>NC_087477.1:48298035-48609064 GCF_036417665.1 Passer domesticus
GTGGTGCATGGAGATTGCAAGTTAGTGCTAATTTGTATACAAATTATGTTATTGTTTCCTTTGTTTACTTGTCAATTTTGAAAGTGAAGTTTTGCTTTTTCATGAAGAATTGATGTTGCAGTGTTCTTTGTTGGGCCTCTGTTTGTGTCACTTTCTCTGAATTAACGCAGCCAATGGAGGCGTGAAATGAAGCGTACAGGTTTCCCTTTGCCATTCAGTTTCCATGAATAATCACTGGCCAGTTATTTTCTGCTCCCAGCGTGGCTTATTTTCAGAAACACACACGTCAGGAGGTCAGGCCCTGCTGGCAGGATAGCTCACCACTGAGTAATGCCACTCAGTCCCGTGCAAATGCACCCTGTCATCTTTGGTAAGGCAGAGATGGCCCTGTGGGTGCAGAGCTATTTGTATAAACTGAAGTTACAACGAAAGGCATTCAAATATATTCTGGAGGTGAAAAGACAGATGTAAATTCAGGCTCTTTTCCAACAGAGTGCATAAGCAGGTACTTAAGTTTAAGCCAACGGGTTGTAAGTGTGTGCTTCTCCCCTAGGGGTATCAAAACCTCAGTAGTGTTTTGATAGGGTTAATAGCTAATTTTCAAATATGCTGAACCTCCATTAAATTTGTTGAAGTAAACAGAAGCTGCATATGATCAGAGAGTATTGAGGCGGAACAAGTCCCACCAAGGGGAGAAAAACATTCTGCCCTGCTTGCCAGAACGTCAGGATTTTGAGAAAACAGGTTTGTTTTTAACTTGGAACACTCTTTTCTAAAATAATATAACCAATTCATGCTGACAGGAGACAAGCAACCTAAATTGTAGATGAGCTTCAGTGTCATGCACACATATTGCTATATTTATGGATTGTTTTAAAAATGCTCATATTAGGAGAACCAAGAAGAAAATCCATGCATGTAGATAGCAGCAGTTGGTCAGAAAGCAACCATATGATTGGCAATTTTCCAGGGAGACCTGAACGGGGCAAGTTGCATTTATGTGATCTAAATCCACTGGTCGCATTCAGGGGGGATTAACATCTGTTAAAAGTATTATGTTTATCATGCAGGTGTTTCAATATTTGTATTTATTATGTGTTGCAGCAACAGTCTCTGAGAAAACATTCATATAACAATCTGGTTGTTTTATTGTCTGAATCTGTCAGGACAGTCATTTTCTTACTCCAACATTGTGATCCCCTTGCAAGCTGTAAACTATTTAATGAAGTGAGTATATGGAGAAAGATGACAGACTTTCAAACTTTTAGAGGACAGTTTTACATCAGTGACATTAGGTTTTACACTTGGGATTATTCCTAATACATGTATGGCAAAAATGTTGAATTAGTTTGAAAATTTCCAGAATTCCAATGTATTCCCCTGTGGAGTTCTGTATTTGACATTGCATTCATTTTTTCAATGAACAATAGACATAGATTCCAAGATTAATGGAAATAAATATTATATAAAGAGCCTCATAGAAGGGATAATTATATCTGACTTTGAAGAACTTTGCTTCATGTGTCTATAATGCTTTTATTGCTCAAAAAGTAGCTCTGCATTGTGACTTGCAGAAAAGGCTGTTGCCTGTTAAAAAAAAAGGAAAAAAGAAAAAAATTCAAAAGCTAGACATCTGCTGATTTGCATTGCAGTGTAATGTGATGCTGCCAGTAACACAGACAAAACAGCTATGTTAAAAATTTTAAGGGAGCAAAATCAAGTGCTCAAACCCATGAGGAAATACAACAGTTTAGGTCATCTGTGTGATCTTAATTTGGTCCCCTTGAGTGATGAAGTCTTTATTATATTCTCATGGATGTTTTTGTTCACAGGACCTCTTGAATCTGATCCAGCTCATACTGGAGCTAATGGAAATATTTTCATTGACTTTAGCGAGTTTCAGGCTGGGTTCCAAATGGCCGCTTTTTTTCTTATTTAACCCATATTTCTTGAAATAACATAGGTGTATATAATGACAAAGTTTATCCGGTGAATTAGACATGATCCTTGTCCTGAAAAATTTACAAAGTCCCTGTTCATATAATGAAAAGGAGGTGATTCATTCCTGTTGCCTAAATATATTGCTATTTTCCTTTGATTAATCCACAAAATGTAAGTTTATTTCTACATAGAGTTCAGTGCTTTACCAAAACAATCAAAAAAACCCCAAACTAAAAAGAAAAAAAGGTCACAAAATTGGGTTTTTTGTTTGAGCAAGTAATTTATACCAAGGACAAAGACAACACAGTTCAGCTGTAGAATGGTCTATAGTGGTAACTGGTTATGAAAAAGGGATGAACTAGAGCTGAAGGAACAGGTGGGTTTTTTTTTTCCCCTTTAAACATTTGTAGATCAATAGATTACATAAAGTATAATGACTACTTTGGAAAGAGAATTTTCAATAATAAATGTCCAGCTGAAAATGGTATTTAAGTGAGGTATGATCCACCAGGAAATTTCAAAATTACTGTCAAGGATTGAGAAGGGTTGAGATCTGTACCAGTCATTTCTGCTAGAGAAGTTCTCCAACGTGCATGCCATTTTGTATGGATGGAATACCAGCAAATTTATGATCATATTGATCCTAACATTGGCCAGGCACTAGATGCAATTTAATGACTTGACTTAAATTATTAGAATTGCATTGAAATCACAACCCTGAGGAACACACTTCCACTTCCCACCCTGTCTGCTGAGAACTAAGATGACTTGATATGTCACCACTTCACCATAACATATGCCCTTATATATTCTTTCAGGTGATTTACATTTATTTCTATTGAGACCTTCAGAAAAGAAGAATCACAGTTTATTTTCTATTTTCCATCAGCAATTTAGCTTACTGCATTCAGTCCTCATTCAGTAGGACTCTTTCCTGACCATCCAGGTCTTTCAGAAATATCAACAGCAGCATCATTAATTTCTTATTAAATTTTGCATTTATTGGTCCTATTGTCAAAAGAATATGACTGAAATGTTTATATGTATTATGTGCTTATAATTTTATTTTTTCTTTTGGCCTTCTGAATTAGTAACATCTGTTACCACTGATGGAAAATATCCTCTGGGCCACAGAGGAATCACAGTCACATGTTGCCGCTGGAACAGCCGGTGTGAATCAGCAGTAAGATAGACTCATCACTCTGCACCTAACAGATATAACATCAAAATGGAGCCAAGACATTCCTGTCCAAAGTGGGAGGTAACGGTCTAACTTGAAAAGAGAAGCTTCAAACCTTTTCCCAAGTGCTTGCAGCCTTAGAGGCAGCACTTACTTAGTATGATTCACTGTAAACTTCTCATTTTCATCAGCATTATCCTCCCTGATTATTGTAAGGAATAATGTGGCCCATAAGCTAACTGTAATAACAATGACAAAGAGGTTCAGGAATACAGAGTGCATGACAGGACCCTGAGTCCTCATGTTTTTCGGTTCTAAAGGTGGCTTTGGAGTACTTTTCAACATTTTTCATTCATGACAGGTCTAAAATTTTAAAGATCTTTAAAATAGCATGCAATGCATTGGTCATTGCCTCAGGGGGCTGCAACAAGCAGTCATCTAAATCCTACTTTGTATGATGCTGATGTTGGAGAAACAAACAAGCAAAAATTTTGGTTTTCAAAGGTGAAAATTTTCTCCATATTTGGCAAAATGACCCAGGACCTTTCATATATGGTATCCAGGATCACTCTGTTGAGTGCAAAATGGTTAACAGCCTCTAACGCAAGGCAGAGTTGCTTTAAATGTAGTGTGCAACAAGTGCAATGCATGCTAGTGAATAAGTTGGTAATCAGGTGTTTTGTTTTGTTTGTACAATGCCCAGCACACTTAAAACTGGAGCATGTGACCAGCTCAAGTTCCTCAGGTAAGCCATACAAACTCTAAGCCTCTTAGTCAGGGAGTAATCAAAGCATAAGTTATTATTTCGGTTTCAGAAGTATTTTTGAAAGACCCATGGCTCTTTCGAGGGAGTCTACATGAGATTGGAGTCTTACATTTGCAAAGAAGACAACTATTTGTGCAGATTCATTCACGTAGGTCACAAATGACAAATAAGAGAAGATTTCATATATATATATATATATATATATATATATATATATATATAAAGTATCTATCTATATGTTGGATATAATTTATAAAGTGTGTCTATTTCTGTGCAAATCTTTAGGTGCATTATATTACTTAAGAAAATCTGTAAAATATTATGGCATCCAAACAGAATGATGATTTAGCTACTATATTCCAAGTCTACAAATGCAGCAACCCCTTCTGGGTGTTATGCATGTATATGCAGGTGTTATACTTTTGCAAACAGATTTCTTCATTTCACTTGGTATATATAATAGTCTTTCATTAATTTATGTAATTACTTTTTAATCTTTTTCTTCTACCTCTCTTTCTTTCTCCTTTACTTCTGTATTTATCTCAAATGTAACCATTCTGGGTGAACAACCTCCAGAGTATGTACAATAAAAGTGAACAAACATATTTGAATTTGATTAAGCCAAATTGAATTACTAAATGCCATGACACTTTTCCTGACTTTTTGTAATATCATTTATATTGCAGAGAAACAAAGGCTTAAAGAATATAAAAAAACCAACTCTCAACACTCTGAGTCAGTGTAGGAAACCTAGATTGTGTCTCTAGAAGTGTTTGGCCCTGGTTCGTTACATACTTGTACTAATTCTCCCTTGCTGTTATCTCTTGAGCAATATCATAGCAACATATTTTGCATGGTAGTAAATTATCACAAATGGAGAGATGCAATGTATGGCTAAAAATAATGCTCGCATTTTGCACAGCTGTTGAGTTTTAACTGAAAAGCTTAAGCAGCTCTTCAGAAAGTCACAACATCTGATCTGTAAGGTGCTATCCACCTTTGCTTTCAGTGGGAGTTGAGGACGTACAGTTCTCCAGAGACCTGACACCTATAGAGGATATTATAGAAGTCAAGTAACTGCCATGCGATAGCATGGCTCATCCAATAAGGAATGGATTGTTTAACACCGACAAAGTGGAGTGAGTAACCAGCTATCAGAGACATTTTTGACATAGAGCCATAAAGTGGGAAGCGGCATGCCATTTTAGCAGGCAGTAATGCAGCAGGCAGACTGCTCTAATGATCTATAGATAAAGCAGAAAAAATGTCTTCCTGGCTTAAGTGAATTATTGTTGCCATTAAAGATGATAGCATGACATGGGAGGAAAGGTAGTGCTACTTTAAAATGGAGTATTCCTCCTGCACACTCATCATTAACTCCAGCTAGAAATTGGAGTAACACAAACTCAACCTTCTTTTGTCCAGGTTTGACATTACATCCACACAAAAGGAAAAGAAAAATTTTTTAACCTGGAAAAAATTCCAGACAACCTCTATAATACCTGTAGTTGTTCTTTCCCCGAAACCAGATGCAAATAGGGAAACTTTCGTACAAATATCTACCAATATCTACCAAATATCTATTTTATCTGCATTCTAGAAATGATGGTTCCATTGTGTTGGGAATGGCACAACTTTTTAATAATTTATTACTCTTTAGCAATCAAATAGCTTGCTGTTTGTTTTCTTGTTTTGTCTTCAAAATACATCTTTTAAGTCATGTTCTCTCAGTTGAAATAAAGAATTTAATGATACAATCAGAGATTAGGCAGGAACATCATGAGGTATCCAGTGTCGTCTCCTGCAGAAAAAAAGTGGTGAAAAACCCAGCACCATCCATGAGATCAGACCAGGTATATCCAGCTGAGTCTTGAAAACATTAAGGATGGAGCCTGTACAATCTGTTTGGAAACATGTTCCTACCACATGACTGCCTGTGGCCATGGGGTGATTTTGTGTGTGTTGTTTTTTGGTTTTTTTTGGCAACGAGTTAGGAGATAGGAGTGATCTCATTGACTTCCTTATTGCTAAGTAGAGTGATGAGATTGTAATGAAGAAATAGTTTTATAAGACTAAGGATGATATTGAAGCAACATGGCTTGATCATACCTGGCTGAGAGAAGATTGAGCTGGCTTTGCTTTTGCTGACTCAGTTGTTAGCAGCATAAAATCTACAAAACATTTTATTTTATCTCTACTCCAATCATTTCCACTCTCCTGTGTTTCTTCTATCCTTTGTCTATTCTAAAGAGTGCGTTTGTAATTTAGAAATAGCAAAGGGGAAGGTGGGCTTGATGGGTTTCTGATACATGGATCATCTATTCAAAGTCCTTCTCTTAGGACTTTCCATTCACTTAGATTTGGTTTTCACACTCTTAGTTGTAGGCCAGAAGAAAACACAAAGGATAGATTTATTTTTTTCAATTTAATGAATAGATACTCACTACAGTATTTAAAAAAATTTAATTAATTAACCTATTCCTCTCTCCAGAGGTGCTCTTAGGGTGCCACTACCTGATGTTCTGGGTGCCAGCAGATGTAACCCTAGGCACCAGCTCGTGTCCTCTCCTGTTTGCATTCTCTAGTTTCACTGCTTCACAAGGTTGTTGAGGTTTCTCCCTGGTACAGGACATCTGTGTTGCTTGTCTAGTTTGAAAAAAAAAATCTGTTTTCCCAGTATTTGTACATATAAATTTCTCTTTTAATTGTAATCAAATGCAGAAAGCTTGAAGTGCTGTATTTAAATAGATCAAAACTCAAAGTCTTGGACTGGGTATTTAAGATTGTTAAAATACCCCAATCATTTTCATGTTTGTGTCTCTAAAATTTAATTTTATAATTCAAAAGGCTATGGATTTTCTTAATTTGAAAAATATGGATGAAAAGAGTAATTCCCTTGTCTTAGGCCTGCTTTCTTAACCTAGAGATCAGTTCAGTAAATCATACGAAGTGCCCCTCAGCACTTTTCCAACATTTTACAGTGCTTCATTACTGCAGATAAACGTAGTTATAGTTCACATAATACGAACACAGAATTCTTGTGCAGGTACTTAATTGAAGCGGATAAATTTTTATGCAGCAGTACTTTGTTCCTCCTAAATCTTTAGTAGTCTGTGGGCAATAATATAAGTGGTAGTAGTGTTAGGTGAACTTTTCTAATGAAAAGAAAAAATACTCCACTTTGTTTTGTGTTTTCATTCTCTGACAACAAATGAAATGAAGGAGGCTTATATTCCAAGGAATTATAAAGGGCTAAAAAAACATAGATCTCCATAAAGAAACAACATTTGTAAGTTTTATGGTTAAATCAGCCATTGCTTTGCTGACCAATAAAATGGAAAATGTGTGCTTTTATAGGTTTATAAAAAAGGCAAACTCCAGTTGCATGAAAAATAACTTTCACCGATTGAGTACAGGTGGTGACTTGTTTAAACTCTGAAGATGTAAAGGCTTAGTATGCATGACTGAAAAAGGGAACATGGCACAATAAAAAGTCTTCCTTTCTTTACTCATCAATCCTTTGGGTATTCCATGTCAAATAAATGTTACAACAATTTACAGTAAAAGTATACAGTGGAAGTGCCAACGTTAACACTTCTTAGGATTGGACAAGGTCCAAATTTTTCACACCAATATTTAATGTGAAGTAAAATGTCTTTTCCATTGGAAGTGTCAGCTGTAACATGCTTTCCTATATTTGGCAACATGCTCATGTGAAGTATAAAGTCAAATGCACATGATGTTCCTTTTATTTCAACCATGATAAATTGTGTTCATTTGTTTAAGTGCAAGTGGCAGTTTTAGTGTTCCTACTATAAATTTTGGTTAGCTTCTATTGACATGCTGTATTAAACTTAAGAAAAACAAATTACACTTCACCCATTTTAATTGACTAAATGTGTCAAAAACACAATAAGTATAACACGAAGGGTCAAAGTCTCAGACTTCACCATAATGGGTGTCATGGCAAGGATCCAGCTTTTTGTGCATTTCATTTTTCATAAAGTTTTAGTAGGAGGCATACGTTTAACATTCACTTCCACTTCAGATTTGTAGCTTAAAACCAAAAAAATCTCGTGTTCTGTTCCCATTGCATTCACTGGTAATATTGTTAAAAGTTTCTGGTTTTTTTTTTTTTTTTTTTTTTTTTTAAGGTGATAGTACTGATGAATATAGATGAACCGTTATAAACATAAGATTTCAAAACTGACTTTGGTATTTGAAGGAATGAATTCATGATTTATGTAGTATAAATGGATTTGTGTCAAAACCCATGGCTGAGACCATGGTTAGAAATCCCTGACACAATCTTTCTAAATAGACAAGTGTGGTTGAGTGCCAGATGAAACTTGGCATGCCCCGTTCCCAAAGGATTTGAATGGAGCCTGCCACTTTTAATGCATTCATTTCGTGCTAGAGAACTGATGTCTATTTTTGTCTTCTGGAAATCTTTACCTGTTTTCTGGATTTTAACAATCGAAAATTAAGGAAAACCTCCAATAGATTGTATGAGTATTGGCAAACTGCCCCTAAGCACTGGAATACCTTCATGGAGTTTAAGCCCTTTGAATGTCTCAGTGTGGAGTCATTCTTATGAATTGTGAACAAGGGATCAGCACTTGTTGCAAGTGCCAGAATACTTTTTTCTTTTGCTCTCATTGATGCATAAACCTGCATCCACTGGAAGAGTTTTGTTCTCAGTCTGAATCTCTGCCTGGTTAGCTGTAGCAAGGTGGAATGGTTGGAGAGCAGACAGACTCAGACTTCACATAGGACTTTCAGCAAGGTTTAGCAGCTTTCTTGGGCTTCCAGCAAATCCTCTCAACTATGTCCATCTTCTTGTAAGCAGCAGGAAGGGAATGTCATGTGCGGCCGGATACTGACAGGCTGAACTCACATGAACACCACCATCTTTCTGTTTTGTACATTTACATCTGGTGAACTCCTGACATGGCTATGCAACGGCAGGCAAAGCCTTTTCCTGCTCCTGCTCGCTCTCATTTTTTGTGCGGCTGGTGGTGTAAAGACATTCCTCTGACCTGGGCAGTAGCACAGCCTGACTCCAATGCCAGTGGTAAAAAAAGATGGGCAGAGATATACATTGGCATTATTCAAAAATAAGAAGCAACATTTTCAGCTGCAATGGGTGGGTTTTTTTGGCCTTCCGTGTTTTCTAGCTTCTGGAAATTTGATAAGATGTATGAACTCCATAACTGTTAAGGAAGAAATAAGAGGTATCAGAGGACTGGGAACTATTTGGAGGCAGTTTATTTCTACTTCCCTAAATAAAGGGAAACAGCTGGGAGTAGATCCCTGGCCCTGAGGGTGGTGCTGCTCTTAGTCTGTCTGTGGAACAGGAGTGAGAAGAGGTGCTGGGCTGCCAGCCTGACTGAGCAAGGTGCTTGAAGTGTCCAGGAGTAACCTGAGTCCTCAGTCTCTGCTAGAAACCCAAGTCCAGACCCTACTAGAAGGAGCCCAATGAGACAACTGGGCCTTATCTCTCTGAAAAGGTGATTTACTCTCACACTTATGGCCTTCTGCACTTGTACTGAACAATGTTCCTTTAGACACAGTTTTACAGTTGTATCCTGTTGTAGGAACTTCCACAGTAAGTCAGCTCCTAACATGCAACATGTGCATAATTTCTTTATTTTTGATTTTTTGATGTGAAAGATTGCTTTTTTATTCAGAGGCACCTGGCTGTACCCATCCAACTAGAAAGTGTTAACGTGGGTGTCTTTTGTTTCAAGGTATATTTTATTTGCTTTTCGGGGTTTTATGATCCTGTAACAACTTAAACAACTCATTTCATAAAGGTATTTTTAGCTACCAGAAAAAGCTATGCATTCCTCAAGACTGAAAATACATCAGCTGGGATCATATATATACACCATCCCAAAGGGAACTTAAAACTTTCTTCATGAGAGACTGGACGACAAAATCTCTCAAAAGTTATAGTTCAGGAGGTAAGAAACCTAACTAACTCCATGAATATTGTCAACAGAACAGGCAGTGCTGTCTGTAGCTCTGTTTTCATGCCACTTTTACTGTAGAATTACAAAATATTCTGTTTTTAATATGATTTTGCCAAGCTAACCACAGAATTCTTATTAGTTGCTGTTTTTTTTTTTTTTTTTTCTGCTGGAATATACCTCTTTAGAGAGTTAGCTCTTTCAAAAAAAAAGAAAAGAAGAAAAAAAGTTTTTTGAAAATCTCTCCTGTAACCAACCCATACAGCCTTAAAACTTGGAAAAGAAAAATATTGCATCTGCTGCTCAGAAAGTGCTTTTTACTGGGTTTCTAATGATATGCCTAAACTTGGCCAAGCTAAGCACATTCAACACCTTCCACTTCAGCAACAGCATCAAAGAAACTCTATCTGCTGGGATCCCCCCTTAGAGTTTAGCAGTTAATTTGCTGACTATTTCGTTGGAGCTGAGTATGCTCCAGGCCAGAGCTGGCAGGTTGACAGTTTTCCCTGGAACTGCAAAATCTGGCTGCTGTGGGACAATGTGAGTATGGGGACTGGAAGCAGAGACTACCTCACTAGTTTTCTTTCCGTTCATATTTAGGCAGTATAAAGAAAAAAGAAGAAACTCATTGTAATGAAAAGAAGAACTCATCTGGGTGTAATAGGCTGCAGAGGTACAGAGGGCAGGACTGGGAGTTGATACTGTAAAGAAAACATTTGTTTTTACTGCATAGTTAAAATTACTCAGTAATGTACAAGCCAAAAAAAGGCAAAATAAAAATGTGTACAGAGCAATTGAATTGTGGTGATTCCTTTCTTCTGGTGCTTCACTTTCCTTGAATTGTTCCTTTGAAGTTTCTTGTGTATGTGTTTTATATTTTACTTTTGTTTTGTGAATATATACAAATACAATTTGTAATTTATTGCTATAAAAAGATAAAATACTAATATTATACTATCACACAATTATAATATCACAATAAATACTGTGGCAATTGAGCTTTTGACAGGTGTAGGATCTGAATGGTGCAGCAGCCGTTCTTAAATTTGACCAGAAGATTTCTATATATATCAGAATTTTACAGAAAGATACAATTACCTGAGAGACCATTCTGATATTACAGTAGGAAAACAATGACTAAAACAAGCAACTATTTCTTTCAGAAGCACCAGCTGAAGGATATTTGTCTCAAATGTTGCTTTGCAGAAAATTAGCTTTATTTTTGCCTCTCAAATTTGAAAATAGTATATATATATATATCCAATTTTGATAGCAATGATTTTTTTGTTATCTTGATCTTTGAAAATCTTGGCCTAGGATAGCTAGATAAATGGGATATCCTAATAGTTTTGAAAATCTTAAGAATACAGTCTTGCTATTTCATTGAATGGCCAATTACCAATTTTGTGGAGAATTGATAGATACAGAACTATTTCCTTTGAAACAGTCCTGGCTTTATGGTACTCTTAGTGCCAACACTACACTGCAGAGGTCTCTGCCCTCCAATAAAGCACAGTGCTACAAGAAATTGTGTAATCAGACTGCAGCAACCAAATGCCAGGGAGATAAACAGGTTCACACACAATCCAACTGTTACAGAGAAATACCGGAGTCTCAAAAGCTCAAAAATTATTTTGACAATCCAGAGTGAAAGAAGTATGACAAATAGTCAGTGCCACTGGAGCACTCTCTGACACTGATAATACAGACTTCCACATTTCTCCTTCACCTCAAGGTTAAAGGCAAAACCCATCTGGATCTGAAGTCAAGTTTCTGCTGTGTTTAATATATTTCCCTCACAATAAAAATTCTGAAAAATATTCTGCGTTGTTATCTAGGTGTCTCTTGAGTTCTCTGTAAGAGAATTTTTCATCTTACAGCATCTTTTTTTTTTTTTTTCTACATACAGTCTAGCAAAGGATCTAAAGTGCACTCACTCACTCACTCACTCACTCACTCACTCACTCACTCACTCAAACACTGCTCTGCCTCTAACTGAGAAGTATCTTCATAACACTATGTATGAGTGTAGAAATTGTTTCTTATGATATTTGTCTTTCTTTCCTCTGCTTTGGATCTTATTATGGGTCCAGAACTCACCTTGACACTAGCTATAAAAATGTACATCTTGTCCTGCCAATAACATTCAATTATAAAACTGTAGTCCCCAGAAAATAAACAAAGCTTTCCATTAATCTACAAAATATTCTGCCAAGTAACTGGTATAAAATTCCATAGATTTCTTATAGTCATATATGGTAACTGGTGGCCTGTACAATATTTTTCTGTTAGATCAAGACTATGTCTATATTTTATCATTGTTTTTTTTTCTCCTTTTATACACAAAATCAAAAGGCATCTTTAGCTTTTATATTTCAATAGAGTAAACCCTGTGTATAAACACTGGATAAACTATAAAATAATGATTTTTTTTTCTTCCGTAATACCTGCATAAAATATTTTAAAACTTAGAAATATTAGTAACTCTTGTGTTCTCAGTAGAATAAGTATCACAAATGTACTAAAAGTTAACTAGATAACAAAGTTATCAAAGAGGCATGTAGGAAGAAATATGAAAATTTATTTAACTATAAGCCTTGAAGCAAGTAAATGGAGGTTGTGTATAGCATTACTGCACAACAGAAACAGCTACACTCCTGGTTGCCCAAGATGCAATCCACATATCAATTTAAAGTTGTTGATACACTGAGAATTTGGACAGGGAAATTCAAAAATGCATTGGAAATGCTTTGGAAATTTGTCAATAAAATACTATTGCAATGCACTTGTGTGGACTTAAGTGGATGTGTCTGAGATTTAGCAGGGATTGGTAGATAGAAAGAGGCTACTCTAGATCTGTGAACTTCTTTCACATTTCTGGGAGACCTGTTTTTCCAACAAGCTTATACCACTAAAAAGTGGGAATGAATGATCTTCATTCACTCAAATAGTTATCCTACAGTAGGAGGCACTTCAAGATTTTTGAGGTATTAGAGGCTTTCACTAGTAATTATATTAAATTGTTAAGTGGTTCATTACAGAAATAAGACTCAATTTTTTTCTTATTTTGTGTGTTATTATTTTATTATTAATTTATAGACTGCTGTTGTTGGTAGTGCTGAACCTCAAGGATAATTCTTGCTCCAAAGAATTGACTAGAAGAAGCTGAAAATATTTTCCTGCTTGGAACATTTGCCACATCAGGGAAATTAATTAAGTTTGCAGGTATTTATTACTGCAAACAGGCCAGAGTGAATTTAACAGGTTTGATAAGTTGTGAATATAGGAGAACTGTAGGTGTGTCTAACTCACAGGTGTGCCTTGTGGCAATGCTCACAGCAGAGAGCTCCCACAAGATTGCCAAGAAAGTGCTCCTCAGACTTTGCAGGTTGGAAGCACTGATGTGGATGGGGGACCCATAAGTTAGTCTCAGATATCCAGGAGCAAAAGATATGTTTTTCAATCCATCCACTGCAGCTGCCTTGTTCTGGGAAGAATGATATAGTTTAATAGGGCAATGTATGGAGATACCAAAGCCAACACATTTGGGTATGGATACTAGATGTTGCCATGGGGAACTGGGCATCACAAATTTCTGTGGGAATGCTTTGGTAGAAATCCATGTTCAAGCAGTTCATTTGTTCACATATAGTGGTCATTTACTCACAATTTTCATATGTTCAACAGCCCAGTTAAATTATTGAGGCTTTTTTTTTAGTGTACCAGATGTCTAGAATGTACAAAGAAACAGACAAACTCTTCTTCAACTAAACAAAATTTGTGGACTAAAATGGAGGGTTTTTCCTCCAAATAAAAGTGGTATGATAACCCAGTTTACAGTAGATATGGTGACATGGACTAGACTTCAGGTCTGCAGGTTCTTTATCTCACTGAAAACTTTCAAGCACCTGAAAGCTTTTCAACAAAATCTGGCATAGTGCCACAAAATTTCAGTTTTGATAAATTGCTGTCTTTCTAGTAAAACAAGGTTACATTGGAACATTCCTTACTCACTAGATTCATCTAAACAGATGCTGACAATATGGTTCAAACATACGGGTTATGAGGAAGGGAGGAAGACAGAGCAAATTTCAATTTGTATTGGGACTCTAATCCCACACTAAGAAATGTGTAGCCTCACTCCTGAGCACTGGTAAAGCCTTCATGTGGGATTCAGGTCATGGCCATGGTCAGTTACAACTGAAATTCTTCCCAGAAGAAATTTGTAGCGGCCTTGGTGTAATTCTGCCATCACATTCTCACCTCTGCGAGCGAAGGCATTCAGAGGGTGCCTTTTACCATATCTGCCCTGGCCACAGACATGACAGTGTATCTGGCAAAGTTGCAGGCCAGATGTATTGCTCTTCAGCTTTCCTTTTGGGATATCTGGCAGGGCTTCAGTGATGTAGCAGTGTACTGCCTTCTAAACCTTGACGCACATGACAGACCAAGACTAATGGTTTCCTTTAAATCTGGGGCTGAATACCATTGTGGGCTTTGAAAAATCCAAGAAATATAATATCACTTTAGATCACTATAAATTTATAACCTGTTGTACAGTGAAGGAGTAATCTCATGGGAAATGAGCATAAACCTATTATATTTTCATTAACAATCTGTTTTCACCATTGACTTAATCCACATTTACTGTTATGGAATTTGATTATGCATTATAAAGCACCATAAAACAAAATTAGGTATGTATCAAAGTATCCATTTTCCTGGTCTTGCTGAGTTACTCATTTCCTTTGTTTAAAATCTTGGGTCCTTTCTATCTAATTCAAACAAAGACAGTCTGTGTGTTCACTGTCTTCGACCTGAAAAGCAACATAGCAACTTCTTCTGTTTTCTTTTTTCTTTTCATTAATGTCTCTTTTCTATGAGAAAAGATAATAGAAGGGAAATGGAAAGGCAAATAGAAATAAATATTTAAATAGATTTAGTATATTAGTCTGATTTGGAAGGGTATTTTATACTCTACATCTTTCTTTTTATTTGATTGTGTAATAGTTAAACATGAAGACTCCCTCCCAGAGCTCAAGTCTACAAAACACACAAAAAAATACTGACCTATACAGTGTAACCCAGTTCCTTGAGCCTGTCTCAGAGGTGTGGAATGATCAGGGGTTTGGGAAGAAGCAGTTAGGAAGGCTTTAAATTTGGCATGCATGTGGTTTTGGAGTAAACCCATATTTTAAGGTATGATGTGGATTTTAGTGTCACTGTTGCTTGGACGGTTATTCTGAAATCTGAAATTCCTCACTGTCACAGTTATAGCTTCTGTGTTTTGTGAATTAGAGAAAATAGTCCACAGAAATGTCAGGCTACTTTTTATGTACTTTATTGCCTAGTGTTCAAACAGTTTTTCTGCATTTAAAAAATATTATTTTTTAAAAGTATTACATCTGGTAAACCATTAACACAGGAAGTCAGCTACTTGAAAATGAGCTCATAGATCAGCATAAAGTAAATTAAATATGTTTCACATAGTTCTCAGATAGCTGGCTGGTATTTCATAGCAGCAAGGGACTCAGAGTTTTGCAAAAGGAATTTCAGGTTGGTTAGCTGCACCAATTTTATAGCAAAAATCGAATCTGATGGTATTATTCTCTATTTAAAAAAAAAAAATTGCTGAAGAGTCTGTGCAACATAGAATGATGTGATTGTACATAATATTTTGCATGCACCAATGTACCAGGAGAGAAATGCAGGATAAAGAGAGTAAAATTGCAAGGAAGAGATTTTACACATTAAAAGAATTGTACTTTCTATGTGAATGTTCAAAATGGATATAAAAAGATAGGAAAAAAAAATCAAAATGCTAGCAAGTTTTCTATTTAGCAACTTGCTTTTACCTACTTCGATAATAATGCAATGTTGAAGCACAGAGGAAAAAAGGGGAAAGGTCTTGGAAGTTATATTGATAAACTATGTGTGGATCCCACAGCTGGCATAAAATATCTTGTTTGGGCTGTAAAAATATATTAGTATGTCATGTTATCTTCATAAATTCTTCCAACACATAAGGTGGGTAGTGTCCCCCCGAATCCCAGGGCTCATTACCATTTCTGCCCGCTCCTACCATTCATCAGCCCCTTTGTCAGAGCGAGCAGGCGTGCGGCTGGGGCCGCAGCATTACGGTTCTGGAGGGGTAGATACTGAGTGAGTTATTAGCTGTGGCAGACAGCCCTGCTCCCAAACACTCCTGAGAAGGTTCTTCACTTAGGCAAGCAACAATTACGATGGCATTCCCAACCTGGGGAATGCCAGAAAGTTCTGAATAGGGCCTGTGGGTTTCAGTTTTCCCTTTACAATGACTCTGATTAGACATTAATCATGATTTCCAGAGCTTTCCAAAGTTCACCAAAGAAGTTCAAGCATTTGGGACATTCACAAGTATTTGTATTCCACTCAAGCAATCCAATTTACATGTTATTCTTGTTTGTAAGAAAGCTATAAATCCTGTTTCTGTGTGAAAAGTTATAATCTGAAACCCCAAGCAACTGAGAATTTGTGTCTCCAGCTCAACATGAGACAGAAAGAAAACCTGTAAATTAACACATTAATTATGTTGTTTTTAAGTTGTATGAGCTTAGAAGCATCAGACCATTTTCCTTTTCATCTTCTTTTTAAATTTTGTGTTTCTCAAATTCACACGTTTAAAAATAGCTTTAAGAAGACTGTCTTTTCTCTAATGTTTATTGTCTGTTTGCTCTGATGATGAACATTTGCTTTATTATAATAAAACTATTACATTTTCTTACTGTTTAAAGGCAGGGATAATGAAACACTTTTCCAGACAGCTAATACCAGATTAAAAATTAATTAGGTATTTTTAAAAAGTGATGTAGATTGATTTTGATAGATAAAGCCAGAGTGGTCTAGGTATGTGACTACCTTATTTTCAAATTACTTAGGAAGTAAATCAGTTTTAGCAGGAAATTAACTAACTTTGGTCTATTAATATCATTAAGATTTAAACCCCCTATATTTTTTTGTTTAGGATTTCACTGATATGGTGTGATGAAGTGACATTTGCTTTTAGTCAAATCAACTTTGCTGTTTGTTTCACTGCAGCACTAAATCTTGCAGAACTAACACTGGTGACAACTTTCAGTTTTCTGTTTAATACGCTACACATTGTCAATAGCAAGATGAGAACTTGAAGCAGGAGTACCACAGAAAAATTTTTGGTTAAAATATCATCGCATTCATATTTTCAGAGATGTGCTTAAATTATGTTCTAATTCTTATGTTCTGTTCTTATAAATGAAATTTTTACTTAAACTACTTAAATTGGTCTGCTGTTTAGATTTTCAGTATAGGATATATATAGATGGGAAAATACCCAAGAAATGCTATGATAAAATTAAGAATAACAGTTTAAAAAGAAAGCATGAGTCAATTTATGAGATTGTATCCTAAAAGGCATTCCCTTTGATAGTAAAGGAAATTTTCTCATCAACTTTGATGCATAACTCTCAGTAGAGCACATATAAATAGTGGTCATTTTCAAAGCACATCATACATCACACAACTGCAGTTTTCATATCCATTTTTACATATTTCAGTTCTAATTTGGTCTCCTTCCACTTGCAAACAAAGACAAAAGAAATACCTACATTTAAAACTGTTTCCCACATATCATTCTCCTGAGCTATGAAGTTTGAGAGTAGAAGGGAGCAGAAATGTGTTCAGATGTTCATGAAAAATACTTTCCATTGTACAACAACTGAGGAAAGCTGTACACTGATCTTTTCACTTAATATGAAGAATTTTTTGCATGAAAATACCGTAATCTGCCTGGAAAAACACATTTCCAGTTTGTCTCATAAGCCAGTGTTGGTCTTGTGCTCTCCCAATGGTTTTCTTGCCTTTTCCAGTAAGTGCCATGGGCAGCATGCTGTGCCTGACTCTCTCTGCCTTGGTGACAAGCTGCTTTGGAGGGAGTGCAAAGTATCTTATACATATTCCTACCTCTGTCCTGGCAGTGGTGACATTGAAAGCCTTGATGTCAGCCTTTCTACCGATGCTGCAGCCCAGGCTACAGGAAAGTCTTTCCACAGAATTTTATATAACTCCCTGCATTGTGATGGTCTAAATCTTTAGTGGTAACCGGTATTCCTAGACCTCAAACACTGCAGCTAGCAGATATTATGGGCTCTTGCTTCTTAGGAGGTAATTTTTCAATCACACTAATTTTCTTAAGCATAGCAATTGTTACATATTATTTAAATTTTTTGCCCCTGTTACTTTTTCCCTACCAAAGTACTTTCCTGCGACTTACAAAATATTTAGAAAATATCTCTTTCAAAGCTAGACTCTCTAATCACATTGGACGGAAACAAATCTTTCTCACTCTCTTCATATTGGATTATGTCAAAGATTAGCTTCGATTTAAGCAACGTTGTACGAAGTTTTGCAAAGGATTTTCTTTTTAAACTACAACCATATGTTTTTCTCCATTGAAACAGCCTACATATTGAGTATATGAGATTGATTGATGACATTTGCTCCAGTCATTTCACTAGTCATTTATTCATTTAAGGTTAGGTTAAAGATGTTTATTAAATGATTAGCAAAGCAACTCATTGATCATTGTTCCCTGTTTCTGTCTAGAAGCAACTGAGGAGCAATGAGGTTAAACAAAATATATACTAGTTTTTTATAACATGAATATACAGGGACATTAATTATTGTTCTGCAATTTCTTTATCGTAAATACTTATAACAAATACATTACAGTTTCCCCTAAGAACAGATCCCAAACAAGGCTATAGAATGAACAGTCACTGGCCCAACAGCAGCCCAATCCCATGCCTCCCTCTTTCCTCTGTTTCCCACTCACCAAAACAGATCGTAGTACACAGCACCCTAGTTTTCAGTTTCCTCCACTGGCACACAGTTGAATATTTAAAGTCTCCCTCTTTCTATATGATTTGAGGAAATGGATCCAAGATGCAGAAGAGGCCACCTTGCCTCTAGAAGCTGCAGCCTTCCCCCTTGATGCTCTCCCTCTCAGTTCCTCAGCAATTGAGTTTTCTCTGTCCTTAGTGATGTTTTCAATGGAGTGGAGCTTGGTCTTTCCTGGCAGATTGCCTGACACAACAAAATTCCTTTTTCCAGGAAGGAAGAGCAATGTGGGGAGTCATTATTTTCAGTTCAGCACTATATACAGATACTGCTTTTTCTGATCCTGGTCTTCCACAAAGCAAAAGAAATTGAGAAAAGGGAAGGGGAAGGGGAAAGGAAGAGAAAAACCCAGAAGTAAAAATAAATCCTCTAAGAAGGATGGAGACTATCATATGCTCCTACATAAATGTTCTCTGAAATAGGTTTAAGGTAATTCCTGAGCAGGGCAGAGGAAGTACAAAAAGAGGAGGGAGCAGGAAGGCATGGGGAATGTCTGCATAGCTGAATGGTGGGGATGAAGAGAAAAGACTGTGTTATGATCACACCAGTGAGTTATGGTTTCAGGACTCTGTGTCCATCTCAAGTCTCCATGGATATTTAAGCTCACTGCAATGGCTGGGCCTAACCCCACAATTCTAGCCATATTTCCAAGCATGAGGCTTTATGCACTTATAGACCAATCAACCTAACTTCCATTTCCTGAAAATACCAGAATCAATAATGTCTGCAAGCAGAAATAAAAGTACAGGATTATAAAAAGTAACTTGTAAGGATTTGTCAAGAATAAATACTGTCAAGAAACGTTAATCTGATTCTTTCTGCTAATGGCATTGAATAGGAGCAAGCAGTGGATATTATACAGATTTATGATAGTAAAATTTTTGGCATGGCCTCAAGTGGTCTAAAAGCAGCGAAATATGGAGGAACTGAAACTGTTGTCAGGTGGGTGAGCAGTAGGTGAACTGTCCTGTGGGAATAGTCATCAGAGCAGTCCTGTTTTGTTTGAAGAGTTGAGAGTGGCAGAGTTTCATGAAAAAGTTTGAGATCTGGGGACCAGCTTTGAAATCTACCTTGTCCAGTGCTTTGGGTGCCTTCAGAGGCTTTGGCCCTCAGAGTGGCTGTAGGCTGACCTAGGCGAAGAGCTCAGAAAGTCCCATCCTGTTAGAAGGTGTTAGAAGGTAACGGCAAAAATAGCTTAAGACAGGCCACGCTACTTGTATATAAATGTGGGTTATGTTTGATGTGACAGCCAAACAACTTGCCTTTCAGAGTGTTTCAAGGACTTTTAGAATAAGTAGAGGAATCTCTGTATAGTGTCCATGTGGGTATATTTGGGTAAGATCAAAGTTGGCACATGGGGCTGCTAGCTGGGACCTGAGTGCACTTCAGGAGGAGAGGCAGGTGCTCAGGTGGCCCTCAGTGTATTTGTGGCCTAAAGCTCAGCCTCTGCAGAGGGCAGCCTTTCATAGAACAGGCCTCAAATATTAGGGAAATAATATAATGGGAATTATTACTTTATTTTCACAAGTGTATTTTCCACCTCATAATTTTATTTTTGTGAAATACTATGTAAAGAGCATATACACTCCCTACAAATATAAAGGCCAGACCAATTTGCACCAGAGGAATTTTGCACCTATTTTCAGAATAAAGAGAATTTTATTATAAATGATATTTTGACTCTATATTGTTTCATATAGGAGGAGTTTTCACCAACTAGAAAATAAATTCGAGGGAAAAATTATTTATCCCTGTCTATACAAAATTGCTTAATACATGCTTATTCATGTAGAAGCTATGTTGATAGTTAATGAATGTAAATAATGCTGAAAATAAGGGAAGAACAGTCCAGTGAAGTACTGCCAAATATTTTAGTCTATCTGCTCCAAAAAAGCAAGTGTAGCTGCTGTACTAGCATATGTAACAATGAACATTTTGATGTTTTGAAAAATTCATTTACAGTATTTATAAAATTTGAGATTTTGTCATCAGAAAGAAAATAAAGGTATAGCAGCTTCGAATGCACTGAAGGGAGTGTATAAATTTTACATTTTAAGTTGCTACTAATAAGCAGTTCATTAGGTTATTGAGGAACATTTAAGGATAGAGGAAATGAATAAGCATGAAGTACAGCTGGTATATTAAAAGGGAACTTACATGACAACTGCCAAATACCCTGCAGCAAAGAGGTTTAATAAAACAAATAGAAAAACCACCAGGATGCTTTCTTTATTGCAGCACTACCAAAGTGTAATAAAGGAATCAAACACACAACAAACAAAGTAAACTAAAATGCTGATCCTATATTATTGAACTGGTAATAAATCCTACTGATGGTTCTCTGTTAAATGCAAGTGGATCTGTGACCAGTAGGTAACAAATAGGAAAGCTCATCTAAAATAGTTACTGTAGATCCTATTGAAGATAATGCCTTCTGGGAAGTAAACACTGTAAAATAATGGGGGGAAAAATCAAACTAATTTGATAGCCTATTTGACGAAGCTGGTGGGGAACCTAAACAGCACACTAGACTTTGGGTTTACTACTCTCTGAGGACTTCACCACCAGCAATAAACTGGGTGTGAATTCTGGGCGATGGCTTCTAATCAATCCAGTACTACTCCCTGCATCATTAAGGGCTTGACCCAGGTGAAGGTAGTCTCCATGGCTGCCAGACCACACTAAATTAAAAAAGACAATAAACTCCATGAGCCACTGGGGACCTGCAGCTACAGAAGCATCTTGTGATTTCAAGAGCAATATTTCCCCTGGTGACCACAGAAGGCTGGATGGAGAATGAACCAGCTTGGCAGCAGAGTCTGAATCTGCTCATTTGACTGCTGGGCTGTTCCTGGACCACAGGCTACTATGGGTCTACACTGAATAAAGCTAGAGAAAGCCAAATCTTGCTAACATGGCTGGGGCTCATGCAGTCACTCATCACATGAGCAGCAGAGCTGAAAATAGAATTCACTAAGTCCTGCTTCCTAATACCATCCTTCAATCAGCAAAATAAAGTGAAAAAAAGCCTTCTCCCTGTAGATACTGGCCAAATCCATTTGTGCTTTCTTATAACTCCATTGTTCCATGGTATCAGGAAATCCTATAATCCATGGGCACATGGGTACTTCATAAATTAAAAAAATTTACTTGACATTCAATCCTTTCCAGGATTTGAGCTCAGTTCAAGTGTATTTCCACAAACGTCTTTGCCTGAAACTTTTACAGAAGGCTCACAGCTACAGGTTTGGCCATTAAAGACATATTTCTGTGTTAAACAAAGTCATTGTCCCTATTAAAATTGACAGCCAGGTCCATATGTTCAATAAAATAATGGAAAGGGTCATTGTGAACAATGCTGCAATGGATCCCAAAGTTCTCATAACCCTTTGGAGTGTGCTTTCACAGTAAATTCACAGGAACCTCTCAAATCATACTTTGCTGTTCAGTCTTACGTCTCACTTCCACACAGCATAAAACCCAGCCAAACACAAATATTCACCTCATTTTCTTTTACAGGAGTCCAAATATGTATGATGAATTGCTTTCCAATTTGAGAAGGCAGAAAACAACTTTTCGGTCAGGTTGGGTTAGGAGTTTGTATTCAGTTTAATCCAGTATTCCTTGATATTCCAAGGAGTGTCTATCTACCTCTGCCTTCTACCTTACTGTTTCTCCTTTTCTCAGCAGCTAAGCTCAAATTCTCCCTCATTCTCATCTAATGTGGAAGGTCATCTAATGATATTAACAGATTTTGAGAAAAGCTTGGAGCATTTTTTATTTGTAAGGAAAACAATCTGCTGCCAATCCAATTTAGAAATCTCTGATTCCTGCCCTTGTTTTTGCCCAGAGATTATGCAGCCATGGTAAATTGAGTAGCTGCAGTGTTATCTGACTAGCTTTTCACACATTTGGTTAGCAGTAGAACACACCCAAGATTTCAATCGTGAATATTGTTTGTGTACAGTCTGTTAGCCTGGAAGTTATATTATTCCTTTTAATTTGAATATCTGGGATTCATGATACAGGACATTGCTGTCATACGTTGTGACAAAAAACATAAGATGTTAGAATGGACTTCAATAATCAATGATAGTGTCCTGCATTTTTCCAAATCAGAACAATAAGTACAGTAGCCAGTCTGAAGCTGACTCAATAGATCATCTAACCATGTACATATCTAATATAATTAAAATATCTTAGAACTTCAACACTTTGGGTGACATTTTTAGTATCTGCACTGACAACTGAATATGCTGCACTCACATCAGCTCTTGTGGGTGAGGTGAATGCATCAGTTGGAACTGCAGCAGCAGCTGCAGAATGTTGTGTCTTTACTCTTCTCTAACATCTAAAATCCATGATGATACGAAAAGTACACATCAACAGAGGTCCAACACTTTATCTAAAAGGACAAACATGTTTTGTCAGGAATACACATTGAATTCTTTCCGTGTTGCCTCTTATAACTTGGATTTTTTTTTTTTGTGAAGGTTCATGGAGTTCTTTCTTGTGATTAATAGTACCATTTTACTATGAGATTTTCACTAGGTATCACTCTTTTAATCAAATTTCTTCCAATACAACCTTTCCCTAGGCTTGGCTAAGCACAGAGAAGCTGCTTTGTGAAGAATACCCTTTGTGCTTATTGCTACTCCAAGCAAAGGCAGTCAGGTGCAGAACGTGGCACTCTCAGCTGCTGCTCCCACCATGCTACTTACTCTCTCAATGCCATTTCTCTTACACTGAAAACAGTGCTGTGTTATCCTTCTGCTTTTCTACCTCCTCAATAAGAGAGGCATAGATGATCCTTCTCACCAGTATGGGAAGAATACAGCCTAGGCTTGTCCTCATCTTCTGCTACTGAATGCTAACAAGCACAGAAACCCCTTCAGGTTCTCTATCCCAGATCTACTCCTAAACTGCTGGATTAATTGCCATTTATTAATTGCCCTGTATGACCTGTTATACATCTTAATTCAGCCCACTTGCTTTTTGTCATTGTTTTGCCTTTTTTATTTGGTGAAGGATTTTTTTGCTGATGATACTGAAACATTTGAGATAATTCTCTTTCCTCAGCTGCCAGTTATTTGTTTTCTTCTCTGTAACCTCTCAGCAGCTTTCCACACACAAAAAAAGCTGCTAATATGCCTAATCTCTTATTCCGGGAGATTATCCTCTACCATTTTAGGTAATCAGGAGCCTGTAGCAGTCCAGACATATTAAAAATTAGTGATTTACTGTAGCCAGTGCTGTGCGATCATAGTATTTTAGCAGCTAGCACATTTCTTTTGTGTGTTAAATGTAACAAAGGCCTATTGTGTTCAATGTGGGAAGGCAAATAATTTTTAAAATGTGATTATTGTGTAAGTATGGACCTTTTAAGTACATGTGGCAAGCCCTATGCTATGGGAATGGCACTTACTGCTCTCTCAGCATGAGTCTGACGAAGTAAACAAAAAGTTAAAATACAGCCCATAGTCTCCCTGGCATTCATTAACATAGCATAGAAAGCAGAAACTAGCCACATTTTATATAAAAAGACTTTAGAAATCTGTGTCTACTCACATTAACATTAGCCAATTGGTGGGTGCCAACTATGCGCATAGCATGTTTTATTTATAGGTCTATATAGTATTCAAAAACATTCTATCATGGAAATGTGTTATTCATTAATTCATATTTTTCTCAGCCTTACTTTACTTTTTGAACCCATCCAGGTGTTTTTTAAATGATGAGGGTAATTTAATACCAGACAGCATTCGCATTCACCCTATTTTTCAATTCCATATAACTAAATATTCCTCCTAATTTTGTCTATTATTTACCTAATTAGCTCACATATACTGCAAACTAGAATTTCCCAGTGTTTTTATGACAAAATTCCACACAATGGTAAAAAATAAAGGTGGAGCAATGGTCAACTTACTGAACAGAGTGTTTGACATTAATTTTTCTCAAATATCCATTATTTATATCAACTGGAATGGCAAAGATTGCAACAGATATGTGTTTCTGAGCCTAATATGTTTTAAACTGTTCATTTAAAATGTTTGTTTGAGCCTACTGTTTAAAAGCTTCATATGAGATCTAGTCACACATTGCAGAACATAGATCATATCAAATGACCTCAACAAATCCAGCAACATGCAACGTGTATATGTTTTCACTAAAAGAGCTTTATAGGTTTCCATGACTTAACCTATGAAGTTTAAGGAGGAAAAACAAAACCCTTTTCTTGTTAGTTCCTTTTATCTTAAATGGGAATGTGAGCTTGGCATAATCTAATTTTAATCATGAGGAAAAATTAAAACAAAGTTAAACCAGGAACAATATATCAAGAGTGAAATGCTGTCAATTATTGCTTGTCACATACATCAGTCATGTAGGTCATTTATGAATAGCCATAAAGCAACTTCTTCCATTTGCAAGGCACACAGCCTGTGCCATTCAGTGATGTATGTAAATACTGGTGTCAGAGCTCCTTCTGAAACACCACCACCGGGGAGAGAGAGAGAGCAATCTCATTGCCTTTAAGGCATGCAATCCTCCAGCCTCTGAAGAAAAATAACAGTTAAGCCAGAAGTAACTTTTTATAATTAGACTTGATAATAAAGAAAATGTCAACATTGCAAATAATTTCTGCTAGGGAGCAGAGTGTTAAAATGGGGTCAAAGGCTTTTGAAGAAAATTCTCAAGTTCTTGTTAATCTCCTTGAAATGCAAAACTATTTTTAAGCCTTGCAGAACAAGTCAATTTTTCCTGTTATATATTGGTGTTTTCTTTAAATTTATATTTTGATTTAATTAATTTTCATTTTTTTTAGACTAATGACCATTCTGTCACATCTTCTATATATTTAATTTCTGAGATATAGGGATTTAAAAATTATGTTTTTCCTCTTCTGTGGAAGCTATAAATTTTCAACCACTTACAATATCCTTCCTGAGGGTCACAGCCCCAGATAAACATTTAGTGGAATAGTGCAGCATTTTAGAAGGGTTTCCAGGTATAGCCAATATTTTCTGAAATTCTCTACAGACTTTCCAGAAGGATTCAGAGGATAAAACTATTATTTGGAAGGATAAACAGGACAAGTTCAGTTCTGCAACACCATTTAGAAACTTGAATGTTGTGTTTCACAGTTCAGCTTTTAGAAGTCTCCAAGAATGGTATCACCTGACTTGTTTCTTGTTTGATTCTTAAGGCAAAAATATTTAAAAAAAACAGGCTGATTTTAGCACTTTGTATTTCCTCAGGACATATGAAATTTAAA
This sequence comes from Passer domesticus, assembly GCF_036417665.1. NCBI lineage: Eukaryota > Metazoa > Chordata > Aves > Passeriformes > Passeridae > Passer > Passer domesticus. The sequence continues at coordinate 48,324,084 of NC_087477.1, forward strand.
GGCTTATCCTCAGACTTGCCCAGCTGTAGCAGCAGTTGTTATAGTGATTCTGTTCCTTAGCTCAGAGTTTCTAGATGGGATGGCAGCTGCTCATATATTTGGAAAAGACAAAATCAGGGTCATATTCTACAAAATGAGCCTAGGTTAAGTCTGAAGGACCTATCAGTCAGACTAGGGGACAGCTGAAGAAAGCCAGTTTCGATAGAAACATTGTCTTGGGGAAAGCCTTCTTATTAGGAGCTCTATCCCCGGTTTTATCAGCTGCTAGAAGTCTTGAATGAGGGACCCTCTGCTACTCCAGTGAAAACCAGATTTTTTGAGCAGCGTTTGCCTATAAATAATAGTGGTTGTAGTGCTTAGACAAACACTCACTTTGTGAGTCATGAAAAGCATTTGAGTCTAGCATGCAATTTAGGCAGAGATTAGGTTTCCATGTCTAAAACAACCAACCTTAATCATTACACATCCTACGTTTTCCTATTATTCACGTCTACACGGATCACAACCTTAGTCAGATTGAGCCTATCTCTAAAACAGTTTAGGATATTTGGAAGTCCCTTGAGAGCACCGGTGTCTTACACACTGGCAGAGAAATCCCAAAACACTTTGTCAGCAGCAGGCTTAGCACAAAGCAGAGCACCAGAGCCATTTTCACTAAGTAAAATAATTTCAGAAAGAGTAACCCTTCATTGTTTGCAAGATTAGTGACTGTTAGTGATTAAAGCACTTTCTCAGGAAGAGGGAGGCTTGATTTCAGCTCCCTTGTCCAGTCCAAGATATCCAGACTTCCTTCTCTCCGGAGAAAAGGAAAGTCATGCCTGCAGCATCAAAGAACTGCATACCCCTGGTGCAGAATTGTGCCAAAGATGCAACAATTTAGAAAGAAAACTGAGTAAATACTTACCTGTTAGGACATGTTGCTGAAATGGGAGCTACCTGGTGACAGTGGTCCTTGTTTTTAAGCAGTATTACTGCTAAAGATAGTTTTTGAAAGGGAAAATAGTTCTAAATGCTGCTGAGGCTGTTGCTGTTCAAAGTCCACAGTGTTTAGTCTAGTCAACAACTAACACTGAGAATACACCCAGAATTTGCATCAGTGTTTCCTCTTCCAGTAGGAGGGTGGTCCTAGATATATGGACAAGGGCAAAATAGTTTTTTGCACAGAAAGAGGTGAGAAAAAGGTAATATTTTTCCTGTCTTGGGTTACATGCTGTGTATAATTTTGAACCTGATACTCCTGGAGAGATGAGCCTTGTACAATACATATATCCAGTATTTTTCTAACAGATGTTTAAGGCAGAATTAGTTTCCCCATTGCCCGGCTATATCATCTTGTGAAGTCAGCCATACTAAATGTGATAATAAAGAAGTGGCTGAATCTTCTGGGAGCTGGTCAAACTCTGGCTTCAACAATGGTGATTCATGCATCCATCCATATCAGCTGCTTACATTGCTGTCTGCATTTTGTCTTATGTTCCTCAGTAACATCTACTGTCAGTGCTGAATCATCCACAGCATACCTGCAAACACTTAAGCTGCAGGTGTTTTTCAGGTTCTGCCACACTGAGATTCTGAGGACTCCGCCCAGTTCAGTTTCTGATTGTTTACAATCTCCTGCTGTGCCTGCAATATGCTTGAATTGTACTTAAAACACATAAATCTGCCTTCAAAGGCAGCTTGGGAGGCAAAAGTGTGGCTAGGGAATTTTAAATGGAAGGGACAAGCAATGGCTACAAAGAGCTCACTTTTTAGTAGTAGGTGTTGCAGTTTGTTCCAATTACAGCACGCATTAGAGTGTGAAATGTTCATGCCAATCTAGTAAAAGGAAAAAGTACACGCAATGCTGAAATTAACACCTTTGTAATTACAGACAAGCTTCTTTACTACTACCCAGTAAGTGCAGCTGAGGCAGGTTTAGAGAAAAGCAAACACAAGAGGTTGTGGGAGAGCAAATGTGACTTTTTCAGTCTGACATGATAATTGGAACCTTCCTTGGCAATCAGATAAAATAATTTGCATTTCTGAGGAGAAGAATTTATGAGTGTACTATATCTATACTTGTCTCACTGAAAGAAAAAAAAAAAAGACGGGCTTTTTTTTTTTTATTACAATTGCCTTTCTTTCCCTCATGTACCACTGAAATCACAGAGCTATACATTTGGCATTCTTCAACATAATTTATAGCTTTTTTGCAAGTCAAGCCAGTAACAGACCATCACAGAGGCAAACATGCCTTTAATTTGCATTAAGTGTGTTATCTCAAACTCATGGCAAAATGAATAGCTGGATATCCCCCAATAATCCCAGTCCCTCACTATTCACACACATTCTCAGTGACTCATCCAGGAAAATATCACTGAGTGTGCCTTTTAATTTTATTCATGTTTCCACTATAACCCTGCAGAGGCTTCTTAGTGATTGTAAGATTATTTTAGTTAGCTTCACTTGCCAAACAGATCTTTCCCCACTTTATTATATCATCATTATTATTTCTGCTATATAGGAAGTATATTGCTGCATATCATATATCAAAACATTACTGATGCCATTAAGCCAACACCAAGACCAGTCATGAAACACGCCTGAAAAGGCAACTCAGCTCTTCAGAGTGCCTTGAATATTAGCTGACCAATTCCAGTGCAACTACTTTTGTATGTGCATGCCAAAGCCAAAGACTGACATCCTGCCCAGGACAGAAGGAACCTCTCTCTTCTGAAATAAAGCCTGAGAAGCAGAGATACCACTTTGTATTGAGAATGTTTTGAAAAAACAGAATGGTCTCATCCAAAGGCTTTTTAGATTTTCTAAGTGTCAGAATAGATGTTTCCAAGGAAGACATAATTTGACAAGTTTTATGCAGAGAAAACTTTTGACATAGCTGTAACTTTGTGCTTGCAAAATTTTTTTTCTTTTTATTTTTATGAAGGGGAGAAGAAGATTGTCATCCATTTGTATCTCAAAGGACAGAAATAAGGTCACTGTCAACCATGATTCTTACATTTCCTAACCTCTTAAACCTTGCCTCTGCAACTTTATGATCCCTTTGACAATGCATCTTCCTAAATTTAAGGAGAAATCCCTTAATAACATGTTCTCTCTGTCTAGGTCTTTAAGTCCAGATAGTTCTATCTTGTATGGGTAACTGAGGGGCATCACATCTTCACTGTTGATTTTATTTTTGTGGGGCATCTGAAAGCAAAATACAAAATGGTTTAATTTTTACACTTTCTTTTGTCTAGTTCATGTTTTCTGGATGTGTATCTTTTAATAATATCACTATTAGCAGCACCCTAACTATTACTAAGTGCTATTTTCCAACCTAGGAAAAATCAGTGTTTGGTCTCCCCTTCTGCAGTTCATGTTACTTTTCATTTGTATATCTTAGCAGAAAATATAGTGTATCTAGTCACCATAGGAACACATTCCCCATCTGTTCTATTATCACATATTTTCCCCTTGACTTCTGTAGATTGCAGTCCTCTCTACTGTGTTGTCAAGATATGTAGGGGCCACTTTCCTCCCCATCTAAAAGGAGTTATAGCAGACATGAAAGCAGTCCTGTTTCTTAACTCTTGGAATTCCACGTCTTTTCATGTACACAAGATTTTCAGCAGTACCTGCAAACCAACTCCTCCTTTTCTAGCAATATGGCTTTTGAACAAAGTGGGCTGGGAATTGTGTCAAATGCTTTTTAAGGGAAAATGCAGTTTTTTCCTAAAGTTTATGTCCCATTATGCACCATGAGCTCCCCTCTGTCTGAGCCATATGGCTCATCATTAGAGTCACATGCTGTGGTGCAATGGGAGAGAGTTTGCCAAGAAGCCTGGCCCATATGAAAGCCTGGGAACCGGGGGGCACTGCTCAGATTCCCATGAGGCACAATAGGCTGAAACAGCTTCATGCTGAACTGACTTGAAGCACAGTGTTTGGGTTCAGTTCAAGAAAATAAAACATTTTGATTTACTAATTCAAAACTAAACATAGACATTCCCAAACTGAATTATTTTGCTGCATTTCATTTAGAAAAAAATGGTGATATTTCAACTTTTTGTTCCTTTTCTAAAGAAAATTATATTGAAATACTGTTTTTGCCTGTGGGATATTTTTTGTTCCCAGTGAGGAAAAAACAGCTTATACAAAACAACAAAATAATTCAAAGTCAATCATATCTGTGTATTGTATCCAGTGCTTTCATTGCTATTTTTTTTCACTTTAAAAAGCAATGAGAATTAGTGCACATGCATAAGCGGATGAAAACAGTTTTATGCATTACTGGAATGTGAAACAGGCTTATGCTACAGCCATATAAGTCAATTAGAAAATTTGAACTTAAAAATGAAGAAGTTTTTATAGAAAGACACAATATAACCACAGGAATAAATTAACTCATTTAAAGTTTTGATTTTGACAAATTCTGGTTTATTCTTGTAAAGGAAGCTGAGGTAGTTTTAATAGTTCATTAGGCTCACAAATATGGAAATAACAGCCTGAATTTTCATTTCAGGCTGACTGAAAATCAGCCTCTGCTGCTCACAATAATCATACTGTATTTTTTTTTTTTTTAGTGAATTAATGATGCTTGATCTTAAAACTATTTAGCTTTTACTTCTACTAATCCTAATTAGGGACAGTAATCCTTTTCTGCTACAAACCACTCAGCAGAAAGCCAAAATTTATTAATGATTAATATTCACAAAATATTATTGTAATTATACGCCTCCAGCAAAATAATTTTCTTCCTCCTCAGTGACCTTCCTGATTTGCTTTGACTCCAAGACTACACATCTGCTCTCGAGGCCTTGCTTTACTGAGAAAGTGGAATCCATCTTTACACTTTCCTCAAGGCTGACTTTCAGATTTGTATCTCACACTCCCCAAAACCATACCAGATTATCTCCTATTTATTCTGCATCCAGGTGAGATAAAGAGTTGCCTTCACCAACAGATAACATTCAAACTTTTCTCAGTTTAAATAATTTTAATGCTATTAATCAGATTTACTCCTTGCAGGCTTTTTTCCAAACACAATGCATCTCTATGGAAACACAAAACTGCAAGGAAAACTGAATATTAAACACACATAGTAAAAAATCACTTAAAATGCTATTGAGGCACAGTTTACTATTCTTATACAGAGAAGCTATTCATGGGTAAATCCATATAATTTACAAAGCTAACACTTGCAAGTCCACTCCAAAGACATGGATAGTTACATTTTCCTAACTTTTAGGAGGATTTAACTATTTTGGCACACTATTCAAAAGTGCCTGCCAGCCAGTTTGGATCCGGAGTGTACTTCTGAATTGCACTCCACAGGACTTTGGTTCACACCCTGGAGTAGTCTGGGAGCAAACAGAACTAGAAACAGTGGCCTAGGCACCCCCAATGACTGACCTTTAGCAGCTGGCAGGGATTTGGCCCCACAATCAGTCTAACAAGAGCCACAGTGACACTTTTGGGCAGCATCTCTGTCTCCCTCCACATCCTCTCCCATCAGGACATAGTAGTCTCTACTGATCAGAGCCTCAGCATCTGATGTTGTGTGCTTTGCACTCTTAATTATAATCAAATAAAGTTCTAAAACCAGGTATAACCACTTTCTCATACTGAAACCTTGAGCAGGAACTTTTTTTGGCCCAGCTTTTCCAATACAGAACAGATGTGGCTGACTATTTAGTTTATGTGATAAGCAGCCCCAGAAGAATGGATAAAGCTCTTTCAAAACCATGAATATTTAACTTATTCATACATATTTGTTCATACAACATTTTGTTCTAATCATAACATTGAGACTTTACACTTTATGTGCCTGCTCAAATCATAACATACTCCTTATGTGGAGTAGAGACTGAATTGCAAAAACAGAACCTAAAGGGATATGGGGAAGCAAAATTATTTGGTTGTTAAATGTATTGGATCACCTTACTTGACCAAAATTCTGCTTGTTGAAAGGCATCACAGCATATGCTGCAGAATAGATGGCCATGATACAGCACACCACCACACAACCTCAGAAAGCTTCAACCATCAGATGTCTGCCCATACAGAGTAACATCACTCTACTTCAGAAGGCTGGGTCTGCCCTTCTCACTCTGTAACCCAACCTTTTATACTCTCACGTTCATGCACTGCACCTGAGTGCCCTCTGTTCCCTTTGGTGGTTGGTCAGAGCCCCTGGGCACTCCATGGCTCATTGCTGTCAGTGCTGCTCACCTGCTGCTCACAGCTGCACCCACTGGGGATGAGGCTGGGCCACAGCCCCACTCCCAATCACCACAAACTGTGCCCCTGCAGAAACATATTTCCTAAAATCTGCTTATTTTTAACCCTTTTTGAAATCAATTGAGAGCTGAAGTCAGCAGAGTCGTCATTCTCAGGCTCTTATTAGTGAAAAGCAGATTCCCTACTGCCTATGTATATTGCAATTATCCTTGTTTCTATAATTACACTATGCAATCATCAGCTGTCCAGGACAAGATCCTTATTAGGTTAATAGCAGAACTTAAAGGGGTCAGGATGCCCTTTTTGGCATGTTTCAGACACCCTGTGCTTTTGTGGAAAAATGAATTCACAAAGAAAATGTTATACATTGATCATAATTAAACAGCCGCCTCAAATTTTCCCATGATTAGTTTATAGTTCTAGTCTAAAGATTACTCTTATTTTGTTCTTTGTATGCTTGTTTGCTACTCAGAGGAATGTTATTGCATTCAGCCAAAATTTGGAATAAGCTACTAAACTTCTGTAACTTTGGTTCAGAACTCTCCCAAATAACATGAATAGAAGCAGCTCATCCAACTCTCAAACACTTCTGTTTATGACATTTTAAATAGTTTAATTAAGCAAATGTTGACTTTAATCTAGTTGGTACTAACAGTGGAGATGAACTATGCTTTAAACCATGTGAGGAACTTAGGTTTTTTTCTGCATCAAATATTCACTATTCTTATGTCAGGTATCTAAGACAGAAAATGGAAGATTAATTTTTTTTTTTCTTTGACTTTGCACATTGCTTTTATATAACAGGCCAATTAGAAATATGAGGGGGTGGAAAGCAGGAGTAGAATGTGATAACTTTTAGTGAATGCCAGTGTTTTCTCATTTCTGACTCTTTACAATAAGTGTGTCAAAAATTGTTAAGTGAGGCTTTTCCTGGTGTTTGCAAAGTGATTGGGTTTTTCTGCTCTTTCTCTGTGAAACACACAGGTAACCCAGAAAAACCACTCTCATGCTCATGGTGTTCAAATGTCTTCCCAAAGGCTTCATAAGCCATGATATTTCTCCTCATTCAGGTAGAGCACATATATGCTGCCAAACCTCTCTGTATGGATCTTAAAAACATCTGACTATTGCTAGTTTTAAAAAATATAGATGGTGAGACACATGGTCTGCTCCTGACATGGCAGATGTCTTGCTTTTTGTCACATAATTCACATCCACAGCCTTTGCTTGAACTCAGTGCTACCAGGTGTGTTACAAGAGGTTGTTAGGATATAATACCAATATTTTGGTGATAGGCTATGTGCACCCCATTGCTGCATGCCATAGCAAGCTCATGTGCATACAAATGTTTATTCAAAATGCATAAAGCTTTGTCTGCTTCTGGGGATTGATGATGATGATGGAATTTTAAAATTTATTTCTTTGGACCAAAATATAATGAAAATACTTGCACATTCAAAGGCACAAATAGAGAATTGAAATGAGCTCTTTTAACCTATTTTAAGTTCCCATTCTGTTCCTAAGGACTCTAACATAACATGAAGAATTCCAATTATATGTAAACTATAAAAAATAATTACTTCAGTCACCTTTGAGAAACAATTTATTCTTAAAGACAACAATTCCTTAGAAGAACAAGAAACTGAAATTTTCAAATGAGATTTCCTGGACTTGGCAGAGTCAGTACATTGAACATTCTTCCTTTTACAGAAGTGCTAAATGTCCAGGAAGCCCCAAATAACTGGAAATGAACTTTGGACACTGGTCTAGCATCTTATCTAAAAATTGGCATAATTGTCAGAATGACTGTGATATTTTCAAGTTCTTGTGGGAAAAACTCTACCACTTGAAATGCCATCATAGTTTATGGGTCTTTTTTTGCAATTTCTAAAAGAAGAACTGTGTCAACAGCTAGGATTGGTGTTGATACTTACCAGAGAAGAGGTTAACATTATCATTAGCTTTGTAGGACACACAAAAATTTTAGGCAATTCAGGTGAAATATAGGTGACAAAAGTGGTTTGATCTTTTACAATGAAACTCCTTCGCTTGCTCCACAATGTTTCTCTTAAGTGTGTATCTTAGAAGGGAAAAATCAAAATAAAGTCTGTATTTTTAAAGCTGCTTAATACAAAGCTATTACATTAAGTTTCACACCAGTGTGATCTCTTGTAATGAAATAGTTATAGTATTTATAATTAACTTTTAAATTAGTTTTGAATGTCATTGCTTTATTAAATTTATCTTAATGTTATATGTTAATTATAACTCAAGTATTAGTGCCATAAATTAATCAAGAGCCTGACTAGCTCCATGAAGAAATAAATATAGTTCAATCCAATGTCTAACATTAAAAAATCTGACAAAAATGCTACGGAGTCAGCCATTATGTTATAATGCCTCATTTTCCAGCAACTATCAAAATACACATTTGATGAGTTATTTAAGTTCACTGTCTGGTCAGCAACAGAATTACAATGAAATTCATTATTAATAATACATTGTAAATATTATGACTACTAAAAAAGATAGACATATTACACTGTCAGACTTGTAGGAGAAGATGTACACTCTTCCTGAAGGGATTTTCTGACCTGAAACCAGAAGTTACTCAATCTAATCTCTGCCACAGCGTGTCCAATCTGTTGTCACATATAAGTGAAGATTTCTTCTAGGGAAATAAGCAAGAAAAATTCTAAACTAAATCGCTGCCCAAATTAATGAATACAACATAGGATAACTTTTGTGCTTCTTGTAAAAATAATAAGTTGCACACTAATCTGGTGCACTAACCTAGTGCAGAAACTCACAATTTGTCTAGAACCACCTGGTTTACAGGAAGATTTTGAGATGAAAAAAAGTGTTGAAATTACACACTGGATATATCTTGGAATTGTAAGGAGATAAAAATAGGATATGCCAAGATCCTCAAAATTGTCTGAGGAAGAAGCCAAGTAAGAGTATCTATTTGATATGGATACTTCATATCTGGACTCCTAAAAGTGAAGATACTCACTTATATTGTCTGATACTTAAAGCCTGCAGATAATTTTAACCTATGTGGGCTCAAAAATGATTAAATCAGAAATAAAGACATGGCTACAATTCTCACAAAAGCAATCCTCTTTCCAAGCAGTTAGGCATAGTGTGACTGTTTCAACATGTGGGAGTCATGACATAAGCCAGGAAGTTTAAAACTTTCCAAGTGCTTTGTTTTGCATGGTATAATTCAGGGCATTACAGCAGACAAAGGGGATGTCTTTACAGTACTGTGGTGGTTGCTGATGCTAGAGGGATACATTCTGAGTGGTTTTCTCCCCAAGATATGTTTGAAAAAGTGCCAGAGTAATTTCACCATTACTTCAGTAAAGGCTTTGCTTCTGATTACTAGAGTTTAAAATACAATTCAGTGTTTAAATGAGTATTCTTTTTGGCTGCTATGAATCATCTGGAAAGATGTGAATTTTTGGAATGGCTCAGCAATAAACCCAGTCTTAGTCAGCAAGGTTTTTTCCTTGGGATCATTTGTGAAGGCTAGAAAGCTATGTTCACACCCAGAGAACAACATAGTTCAACACATGAAGAAAATAAACAGGCCCTCTGGCTTCAGCCCAGTCCCATGACCCCTGTGTACAGGGCTTAACCTTCCAAAAGGCATTCAACTTTGTTGGGTCACTGGAGGAGGGGTGAAGATGTCCTGCTTACTGGAAAATGACACTGTGACCAGGGAAATCTTTTGTGAGACAATATCCTGATGCAAGCATTCACCTTTGTGCCATTTACCTATGTTATTTCATGCCAAAGTTCAAGAAATAACACTCCCTTTGGGGGAACAATTATCCATTGATTGTTACTGGTTCAATCACTTTTGATAGAGTTGTAGTCCCATACGTCAGAGTTTAAAAGGGAGATGAAGGGCCTCATGCAGCATAGCCTTTGATTTAAAAAAAAACACCCCCAAAACAAACAAGCATTAGAAATCACAAGCCCATTTAAATTAGGAACTGTAAACACTTTAAATTTTAATGTGAAATGTATCTTTATGTAACGTGGGATAGTAACAGATACCTGTGATGCAGTGGAAAGATCTGCTTAATATGAATGTCATTTTTACCACTGGAGATCTGGGTTGAAATTCCCACTAGAGGATACCTTTATAGATCTCATTTTAGTATATTGTAGTCATGCCATTATAAAATCATCAAATGCAATTTGGCACAGCATGATACTTAAATGGTGGCCTGAAATTAACAGACTGAATTACTCTCTACAGGCAGCCAAGGCTATTCATAAATTGGAATTCGGATAACTGAGTGAAGGACCGAAATGAACTCTGTGTTTTTATACTCCCAATCTCTGTTTTCTGTGCTTGGAAATATTTTTGAAATACTTTTTCAGTCATCCTTTAGTTGAACTTCCAGAATATTTAATCACTTAAAATGGGAGTAAAACTGAAACCAGGATGTTGTATTAGGTACCTACAAGAGACAGTGACTTTACATTTGTAAGCTATCTTGTAAAAAGTTTTAATTAAAAGAGCTACATCTTGGCATCTGTGGGGTCTAGTGCAATTAGTTGCTTTAAACTCCCTTTTCTCGTCTTGCTGCCAATTAAGCAAAACTTGTGTGCAAGAGTAATGGTTGCCTCAGTGACAAAATCAGAACATGCTAAATAATGTGATTAAACTTGTTAAAAGCCAAAATAAACACTTATAATTATCTCAAGAAAACCTGCATAGCCAAGTTCGAGCTCTATAAAGTGAAACTCTGCATCCATAATTTCAGACTTTCCTACACAATAGATCATAGTTAAAGATCTGTTAACAGACCTCTGACTGCTGAACTGGGCAGCTTGTGGTTTTCTTCTAAACCTATTGGCAGTATGTGGATTTATGCAAGAGGTGCAAATTGGAAGTTGTCTGCCATTGGAGCCATTGGCAGAACAGAAATCATACTGTAGGGTTAGCAGCATGAAGTACATTGCTTTGAAATTACACAGCAGGGTTTCAGCTTGTTGCTCTGCTTGCCTTTAAGACCAAGGTCTTATACTGTCTGGCCATGATTAAAATCAAAGTGTGGACTTCTTTGCTGGGTGCCAGTAAATGAAGGTGAAAAACAGAAACAATCTGGATTCTTAATTATTTTAAAACGCAACATAGGCAAAAAACGAAGATGAAAGCATTTGTTACTAATCTATCCTAATTATTGCACATAAAATGATTTCCTAAAGAGGTCTATATCTTGAGATTGTCACTTTCTATGAGTATGCAGGATCTTTTTTACCATATAATATCTTTTACTTAAACCTATGCATGTATACAGAAAACAAAAACTGACAAAGAGTCTAAATGGTAAGCTTATTTATATTCAGGTTTAAGGGTACATTCAGCCTTGAAATACACCAATACACATTGAATTTAGTGAAAATGGAATGACCACTAGCTTGTTCCACTAGCAAAAAAGTACACATTTGGAAATGCACCATTCTGCTGCTGTATTATAAAGATAAAATGTAAATATGTACATACTGGCAAGTGGGATCAGAAAAAAACAAAACGACAATAGAAGATAAAGATGTGGTAGCAGTATAGGGGCCCTCAGTATAAATCCCACCCTGAGAATCTCACTCTTGTTTCAGTCACTGTGGTCACATTTTAAGTAAAATCATAGCAAAGTAATGGCATTTGACAGAAAGTCAATGCTAAAAGAGAGAACTGTGAGGGCTATCTACACTACTGTGAGTTTTACATAGGTGGATGAAGGGGCTTTTTCTTTACTTGTCAGCATATTCCAAAGTACTTACTGTCAGGATGTTTTCCCTAATCAGCTCTTGGAGGTCTTACTGATAGACAGACCTCTTGACTGAAATGAAGATGCTGCATATCTGGAGATAGGCAAGGGACAAGCATTAAAACTGATTTGAACATTACTTACCCACTTTAACTTTGGACTTATTAAATGTGTAATCTGTTGACTTAGACTACATTGCCTGGAAGTCATATTTTTGGCCTCATATGAAAAATACCTTATTTTTCCTAGTCTAGGCTTCTTGTTCATGCTGCCTTTTCTCTCAGAAAACAAACACATGCTTTCCATGTTTTCAGCACAAGAAATATATTGGATATAAGGGAATAAATGATTCAAGAAGTCACTTTGAAATGTACCGTATTTTACCTGTTCTTTTAATATAGTTTTAATGCATTTTGAGTACTTTTTTTCTTAATAACTAAAACCCCATTTCATATCATCCAGCTTGTTGAGTGCTACATAACTACCTACAAACAAAATTTTCCATGCCTTTAAATCTACAGCAAAGAGATGGAGATGTTTCTTTCATGCTCTAGATCAGAGCAGTTCTTGATGTTAATTCATTCCTAACTCCGAACACTGAAGCCAGTTTTATTAACTGGGCTTGTGTCTGTGGCAAGCTGTGGCAAGACTCTACCAGGCAATGTTGGTGATAACTGGAAAGGTGAGCTCCTTGCTCACTCCCTTGCTGGGAGGTAATTTGTACTGCATGCCCAATACCATACTTGAATACAAACATATATTTAAGACCACCCTGGGTAAGAAATTAAAAGCAGTATTACTGCCTCAAGTTTCTATTTCTTTAGGAAAACCCCTGTAATTTTTTCCTATTTTGCCCTTTTCCCTTTAAAAAAATCTCATTACTGTTAAGAAACCACACTGTTTGGATTTTGCCCAGTATCCAAGTATGTTGAGCACATACTGTGGCAAATTTAGCCACATAAAAATTGGTGCCCTGCCTTAACTTCTAATGCATATAATGCAGTGCTCCACTGGAGAGCTTTAAAGTGACTTAAAGAAATAGATATCCCATCTTTGAAAGCTTTAAAAGCTCAAAGTAACTTAATAAACTGAATTAAAAAGTAGGTAGACAAAATCCCTACTAATGTTAGTGAAGCTTGTTTTCTGCAAAACACTCCTTTCACTTACGAGACAGACATGCAGTCCTGGCCTATAATATTTCAGCCCTGGTGCTAACAGTAGAAACTGTAGTGGAAGCAACACCCTGCCCACCACTGCTACCAGCAGTGCCAAGAACTGATGCAATGCTGGTGCAAGAAATTCGCTGTCAGACAGGATTGGAACAACTGCATGGTATCCACAGCCTCTTTGCACAGCTGCTGCCATGAGAACAACTGTGTGAGGGATAAAAAGGCAAGCCCAAGCGGAAGCTCTGTCAGGAAGGAGGTGCTCGCTTCACATCACAGTCCATCAGAAAGGAAGATGAAAGAAAACAGCTGTGAAGAACAGATCTATTTCATGCAAATTCTGTCAGGAAAATACTGAGCACTTCTTTTTGAATTATTTCTCCATTCCTCTCTTTCTTCAAGTCCCTTGGGGCAATTTGTCCTAAGGTAAAGAGAGGTCTGCAAGTTAAGACTTAGGTGTTTCTCCTGCTGTGCATTCTCTGCAAAATAGTTTTCCTAAACATTACTTCTCATTCATCTCCCTGTGCTTGGGCCATACTCCCTGTGAGACAGGCACCTGTCTCTCCTTCCCTCTCTTCCATCTTTTTCCACACTCTGCAGATTGCATCCAGTGGATCCATTGGTAGATGAATCCCACAGTATCCATTAGAGGCTGTTCCTGAAAGGGGGTCTGTTGTGGGATCATTGTTACAGGCTGCTTGACTCCTTGCAATATTGACTGAACCTGAGGGGCAGACACAAAATGCCATTTTTATAGGTGTACTAGTCTCAGAAAGACTATTTTTGGACTTGTGATCTGATAACTGGACACTCAGAACTTTGCAATACAATGCTGAGAACAAAAACTGGCATTCCTTCTTCACAAGTTTTGTTTTGGTACACATAACCTAACTTCAGAAGTAATGCATTCTCAATGAAATTAATGTATCTTAAAAAAAACAGCTAATTCTCGCTGCAAAAACCTGGAAATTAATCAAAACTCCAAGTTAAATAATAATAAAAAGAAAAACTAAACAAATTTAAAAAGCCAAGGACAAAATAGTGAATTTATCCCTAAGGCTTATATTATATTATATTATGAATGATATGGCCACTGAGCTCTGCTATCCTCTGCATCCCCGTCTTGGCTTCTACCCTTGGACAATTCACCGAATATTTCCTCCTCAATACTTATAGGGCAGGATAAAATACTCATCCTAGTGTTATATGAAGCCTATTAATACTTTTTTTGTTAAATATTTTAAGTAATGAAGGAGAAAAGAAAGAAAAATTAAATAGAAGTTATTCCTAAAACCACATGGAGTATGTAATATTGAGTGAATAGAAATAAATATTGCCAGCAGATTTTTATGCTCTTTAGGACAATTTCAAAATTAAAGATAAAATGGAATAAAGTAGCTTAACATACATTATCTTAGCTCAAGTACTTAGTAAAATCTCATGGCCCATAATTTGAAAACGTAATTCAACCTTTTATGTAAATGGGGCCAGAGAGATTAGAAAGCAGGATAATGTTAAATGGCAAAATATCTGACTGCCCAAGCCAATGGAAGGATCAGTGTAAGAACTGTTTTTAATTAACATCTTAGTGGTTTGGAAAATGGAATAAAGATCATATTAACTGGATTTGTTGTTGATGTTGCACTGAAAGATCTTGCCAAAAGTAAAGCCAGAGAAAATACAATGGACCAGAGAGGTTAAACAAATATGGCAAGGGAAGCTAACTCTCAACCTGGGGGGAAAAAAAAGCAACTTAGCATTAGATAAAGAAGATAAAACATACATGGGAGAGAAAGCAATGGAAGTGAGCAATTCCTTTGTTCATGCCAAAATCAAGTTAGATTTGTGGTTTTAGCAAGATCAGACATCAGTGGAGTAGTTTTACTTGGGCTGTCTTTTGCCATGGCAGGTGCAAAGGAAAGTGTCTCTCTCTGACTACAGTCCTGTGCCAGTAAGAACTGGTAAAGTGCCTGCAATGAACTTCAGTGAATGAAAGTTGAAACTTTACATTGTGCTGCTAACCCCAAGAATTGGAGACTTGTCATTCAGGCTCTTTCCTTATCTTTTTTATTGCAAGTTTTAAAAAGCACCACATTTTAAAAGTAGGAAGCGCTGTTATTCTCCTTCATTTAGAAACATTAATTATTGCATTTTAAGGTTTTCAGTGTGGGAGAGAACTAGCAAAAAAAACCAAATCAACTGTCTTTGTTATTGTTGGTTTTGTTCCCAGAGATGGGAAAAAAAAAATAGAAGCTGAAATTTGCTCATTCCATGTAATTGCAGGAGTTGGTGCCTTAAAATAAACAAGTAAATGAGGTAAAATCGTTGGATCTTGCAAGAGTACAATATCTTGCAAACTGTGGCATTCACTTGTAGACACTATGATTGAAGGCTGGTGATTCACCTATGAGAATTTCCAAGAAAGTAACTAAATTAAGATGAAAGGAAATCTTATTCCAAAGGTCTCCTGGTAAAGTGGCTGTTATTGAGCTGTTGCTGTGCAGTGATATGGCAGATGCTGACAGAGGTCAGAAACATCTTCTGTATCTGGCTGCTCACTTGGAGGAGTCCCTAAAGAAACTCAGCTCTGGCTGAATCTTAGAGTAGATTTTGTATTTGTTGCAAAACCATTCTTTATGCAGAACACTGCAGCTCAGAAGAGCTCAGGAAATGTATTTAATCCACTTAATATCTGGACATTATTAAATATTATTACCACTATTTCTTTTGCTTGGAAAACTAAAGTGGACTGGTATTGCTGTCACAAGTGGTAGTAAGGGGATTAGAATGTAAAATAGAGCCAACACTGAAGTTATATGTCCAAGTTAATGTTTATAATTAAAGCTGTGTTTTGGCACAGTGCTGTTGAAAATGTAGGACTCTGCTTTGTTTTTGTGCAGTCCACTCTCTCTGCTTATGCAAATGAGCACGTCCTCTTTGCTTTGAAACAACCTATATTTCTGATCTGTTCTTCCCTCAGTATCCACTGCCACCAATGAGAGATGAAAACCATGCAAGTAGCTGGTTCTGTCCACCTCTTCCAAAGTATTTGCAAGTCCTTGTACAAGCAATACATTAGAAGCTGTCCTTTAATAAAAAATACTTCCTGCTCCAACATGAGGGAGACCTGTTAAAACATGCTACATAAACCCCACCCATTAAATAAAACCATCTGAAAGCAAAACAGATTTGGAAACAAATTTAGTTTATAGAAATTAAAATAAAGAAAAATAATGAGACACACTTTTTGGTGACTAAAGAACAAAGACTTAAAAAAATTAAATTTAAAGGATAGGAGTGTATAGAAAGGATGAAGGTGAAGGTTAAATTTAAATTCAACATATGATGGACTTGTGTTGTCTGTAATATTCTGATTCTTTATATAATTAAACAAAGCATAAATAAATAGCTTCATAGCTCAAGGTTTATTTTTAAAGTATGTAAAATCACCTAGAAAAAACATTTTACCAAAATCACTTTTTTTTTTATTTTTGAGAAAATGTGTCAACATTATTTGACCTAGTAAAAGACAAAAGGACCTACAACTTCATGTTTTAAAGATTTTTGAAGCAGAATTCAGAATCCACATTGAGGTACTAACCTACACCTTAAAGAGTAAAATAAAATGGACATAATATACAGGTTGAATTTATGTGCACCTTCTCAAAGCACAGCAAGCAGGGAAGACTGAGGACAGACACAAAATTTACACCCTTGAGCAACTTTATTCCAGAAGCAGGGTGGCTGTATTCCAGATGCTTAAACCTCAAAGCTGAGGGTGTTCTGAGAATTGCATCTCAAGTGTCTTTAGCCCTTTTCGAATAATGCAGCAAAATTCTTACTCTTCTGTAATTCCCAACACTGTAGAGAGATGTGTCAGACAAACCAAAATTCTTACTTTAAGTTTTTAAATTCTATTAATTCATGCTTAAATGAAACAGAATATTCTGATATGGAATATATATAGTTTAAAAAACTTCATGTGCAAATATTTTCTCTTCATATCTATTAAGTAAAATCAGAGTCTTAAATGTAAAAACACATTTAGACACCACATTAGACAGGCCAAAAATTGCTAAGCAACTGGATGAAAGAAAAGTGCTAATAATAAAAAACTTTTTCCAGTGAGTTCAAAGAAAAAAATCTTTTCAAAAAGAAGCTGGGAATGTTGGATTATCTTGATATAAAACAAACTGTCTAGGAGAAGCCCAATCACTGCGAGAACAAAAGTGAATTCCTTGCACTAGTATTCATTACAAAAAATACCGTACCCACAAATTATTCTTTGAAGAAGAGTATGAAGAACTATGTCCAGCTGAAACTTGAGTTGGAGAAGTCTGTTATGTAGTGAAAAATGTGGAAGAAAAATTTTTCAGTACCTAAATAATATTTCCAAAAGTGTCAAAGATGGGAAAATCCTATACTGGTAATTGTGAAGTTTTAATTATTGCTTAAATTTGCCTCAATAGTGTTGTGGTTTAGGAATGGCACTCCCCAATTTAGTGCTGTCCTGTCTCCCTGAGACTGACCCAAAATCAGATGCTGCTCAGTCTCCCCACCCTCACCCCTTTCCTGTTCTGAGAACTGAAGGCAAAAAAAGGCAAAAATTATGGGTTGAGATAAGAATAATTTACTGGGAACAGCAGTGAGATAAGAAAATAAACAGAAACAGCAACAATATCAATAACAAAAGTCATAAGAAAAAGGAACTGTGTATAAGGAAAGCCCAGGTCAGATACCGACCAGCCCCCACCACACCATGTTTTGTCCTGACTGGAAAAAGGAAGAGCAGCATGAGAAATGAGACCCCCTTTCCCCCAGCCCCTGGGATGGTGTAAGATGCATCAAACAGCAGCAGTGTCTTGGTCACACCCGCTTGGCACAGCCACTGCAGCCCAGAACCCCTGGGAGCAAGTGAAAGTGAGCTGCTCATCCTCCCTGGTGCTGGGAAGAGAGGTGTGTGCCACTGCACCTGGCTACTGTACAAAAATTATCTCTGTCCTGGGCAGAACTAGAGCAGATACTAAGAGAATATGACACAAACCTTCACTATCTCATCAGATACTAAACAGAATTTTATTTTTTGATGTCTTTATGTAAGCCTGGATAAATTGATAGAGAACATATTGGAATATGATACTTGGGTATGATGCTTTTGGGAAGAGTTAGTAAGTTTTGCAGATGTAGAAATTATTTGCAAGAGCAATAAGGTTCTTTGAAAGAATGATGAATCACCATGTGAATAAGGGTAAACCCAGCTTGTACAGTGTAGCTGGACTTTCACTTGAGCTGTGCCCTTACAGAGTATAAGGGAAGGACTTGTCATACAGTGACAACTGAGTGACAACTGCTTACATGATAAGAAACAAAGGGTAGGAATAAGTGGTCATTTTTTTCCTGTGAGGAATGTTAGGAATATTCTCCCTCAGGGCTCTCTATTGATCTCTTCATTGCTAAAATGGTCAGGACAGTGTGACAGTTTGCAGGTGACATGGAATTATTTTAGGACAGTTGATGTAGTAGGGACTAGTAGGCACAGCACTACCTTGTATTTGTCACAGTTTAAATAATTATACACATGTTTAATTTCTGTGATACGGTTGACTTCTTTAAGGTTCAACAACTTGGTCAAAGGTGTGGATCCGCTGTTTTCAAAAGCCCTGAGACAACAGAATTACTGCAGGATAACCATTATTTCAGTAGTGCCCCTGAAATGTTAGCATGCAGCAGTATAAAACCAGGTATCTGGAGCAGTTTAAACAAGAGTTACAGGATATTTTTGTTTTTCTTAAAAAAGGACGTGTTCTGTTCTCTCATAGGATATATTCAATGCAGAGGTTACAATGGGATAAATAGGAGGGGAAAATTATAACATGAATCTAACAAAATTGTTTAAGAAGATAATTTCTTAAAATCACTAAGAAGTAAGGAATAAAGTGATCTGAAAGGTACCTTGTTTTCTTGAAAATGTTGCTATGTGAACCCTGGAAAATTTGAGTTAAATATCTTGGGAATTAACAAAGAGCTTATGAATTTTCTGACATATTTCCTTCATGCATGGAATCTCTGTTTTCAAGGAAAGTTTGATTAAAAACATGTTTTCTAACATAAATGCAACTCCCTGGTAACTCTTAAAAATGAAATAAAAATTTATCTGCATCTATTTACTTCTCCAGAAAAGTATAGAATACTCGTGGGCTAATGCTTACTGCTCTTAAGGAGACAGATAACTAAATAATGACAATGGAAAATGGTACTAATTTATGAAGAACATGTTAAAATAAAAAATATTCACAAACTATTATTGAGACCAAATGTATAAAATGACATATTAGGTCCTGGAGATGACAGGACAATAAAAATTCTGCACATGGATACAGAAAAGAATTTAGTCTGAAAAGAAAGATCCAACAAAAAATGTCAAGCTGCCAGAGGTTTTCCACTGCCTGGCAGTAGGTGCTACACCCTGAGATCTCCATTTCCAGTCCCTTTCTCACAGCCTTTCAATGAATGCAATGCCATCAGTGGAAGTGAGAAAACACAACAACCGTCCTACAAGATTTCACTTTTAGCACCTGCAGTCCTACAAAGTGTGACAAAGAGAAGAATCTCCCATTAATGGTTGAAGTTGAGCTCTTAAAATAGTTTTTACAATTTACATTCAAACACAAGATTATGGTACATTCAAGGGCAATTTGCATCACATTGAGTATTCATTATTCAATACTGTGACTGGCTTTTATGTGGTTTATCACAGGGATAGGTATATTTTACTGTCCCTGCATCAGTTTGAGATGGGTATACTTTCTTTCTCATATTTCTTGATTATATTTTTTGCTTGAGGGGATATAATCCTTCCTCTCAAGAAAGTTTATTAGTGATGTTCATGAATGGTGGATGAGCCCATGAGCTCTGTTCAAATCTAGAGCTTCCTGCTGTCCTGGGTGTCATGTCTGGGCAACAGACATAGTGTGGAAGCGGAGCCCACCTGTGCACACAGACCTGTCTGGAGTACTGCTAAATATTAAAATCTTTTTCAGCTTATATCAGTTGAACACTGCTTTTGCAAAATACTTCTGTAGCCAAAAATGTGGGAAAAGAAAAATGTGTAGAGAGTAATGTGTTCGTTTCTAGCTGGATTTATGCAAACCCATGCAAAACCTATGTTATGTCTACTGACACTGTGGAAAAAAAGACAAAAATACACTCCAGCTGTCTGATAAGTTCAGGGCCAAAGTCTCTCCTTCTATTCTGACACAAATGTCACCCAGTGAGGTTAATGGGACTGGGGTGCTTACACTATAGGGTGCCTAATTGTTTCTTGGCAGGCTAGCACTCGCTATCAATGCACATACAGACAGTATTAAAATAGATGTGTTGTATCAGTATGATCAGCTACATGATAAACAACACCCTGGGGTTAGCTCTGAATGGCAAAAGAGATCTTAGTGTGCAATCAGGGAAAGGAGTTAGAAATGTAATGATTGCACTTAGCCCCTTGATGAACACTGAGCATCAAGGGCAAGCCTAGTATGATTTTATGGGCTGAAAGCCAGCAAACAGGTAGCAAGACTGAAAGTCCTTGTCCTTAAAAATTATAAACAGCTTTAGACCTTCAGATGAGGATAAAATGTTTTTTATGCTGTTTTCATGCATCTTTTTTGATAGCTTTTGCTTTTTTAGTTCTGAAATTAACAATTCAGCTGTTAGTATCAGCACGTGTCTTACTAAAGCTAGCATACACCTTATCAGAAAGGGTGCAGCATATTAGAATCAACTACATGACTTTTATAGGGCGACTTCTGTAATAGCTCTGAGATCATTGCATGAAAACATGAGGTAATTCTTCTGCTTCAGTAAACTGCAAAGTTTCTGGTCTAAATGTAGTGCAATTCATTAAGAAACCCAGGAAAATACTGCAAAGTGATGGATAATATAAATAATACATGGGTCAGTTTAGATCTTTCCTAGGCATGAGTTTTCTTCAATTTATAATTAAGCATGTAGAGACTTTTGGAGTTTTGTATGAACTCTAATTTTATCTTTGCAATAAAAATGATAAATTTGTATTGCTCAGTTTTGCTTATGATAAAAAAGAAAAATTTCAGGAAATGTCCTCGAGGTATCCCTGAATGAAAATAAATGTCTTCCATATTTATTACAGTCATTTAAGCACCTGAAAAACTCTCAGGGCCCAGGTATTTTATGGGTTCTTTCACTTACAGTGAGATGGCCTTCTTAGAGGTAGATTAATTGTTCTTTTTTCCCCTTTTTTTAGCTTTTCAAAAAAGTTTGTAGGACTTTCCTTGAAAGGCAGAATACCTATGTCAAGCTATTGCAATATTCTTATTACAGATTGGACAAGTCTAATTGTCCCTATGGAAATACTAGCTTTTGGGCAGATTCATTTGGAATTATGATCAATCTGAAGTATGATTCCTTCTTTTTACACTTAGTTCCAGGCTATGACCTCATTAGGGTATATCATATGAAATCAGAGAGATATGAATGTTGAGCAATGGCTCTGGCATGCAAATCTATGAAAATCATCTGTTAGTCTGATACTCTCCTGCAGATTGCTTAAACTCTCTCACAGATGTCATTCTTTACGTCAGGATATGCACGTCAGTTTATATTTTGCCTTTATGTAAAAGTCCAGGTTTCTGAGATCTGTCTTTATGTCCTGTTTCTGAGAATGGAAATAGTTTGTCAGCTCAATGGTCTCAGTCTCTTCCACTTCCTCACTTACCACTGAATGTGAGATGTTGAGCTGGCATTGAGTCTCTAATTCACAACTGCTCAGCAGCTTCTTCCTTGGTATGGATCCAGGCTGCTGCTGCTCCAGGAGGCTGAGTGCTTGAATCCCTTCTCCTTCCCCCAGCAGAGCTTGAGGACATGCTGCCACTGAGATGGGTGGATGAAGTGGGGAGAAGAGTGTGGCTGGACTCATTGGATTCCATGGATAAGGATTCCTGTAGATGAGAATTTTAGCTTGGTTTTGCTCTTCTGGCAGCCACAGATTGCCAGAGCAGCAAGCAGCCACACTGGCTACAAACACTGCTGAATGCTGCCAGCTTGGTATGTATAACCCTGATTTAGTGTCAGAGGAGGAACCATTTCTAAAACAGAGGAGTTTTGTTTAATGTTTTACAAGTGTCAGGAGTGTTCATTTTTCCAAATTTTTAAAGTTCTCAGGCATAAACCCTTCTACACTGGAAGACAGTAAATGAATTTGTAAGATTATTCCAGTGGGTCAACAAGACAGGACCTTAAAACTATAAGAAATGTACTACCTCCTCCAAAACTTTGTGAGAACTTTTGAGAAAGAGATATTCACCCTGTCACACACCACTGCCAGCCACACCACTGCATAGGCCTGTGCTGTCTTCAAAACATGACATGGAAGGACACATCATGCATGTCAAAAATCATGCAGCAGAGGAAAGCCTGCACCATAAATACAATCTAATCTGGAAAAGAAGCTACTAGGCCCAGTCCTACAGGGCTCAACAAACAAAACTTCTAGCAAAGTTACAAGGGAAAAACCATCTTTTCCCAAATGGGCATGCTTCTTTAGATCAGCAAAAAGGTGTGTCTGAACCAGTAGATTATGTATTCATCATGTTCATCCTACATCCTACTGGGCAGAATATGCCTAACAGAAATTTAAGTAAGGGGAATAAAATATTTTAGCACTTTTTTTTTCCCCATGTGAGATACAAAGCTGCGATTTCATGTGGAAAAAAAATCAGAAGATTAGTGGAAAACAGAATCTTTCTGAAGAGGAGATATTAGTTAAGCTTAACGTGGGTGTCTGATGTTTGTCTTACAGAATACAAAAGGACAGAGAATTCCAGTTAAGATTTAAGTTGACTTTTTGAAGTATTACGGAAGTCTAATGACTATTCTGCATAAATGACTTCCAGATGCTGACCTGCTTGAAAATGGTGGGATAGGATAATTCCATGTTTTAATCAGCACCTGTAACAGGTGGTTATCAGCAAAATTTGTTTCAAGAAATTCAAGTATATTATTATTTTTCTAACATGGAGGGGAAATGCAACAAAATCTAAATTTTTATGAGCAGTTTTTTGGAAACAGTATTCTATAGGGCTTTCTACATCCTAGAGAAATATTTAGCCTAATTTTTGTCATCACAAAGTAGAGTAAACCCCCCAAAAACCAAGCATAACTCATTAGAGCTGTGGTTTTAAGTTTATGGAGATGAAGAATGAATATGGTATGCAAATGTTTTCTTATTCCCTTTGTTTCACTTTTCAAATAACTTCTTGCAATGAACCAAACAAACTCAGTTCCAGGGCATAGGCCTTGGTGTGCTGAGCTTGTCTACAACCAGCCTAGCTGGGAGAACTTTACAACTTATAATGCTTCTGATCAATGTCCTGCAAATGCACTTGACTGTTTTCTTCAGAGATTGGGAACCAGATGTGAGAATAATAAGCATAACAAACAACCCCAGAAAAACAATGTTTATCGTAATCAAAGAGTAAAATCACCATTTGAAAGTTGTATCTGCTCCAAGGCAGTTTTGAGAGGCCAACAACACCGAGGCACTAAGGATGCTAGGAAATAAAGGGTTCCTTACTTGTGAAGGGACTTATTTCTCATTTTTCATTTCTGTTTGTAATCGCTGTCCATTTTGTTTCTCATGCTTTGGATAAAAAAGGTGACTTTTATATTTATTAGAACTGGGTTTCAATAAACATTATGCAATATGGTAGACCAGGGAATGATTTATTGATAATTTGTCACTTATATTTATGGAAGTGTAGACCCTGGAGCCCTAGGGCTGGTAAATCATATTATGCAGCTACAAATGTTTTTTTATTCTGTGCTGCCAAAAGTGCACCATGTAAACTGATTGCCTCACCAAACCCCCAGGGCCTGATAATGATGCACTTGCTAATACAAAGGCAGGAGGGGTGAGTAGAAGACAACTAATTATAAGTTTATTTTTGTTTCAATATGTTTGCCATTTAATCTAGAGTTCCATAAACAACAGATTGATGAAATATAATTAGGAGGAAGATTACTGTTTAATGAGGGAAAAGATTGGGAAAGAATGTAAGTGGAGCAGTGGGCTGTGCAGAGTTTTTAGCTGTTTATTATTGTACAGCTGTAAGGCACTTTCACACAGTTCCCAGATGGAAGCAGCTGTTAGCTCTTCGCCATTAGCAAAAAGGAGGTTCATAGCTCATTTTTATCCACTTGTTCCAGCCTAGTAAAGCACACTACAACACTTCACCAAGTCACAACTCCCAGCTACAGCTGAATCTGTCAGGATGGGCACCCTGTCTTCATTTGCCACTTTGCCATTCACTTATCACATCTGGCAACCTCTCAAGCAACAAGCTGTTCCACTCCTTGTAATATGTTTATCTCCCATGGTGATGTCAGCAAAAGTCAGCAAAAGTCAGCAAATCTAATATTCATGCTCAAACAGATTTGTTGGTGCTCTTTGTTTATAAGAAAGAGCTCTATATCACCCCTGCAGCTGCTTCCTCTTCAGCAAGCTTTGTTTTTGTACAGTACTCTTCTGATAGGCCTTGGGAGCAGTACAAAGCATGGGCCCGTCTGATTTAACAGGTTTTTGGGGTTTTTTTAACATCTCTTTTTTCCCCAAAGTATTCTATGAAATCTGCATTTTTCCTTCAGCTTGAAAAGGTCTCATACACAACACAGGATATAAAAGGCAAATAAAACAGGAGTTTCTTTAAAAAGCAGTAACTGGGAAAGAAAAAAGTAGGCAGACTTTCAAAAATGAATACATTTCTCTTGTAGCACTTAAACAATTCCACATTATGGGCCAAGATATCCACTGCCCTGCACAGGCATTTACATTAGTGCAAAGTGAGTGTAAATCTTTACTGTTTCAGACAGGTTGTATGTTATATTTGGTGCCAAGGTATTGCACATGCTACAGGGAATTAGAGAATTTGGTGCTTGTTTTTGTAATGATTTATACATTTCACTCTTCTCATTTCACAGTGTTTGGAGCTATCTCAGATACTTTCTATGGCATATTGTGTTTGGGCTTATATAAATTTATATTTCTGAGGTATGTTATGCATGATAATCCTATCAGTCAAGGCAAAGGCAGTGTTTATTCCAAGCTGGCATTAGCCATAATGTTTCTGAACAGTTTCTCAATCTGGGAGAGGTATGTACTTCTTCATTAGTTTCTGCTTTGAGATTAGAATTTCTAAAATTTCTTTCAGACTACTTCACCATTTATTCAGATGTTTGGCTAGAGTTTCATTCCAACTCCACAATTTATTTGTTCCCAGCACAGGATCAATTTGGAGATCTGGGTTTAACTAGGTGGCAATTGTGGCACTTCCTTTTCCACTAATATAAACCAGTCTGGTTCTAAATCTCTCTCTGTCTCTCATTCTTTATTTTTAAAGGAAAAACTAAGAGTATTTCTTTAAGTGTTGAATTAAATTCTGGTATCTTTATATTATTTTGTTTTTGGCTGCCAAAGGACAATTTATTTCACAGTTTCTAAAACATATTTCAACATTAATATACACTACATGTTACAAATTTAATATTTAGGTGAATCTCAGGAGTAGAATTATATCCTGATCTGTAAAAAAACCAAAAAACCCAAAACATAGTACAAAAAATTCCAACAGTAGAGAGTTGTTTTTTTTAGTTATTTTAAATTGTACCACTATCAACAGGCCACCCACATGCTTAATCTAGAAGAACCACCTCTAGGCTATGAGGAAATCTCTGTGGCCCCAGAAAACTTGGCTATTTCACAGAGAAGGATGCTGGTTAAAGCCAATTATGGCGGAGAATTTTATGTTCCAAACAGCTGTCCAGTCGGAGTTGGGCTAAGACCACCAAGTTATTTCATGTGCCACAAATAGCCATCTGATTGGTTAAGTAAAGCTGCATATATATTTTTATGAATAGAAGGGGAAGGTTTAATTTGCTTTTGTTTGTGGGGTCTTATTTATTGCTCAAAAGTGTTTGGATGCCTGCTGGGTGTTTGTGAAAAAGGGTTGCAAAAACTGCATGTATTTCACCTGCAGGCCAGGAACAGAGGTACAGTGTTGTGGTGAATGCTAACCAAAGCAGAAAAAACTATGCTGGAACAAGACAAGAAAACTACTGCCAAGGTTGTGGACCAAAACTAAAAACCCACTTACCCAACAAAAAACCCCAGCTAGTATTTATGTATGCTTTCTGTGTATGTATGTGTTTAATATTAAGGAACAATTTATGCTCAAAAATTTTGCCTCCAGTTTAGGTATGCTACTACTTAAAATTACAGCAGTTTAAATTACTTCCTTACCTGCTCTTTAATGCCTGTTTTCTCTTGTTTGATTAGTTCATGCACCAAGAGCACTTTCCTATGTGCAGTTTTTACTGTTTCCCCTGTTTAGCCAGTCTGGTTTTTTCATCCTGTCTTTAACGTGAAAGCCCTATGCAGCAACTTAGGAGAGCTAAACGCTTTTAAATCTCAAAATTATTAATTTTACAGAAAAATTAAGATACAGGAGCAAAACTGGAAATGCTAGCAAAAGAAGTCCAAGTTAGCCTGAGTGTCTTCAGCTATATCTGACTTCTAGAAAACGAGCTTTGTTAGTCTAATAGTCATTGGCATCACTTTAAGATACTGACCTCAAAATTCCTAAATTCATGGATCATTCATTTTTCTCATTAGACTAATAACATTACTAAACATTTATAATTCAGCCAACATTTCTGAATTTTCTTTTAAAATATTTTAAAGTAAATCACTCATCCATGGCATAGAATTAAAGCTCCCTGAGGTTATACTTTGTTATCTACTTCCCAGCTCCATGACAGAAAACCAAAAAAATTTATTGCAAAATATTTGATTGTCTCTAGAATCAATGCTCTCTTAATATTTGCTTTCTCTCATAAGACATCTATACTCAGCTTCTTCTTCTGTCTCACTGAATCTTTCTCTTACTTATTTTCCTTCAGATAGCTTACTTTTTTCTTCACTTTCTCCATCCTTCCTTTTACCTTTAAATTACTCATCTGTTATCACCTCTTGTCAGTCTGCAGTTTTCAAATGCAAAATATTGCTCAGGATTTCAAAATTATATTGCAAATAAAGTATAGGAAGTATCAAATCAAAAGCAGTGTATCCAACAAAATGTATCCTTACATGTTAATAAAAAAAAATCCTTTCCTTTTTCTATCTTATTATTGCTAACAATTAACAGCCAAGAGCAAGATTTCTGTGACTTGAGGCAATTGTGTTATATGAAACCAATAATTACAATGGTGATTTATTACCTCACTCAAGAAAGTAGAGTTGTGATAAGAAGCACAGGAAAAGATTTTTTACAATTCTGTTTTTCTCTGTGTTAAATTTCTGCAGTATGGGAGTGGTTGCCTGGATCCTAGAGAGGAATTTCATCTCCAAGATGCCACTCAGTTAGAAACAACTTTTTTAACCATCTGGCCTCTTTTTTAGGATAGCATAATAGAAAGAACTGACTTAATCATTAGATACTTTTCAAGTCCATGAAATACATTGGAGACTTAATATACCCTTTATAAGAGCAACTACAGTAAATACCATAACTGATGGAAAAGCCACTACCCCCCCAGTTAACCTGGACTTGACCAAAAAGTAAACCTCCTGTGGAGGCAGTTTTAACCAGATGAACAAAGTGTGTGACACAAAGTGTGTGACACATTTTAACCAGATGACAAAGTGTGAAGCTGCAAGAAGCTTCCCAAAACTAAGCGGGAATAAGTTTTCCGCTCTAAAAATTTCACAAGAATTTTTTTAAATGTTGTGGCCTTGAACATATACTGACACATGGTAGCTATTAACTGCAAGGCATAGGTCTGATATCTTTGATAAGAAAAGAATAAAGAGACAAGAAAAGAGAAGAGAAGGAAGATTTCCAGGCCTTTCCTTGATAACAGACCTCTACTCACCCCCAAAAAATCCCACAAAAACCCAAATTTTTAGCCTAACAGCTTAAAAAGACACATAAAAGCTCTGTCTAAGTATGAACACTAAAATAGTCTGGTGTATGATTCACCTGCTACTTTAGGCCATACTTTGTAGTATAATAATCAGACTTAGCAAGTCATGGCCATCAGTAAGGACACACAGGTTTTAAAACCCACCAGAAATTGAGACTTTCTACGTATGTGCCTGAATATTCGCCACTTGGCCTTAAGGCCATTTCAAGTTCTCAAGTAAGCTGATATTTAACACCTCATAAAAAAGCTGTGTACACCTGAGCAGAGGAAAAAAGTGACATTTGTTGGTGGTTTGTATGTGGGATCAGATTACCTTTTTTAAAAGCAAGAAAGGTCTTCCTCTAAGTGTTTAGAAGTAGAAGGAGAAGGAGGAAGAGTGGCATGGCAAAAATCTTTGTTTTGGAGGAGGTGTTAAAAAAAGAAAGGGGTTTGTACAGCTGCAAGCAAACATACCATTTTAGAAAACTGCACAAACTTGCGTTGCTTCTCAGTGAATTAAAAGATTTACAGTAACACCTAAAAAAAAGTTATAGCTACTCTGCACATACCCTCCAGGTAGCTGGTGGCTTTTTGACTGTCATGTGCTCTGAAAGATCTTTCTCTCAATATGCCCAGATGCATGTAATGAGTGTGCTTTCTTTAAGGCCAAACAAGAAGGCAGTGAGTTGCACAGTCTGCCCTGCTTTGTTTTCCTCAAGTGAAATATGATTTTAAATCTAAATGCTGAAATGGCACCAAATATTTAAAATATTTTATAGTTGGTGAGGTTTTCCACAGTGCCGGTTTGTTTTCCATTCCCCCATGACATCTCACAACTCTAAGTGCTCAATGACAGCCTGTAGAGGTTTCGCCATAATCCACCTTTATCCATTAACAGACACTCAATCACTAAAGTGCTTACTAGACTAAACATATTTATCCAACCAAATCACACTTTACAATGCAATGCTGCCAATCAGACCCCAGCTATTAACGAGGAACTGCTTTAAGGGGATTTTGGTGTTTGTGCTGTGAAGAGCATGCTTACCTCCAACAAACCACTAAACCAAATTAACATAGCTGTATCCTCATAAAAGAAACCAGATATCCTGTTGTGAAAATAGAAAGCTTGGTAGGACAGGGCTCTTTTGATGGCTAACAGTGTGGCAGACGAAGGCTTCAGACTACAAATCTGGTTGCCACAGGCTCATTACAAAACTCTAGCATTAAGCTTTTGCTGACTTTAAAAACAAAATAAAAATTTATCATTTGGGTAACTCAGTAAGTCATCAACTTACTAAGTTACTATTATAATTGCAATAAGTGCTGTAATTGTTGGATAAGACTCCTTAATTCTAATTGCTCCTTTGTCCAAGATCATGTTGTAAAAATGCTTGCATTAGCCAAAATAAAATCCAAGAGACACAAATGTGGTAGTAATAATAATTCTTTTTATTAGCCTGGAAAAGAGGAAGAGAACAAAGCTTTAAAAAGACTTCAAAGTTCTGACCAAGAGGAAAAAAATCTAAAATCAGAGAAACATGCATACACTCTGCCCTTTTATTAGACTCATACAGACTAAGTGCCATCACCACAACTTAGAGCTTGACAGCATTTCTTTCCCAGGCAGCAGGAAAAGTTACACCATCCATGTTGCAGGGCTAATTTAAGTTCTCTGTCAAAAACTACATAAACCAGTCCTGTATATTCTCACTAGGAAGCCCTAATAGTTTTAGACTTATTGGTATTATACATCCTTTAAATCCCAATATTTTAAAGCTGGATTCAACATTGGCTGGGATTTGATGTATTTTCCCTCCACTTAACCATAGCTAAAAGAAAGGTTTAAAGTTTTCAACTCTGAGGTAAGTGACTCATGAAAATTCATGTTTTTAAGAAACACTTATCAGTTTAAAAAGGCATATATATCCTTCTTTGCTCCCAAATAGCTTTAGCTCTGTTATTGAAATATGTATTTCCAATCCTTCACTGCTTATCAAAAATAATGAGCACTTGCTTTTTTATTAGCTTTTATAAACACTTCTGGGGAAAATTTTATGAGCAGCTAGAACAAGTTTTACTTCTTGCAAAGAAAGCTTCATGTTGGAATTTTATCCAAAATGAGCAAACCACAACATGAACAGATTTTCCAAAAATCGCTAGAGTAAACTTCTAAGTTAGGGTTGGAAACATGTAAAGTACAAATTAGGTTGTCAAGTAAGAGAGTAGTGTACTTTTGTATGGTAGATCCACGTACCACAGTATGTATCCATCCTCACTGTTTCTGTAGTCTTACATGTTCTGAACAGGTATAAATACAAAAAATTTGCAAGTTCAAGTTTTCCAAGCTTGTGTGTAAGAATGTTAATATATGTTTTTATATGAA
Organism: Passer domesticus; assembly: GCF_036417665.1. NCBI lineage: Eukaryota > Metazoa > Chordata > Aves > Passeriformes > Passeridae > Passer > Passer domesticus. Next base: position 48,354,635 of record NC_087477.1, read on the forward strand.
AGGAACCAAAGCAGGTTTTCAATGCATCATTATACCACTTAGAAAGGGAAAAACATCATAATACTAGAAGTACAAGAAGAAAAGGGCAAGTTACAATACAAATTAAGAACAGGAATCATTGTAGACCACAATGAATCTCAGCATAGAAAATACTTGTTGTGGTACATGAAAAGTACATGTTTTCACGCCTTTGCTTCACATTAATGTTAATACGTTTTATACTCTGTATTGTATATATGTGTCACAGAAAGCGAAAAAAATACACACAGAAAGCTGCCAGAAAGAGCTTTCTCCTGATTAACTGAGAAAGCAGCATTAATAACTGTAACACTGCCAATTCGGTTCTGTACCACCGATTTGAAACAATTTGTTGTTCCATGGAACATGCATTTCTCAATGTTCCACTTAGTTATTTTTAATTGCTGTTTTGTTTTGAAAGGTACCACATGTAGCATATTGAAACTTCTCAGCTAGAAGAAAGTGAAGAATAATGCAAACACTGGGGCAACAAAATATTTCATTCTTTCATAACTTTGTTACTGAAGTAAAAAACACAGCTACATAATTAAAGCATTTTACTTGAATACTCTTGATGTGTTTAGAGGCCAGAGATGTTAATGAAATGTATGCCAGCTCCTTGAGCACACGGGGAAGGGAGGGAACAGCTAATCTTCTAAATTATATGATGCAACTCATACCTGTAATGTGCACAAGTAATAAGAGAATATTGCCCATAGTCCTAAGTACCATGCCCCCAGTTTTTATGTACAAGAACAGTATTATGCCTTTCACTTGTGATGCATGGAAGTGTCAAACTTCCCATTTAGTTTCCAGTTGTGTCTTTAAATAGACATAATACATCCAGCCAGATTGCCTATATTTTCCATCACAAGGCCAGCACTGCTTGATTTGTCTTCTGGAAATGAGATGATTCATTCTTTAAAGTTGCTCCACTGAAAGGCTTTTCCACATGTTACCCAGTACTGATAATCTCCACAGAATTATATTTGTAGAAGGTACAGTAAATAAGAAAGTGTAAAATTTGTAGCTGCCTCTAAACATTTTTGACATAAATAATAAACATTTTTTGTAAAATACTTTGAAGTTAAACCAGTTTCAGGACCCCTAAATCCCTAAAAAAAAATCTAAATTTACTAATATATGATGATTGTATTTACCCTAAAATGGATAACATTATATAATATTTGTAATTATTTTATTCAGGCTGAAGGTAGAATCTTAATAATTCATTAGAAAATATATTGCCAAAAATCACATGATGGGTCTTATTACAGTCTCTTTTATAGTTTCTGCTTTATTCATTTCCATAGTACAGATGTACTGTATCATGGCATGTTGGCCAACAAATCTGTAGCACAAGCTCAGATGCTCCTATTAAGCTTGTTTACTCTATGAAGTGTTTTTAGCTTATTTAATACAGCTTTACAGGCTACTGAAAGTTTTTAAAGTCATTGCACCTATTCTTTAGATCCTTAAGATGTCATCAAGACATTTTTCTGTAGGTAATTGGCCTAATTTGGGAGGATAATTATGATATTAATTATTCATTACCCAGGCCAATATAGGCAAAAAAGGTAGGCAGCAGAGGGAGTATTTGATATTATGGGGGCTGCTGTAACTGGCCATGGGGAGTCAGGTCCTTTGGGGTTATCAGGTCCTCCTTGGTACTATTTCAGCTTTCTCTGGCAGAGACATCCGTGTCTATCTGTGGTTTGTTCTTTATCTCTTCAAACACAGGAGGGCTCATTATCTGCAATGGAGCAGAGTATGCTTGTGATGACAACTATGGACTGGCTCAGGGCTGACTCCTCTACAGGCTAATAAGGTCTATATATACCCACACATGTGTCTGAATACCCACCAAAAACCTGCTAGCCCAAACTGGCAGGTCAAGAGGAGAAAGCACTTGCTGGCTGGCCAAGAGCTACCCCCAACTTCTCTTGGTTACCCCAAAATTGTTTCTTACTCCTTTCATGCTCAAGCAGCTTGGTCAGAAAACTTTGCATTGTGTAAACTTATCTCAGGGTACTTGATGGACTAGGTTACTCTCCCTTCTCGGTAAACAGATGGGGCTACCAGTAGGTGTTCTCTATATGTTTGATAAAAATGTTTTAAAAAGAAGGTGTTTTCTTAACAAACCATAAATTTCACCTCTCTTTTATTACATTAAATAGCATAAAAAAAGTCTGGTAAATAAGTTGATATCTTTAGTCCAAAGTTTTGTTAATTATTTAGCCAAAGTACTGCTGCTGTCTGTCTGAAAAGAGGCTCCAGAAAGCAATATTATCATAAGAGAGAGATAGCATCTAATCTAATATTTGGTAGGAACATTTCACATAAGAAACCTTCAAACTCTATTTTTCCTTTTGCTAAAATATTAAAGAAAGATGATAAACAGTCCATTATCACCTGTCCTTCTCAGTCTACAACAGAATCTAGGAGTGCATCACATTCCCTCCACAGTTCAATGGCAAATGGATCCTAAAATAAACAGTGCTTTACCTCAAGTGGATGTTACAGGCACATATGGATGGAACATACTGTTCCTCTATGCTTTAGTTAAGCTTTATAGGAAAGTACTTAAGAAGGCAAATTCACAGCAAAAGTGAAATATATGTTCCAACCGGAATGCATATAAACAGTGCCTTTTAAAATTTCATCATTTTGACTTGTCAAATTTTGACATAATATAATGCACTCAAGATTTTATAAGTCAAATAAGTCAGTGTGATACCAAAAAGGGAAGATATTTGGAAGACAGAACTGAACCTTGTTGGGCATTTTGATAATCATCGTGCTTTTTTTCTTTACGTATACAAAACCACATAGTTTCAGTTTCGATGTATTCTAATTTAATGATGTTGGAAAATTATTGAAATAAATGTTTATTCCATTTGCATTGACGCAGGAAGGGAACAAATGCTTTTTTGGCCATACAGTACGTGTTTCAGACACATTTGTTGTACTATCTGGTGTCCAAGTGAAGGGCTGCTGCATTCTCACTGTTGTGACAAACTTGAACTTCAATTTTTTACTCAGAAATTTGCTCTGCATTTCTTCCCTTTCTCCTGAGTCTAAATATCCACAACATACAGTCTGCCATATATATATTTAAAATATATAGATAGATTGATTCACCTATTCCTCTCAATACTTCAAGTTAATAAGAAGGTCCAGAGAGATCTGCCTAGTCAAGCCAGGCTACATTGGGCTCAAAAATTTTGGTAATATCTCTGTGGGAAAACACAATATACTTGTTAATTAAAAAGCCCTGAAACATTTGACAAGTCATTGCTGTTATAACTCTGTTCCACGGCTGTTTCACACCATTACTGCAGCAGTCACACACAGGCTTCGTAATATTCTGTGAAGTTGATCAGGATGATGTCCATTGACATGTCACAAAGCAGTTTGCATTTAGTAGCTATTGCATTTTTATGAAGTGATGCACTGTTCTTTCTCCCCCAAATCATATTCCACGACATTCATCTTCAGGTACTATTTCTTTCCTCCTCCATATTTATTTTAGAAGTTGACAGTATTAAAAAAAGGTCATCCCTCTTCTAGATACTAAATCCCTGACAGAATTTCCATGAAATTTTAAGTCTCATTTCTTTTTCTGCTGTGAAACAAAATGCATCTATAATTTACATAGGTTTAAGAATGAACATTTCTCCACTGATGGAAGGCCAAACCCTATTTTTTTGTTCACTTTGTTTGTTCCAAAATAATGTTTATCTGGTTGCCTGTTCCATAATCCTTTAGTGAAAGGTCAAAGATTAAAACTAAGCACTCTTGTCCTGTGCCCTCTAAGCAAGCATAGCAGACAAGCTCTGTTGTCTTGGTTTCCTGCTACTCAGTGTTAGACACTGATTACGAATAACACCCCGAGCAGTTATCTCTATATGGTATGTTTCTAAATCAAACGTCATAACCAATGAGTCACCATGAGTAAGAGAAATAAGATTACCTTTTAAAATAAGTTCACAGTAATCCTTTTCTTAAATGTCACAGCTAACAACTCATTATTTTGCATGACACGCAACTTTGAAGTAAAACCCATTTGTGAATGTACAGTGACTTGGTATTTCCATGATGAAGAAAGGAGTGGATTGCTTTTTCCACAGACCTTTAGTCTGTACATTGTGGAGCTCAGATCTCTTTGCCATGCAGACCTAAATTCAAGAGTATCAGAATAAATACACTACTATTTCTTTCATAGATTTCTCTTTTTTTTTTTTCTTTCACAACACTTGATAAATGGAGAGGAAATAAGTCAGACTATTGAAAATTTGAAAGCTTTAAAATAAAATAATGAGCAAAGAATTTTCCAGTGGGTGGGGCAATAAAAATGAAAGGCGAGTCCCCCAAGAGTCACAAACATGGAAGATTATACCAGAGGAAACAGTCAAGATTGGATAAGCTGGCTGAACAGAGAGAAACAATACTAGCGACACTGGCTAAGTGGTTCCACAAAGGAGAATGCAAAGGGAATTTTGAATTTGTGATAAGGTTATCTAAGTTTATTTAATTGACTGATGTCACGATGAATGTAAAATAAAAAAAACCACAATGAAACCAATAGAGCCACTAAAATTTAAATAAGAGTTTTGAGGGAAAGGCTCAGAGAAAGAAATTGACTTAGACAGGTACAGTTTGGGCAAGACCTGAATCTGTTTCCAGAAATGGTGGTATTATCATAGATACTAAAAACTGTCTGTGCTCATGAAAATCCCATTGACTTATTACTCCATTTACACAATTATGTGCAATATTTTGTATTGTTGCTGTGTCTGCCACAGTTTTGCAGACCTCAGTGACAGATGAACACTGGCATCCAAGCCCAGGTCCAGCTGCAGCTCAGAGGTGCTATTAGCTCCCATGTTTCATACTCAGGGTGAGCAAAGCTTCCATCCAGCACCAGGGGAGCTCTGGGGCACACATGGTCCCTGGCAGGATCCTGCTCTGCTCCAGCACTGAGGGCCCCTGCCTGGAAAGTCTTGCACAACTTGCAAACCTTACATTCCTTATCTTGGAAACAAGCATATTTCAAACTTAAAAGGGATTTGGAATCCTTCTCAGCTATTTTCACCACCCCAATACACTGTGGGGGCAAGCATTGCTCCCTGTAGTATGAAACTGTGCACATAGATTTGTGAAATGGGTGTGGGTCTGAGACTGGGAAAGTCCTTCAGTCTAATCCCACCTACAGACAAGCTTTATCATATTTTTTGCTTAGATAGCTCTCTGAAAAAGATTACTTCAAATGGATGAACATTCTTTCCATTTTTTCAGACAGTGTCAGGAAGTTTTCTGTGAAAACCTAAACTTTCAAACTGAAATATCTCCAGGAAATGCAAATCTTCTGACAAACTTTGGGCTTCCTTCACCACCACAAAGTGATCCCAAAGTGGGCTTTGGGTTTTTTTTTTTTTTTTTTTTGTTTTTGTTTTTGTTTTCAGGGTTTTTTTGTTTGTTTGGTTTTTGTTATTTTGTTTTTATCGAACATAGGAAGTGGTCTACTGGGTTAGGCTAGTGGTTCACCCAACAATGTATTCTGCCTCGAAAAGTAGCATTAGGGGGTATTTAAGAAGAGATTGCAAGGCTAAATATTTCATGCAATTCTTTTAACTTGTGCTTCTCCAGCATTCATGACTGATGCATTTGGGATATTAGAAGGAACATCCTTCCCAGTCATTTTGGAATCCATTTATGGACCTGTTTTTTTCTAAAAAAAAATAATTTTTTAACATCTTCTACTGCTTTCCTCAACAACATCCTTGGACAACTGGCACCAAAATCTCATGACCTGCTGAGAAAATAATCACTTTTTTGCATGTTTTAAGCCAACTTTATACTAGTTTCATGGATGTTGCTGATTCTTATGCAGAATGACCCCCTGAATAGCAGTTCACTGCTTAGGTCACAGTACATAAACAACGTTGTGAACCCAAATTATATTCCCCTTCAGACTTTTTTCTTCTAAATTGTAGATTGCTAGCTATCGATAATCTTGCCTCCAAGGGTCCCATCTTGTTAGCCTTTCTTTTGTTGCCCTTCTCCTCAACACCTTAAATTACAATGCATTTTTTTCTCAATTTGCAAATATTTGTGAAAAGTTTGTGTTTGGGCTATAGGTATCAGTGACTGCAGAAGACCTGCTCTTTCCCCATCTGGCACTCATCAGTAGGACAGCAGGTTGGTGCACAGCAAATGTGAATCCTTGGCACCTCACTCAAAAAAGCTTCTCCAGAACAATTACAAAGTTTCCATGAGAAAGCTTTTCCCTTTATTCATAAGAAAGTAATTTGATTAATTCTCTTTCCCTTTGTATGTTAAAAAAATATACAGAAACTCAACCAGACAATTAAGTTTTGTTAAAAGTATTTTAAGGCAGTAAAACAACTCTGTAACTTGTTGTTGCACTGGCACATACAAGACGAGGCCCAATTATTTCAAACCTTAAATAAATGCAAAACACATTTAAAGTTGGGAAGCCTATACTATCAATGGTGTTTGCAAAAATTATAGCTAAATGTTTCTGATTATATTAGGTTAGCATTTTAGTGAAGTCATTCAATGGGCAAGTCCACACACAGTATTTCCTTTTAGGAAGCTAACAGATTCTGTTTCCAATTCAAAAGAGAAAGTTTCCAGCCCATGCAGCACTGACTCCAACCATCTCTGTAGAGACTGTGTGTGCTTTATCTTTGTGTGATTTATTGTATGAACACTGAGCAACAGTGGACACAGAGACCCCAGCAGCACAAACCATTCCTCAGAGTCACATCTCTACATTCACACAGAGATCCAGAGTGCAAAACTGTCCCTTCAAAACAAAATTTTTGTAGATGTCAGCTCAAGTAAACCCAAAAGTCATATGGGATCTTGTAATCCAGCATTAAGAGATGTTCGTGGAGCAAGAAATTTGAGAGAAATTACTAATATCCAGTATGTTTCAGCTTTTCTCAAAATTTGGGCCTTTCATTTATCCCCAGTGTGTACCCTGTCAAAGTAGCAAGGGTTCAATTTTTCCTCTAATACGTATTATCCCTTTTAATCAAGGACTAATGCTCATCTATTGACTCTCTACTGAAAGACTATTAAAGTTCTTCTGTGGCAGCAGAATGATTTAATGATTTAATAATCTCTCAACTTCCTTTCTCAGTCAGAAACCTGCAAACTGCATCTTCTAAGAGGCAGAAAAGATTATCATAATTCAGATTTAGACAACCTGTGCTGATTAAACAACAGTTAAGTCCTACTGGAGATAAGATTGTTGTAGGCTCAATCTTGTCATCTAGTCAAGAAAAGAGCTAAGATTTTAATCTCTAAATTTTATAATATGAAACCAAATGCAGTTTGTTAAGGTGCCTTAAATAAGGTAGGCTTTCCAAGGAAAACAAAGTTTTAACTTGCTCATTAAAGAGATCTCTTTAAAAAGTCAGTAAAATAAATGTCAGATGATTCTGTTACTTAGAATATTCAAATGATTTGTTCATGATTCTGCACTGTAGAGAACTTAATTTTGTAAGAAAAAACTTGAATATAGTGTGTCCTTGTTTTGTTAATATAAGAACTAGGAATGAAGTTTCCACAAGCAATGAAGACTTATTTAAACTTGGGTGATATTTAACTTTTTTAAATTTTATTTTTTTATTTCCATATTCCTTTGTTTTGGCAATAATAATCTTCCCATATACTATAATAAACAGGAAACAGAACTCCGGAGATTTGCAAATCAGTAAAGCCAATGCTAAAATATTCTTTCAATAAGAATTTTCCTATTGATTGAAAGAGAAGTATTTTGCTACAGTATACTTGGGGTGAAGGAATTCACATTAACCCCTGGTGACTTTTGAAAGTCACTTGATTTCCTTGCTGCTGCTCTGCCCGAATCCTGCCCTGTTTGATGTGGTGAGGGAAGCCTGGAAGCTCAGCTGCCTGTCACTGGGCATGGCACAGCCTGACTCTGAGGGCTTTCTGATGTCCTGCCCTGTACCAGCCAGCAGACTGCTAAATCTGAAGATGCCAGCTCCACCTGTGCTTCATACTAGAGCAGCTGTCAGGGAAAGTGAATTTTAGTTTATAAATGCAACAAAGCAAAATGTGAGGAGATCAGAATGTTATGGAATCAAATTTTCCTACAGAACACGGCAGTGAAAAGAGAGTCATCCTGGATGGAAATCTTTATTTACTTGATGCATCCAGACAATGGGAATCCTCTTTCCACTGCCCGGCCAATTGGCTGACATAAGTAGTGCTTAGATTAGCTCTCAGGGAACATTAGAGAACAGGGTCTTTCTTTTATGTTATTTATTATCTATGTTGGCTGATCTTCAATATTTTCATCATCTTTATAGTGATTGTGTTTCCTTCCACTGTCTCTCATCATCCTTGGGGACTCTTAAACATTTATGTCTGCACTCAACAGGAGAAATTGAAGATTTTGTACGTGACTTCAAGCTAAATCCTAGGGTAATGTATTATTAGAGAAATCATGACATTCTGGCAGATCTGCCAATTTTATTTGCAGGGAGAGCTATGGAAAAATTTTACTTGCTGCAGTCAAGAGGCAGATGTGCACAGTAACGTAATAAAGTGTAAGGCAAGTATTTAACAAATAATATAATTGTTTGCACTTCTGGCTTCTGTAGATTGCAATTGGCATATCAGCATTTGGACCCTTGAATTAAGGGGGAGACTGGTAGTCTTATCTCAAAGATACCACACTTATTTTCCCTCTAGCATTCTAAAATTTCAAAAGAGAAATGATAAAGGCAAACCAGAATTATCAGAGAAACCTGATTTTTAGTACGTAGGTACTCAACACTTTTTTGAGACTATCAGACTGTTTTGAGGGCAAGGATTTGGGTTATCCATTAGTCGTGCTTCTAAAAATATTTGGCATCACCTATTATCTTACCCATGAGCAACTGAGGGGGCCTGAGAACAGCCTTTATTTTTTTTTTTTCAGAAATGGCTTTAAGAATAGGTGGTTAACTTGTAGCTGTTATCAGCCTATTAAGAAATATAATATAGGATTTTTCACCAGTGAAATATGATTATTTCACAACTATAATATATTTTTCACCATAATTATTCACTTACCAAACACACTTTATTCAGCACAATTGAAATCCAACTTGTAATTTCTTGTGTTATATGATTGAATTTAGTTTTCTATTAAAATATTGTGACAAAAAATTTTCATTGTCTTTCAATCAAACTTTTTACAACCAACCCAATAGTGTTATTGATTCCCTTAGATCTTCTAATGACAGTAGCTACTGAAAACGAAGAGTGAATATACAGTTCATTTTTAGCTAATAACAAGTGTCTGAAAGCATCACAGTAATTATCAAATTAATTAATATGACAATTTTATTGCAAGCTAATATCAGACAACTTAAAAAATAAGTATTTGTGCATTAGCTACCTTCTGTGGTCTAGTGAGAGTTCTACTGCTAGATTGCTGTGATTTCAGACAAGTCCAGGAGAGTTTGAGAGCTGTGGGGTCACAGCCATCTACCTTATTTTTTCTGCCATTGTGAATCATAAATGCCTTCAATAATTTTAGCCCTGATGGAGAGCATTCAGGCAGAATCATCCTAATAACTTTAGTGGGATCACAATATGACTTGGAAGTTAAAGAAAAAAGTTACCTGTTTCCGTTGACAAATCATAATATAAGTAAAAAAATAATTTAAATTTTAGTGTTGTATGAAACAGGATATACAGGAGATTGACCACAATTTTTTTTTTGCTTTTTTGCAAACATTTCTGTCACAGAAAAGGTATAATTTTTCTCTCTAATCTATTGGCAACTTAGCAAGGATGCTGTTTTCTAGGCTTCTCTGGAGTCTAAATATCATTTAGACTAAGAGTTTCAGGAGTACCAGAGTCATGAGAAGTTAAAAAACCACTTCTAAATCTGTGCAAAAACTCATTAGTGCTTATACAATGCATTTAATGCAGCAAAAAACCAATACTATGCACAAAAAATATAATGTGCACTTATGTGATCAATGTAAAGGGGAAAATTTTTGTATTTCAGGATTAGATATTTTTAAAATCTTATAAATCTAAATAGGTGGCTGTTTATGAATGAAAGAAAATGGTTTTTATTTTCAGGTAATCAGTTTGCATCTCTCTCAGAAAGGACCTTCTCAGGGTCCTCTAAAATATCTTCTACTTTTGTCCTCTAACACCTTCACATTATGAAGTTTATTTAAGGCAGCCATGAAGAGGTAGAATGACCATTTAATGAATATTTTTATTACCCTGTCTTTACTGGAAATTCTTAAAAATTCATGTTCTCAGATTTTGTACTATTTTCCTCTCTACCACTTCTTCATCTCCATTTTCAGAAGGCTAAGTCACTTGCATATTTTCCAAAAACTCACAGTTCATATTTTTGACTGCTTGCGAAAGACTTTGCTTTGAAGGCTTTATATTGGTTTCATCATTTCATTGTTTTAATTTCAAATATGGCTTCTGATTCATGGTAATAGGTTTAGAGGGATTATCATACAAGTTCTTCTTTCTTTTACTTGTCAGTAAAGCTTAGTTAATTTGTTGTAAGATGAGGATCCTCCAATACCAGCTCTTGAGAATATTTCTGAGGAGTGCATTGGTAGTTTTGCAGTCTTAGTTATTGAAGTTAAATAGCTCATCTTCATCATTAAATACTGTGTAAATATTTACTTATAATTTTATGCCATGTACAGAAAATAATTTTAAATGGTTGTCTCAAAATTGTATTAAGAGAAGAAAAATAAATTGCTATATCTCTTGTCTATTCCAGCTTTACACTGGATCCACATTGTAGAAGCAAGGTTCTACTTTTCCATAGACTTATCTTGCTACAGATACAACACAAATCAGAACAATAAACTGTTTGATAAGATAAAGACCTTTTCCTGAGATTTTGTTTTGGGGTAAAAATATTTTGCAGTACTGATAACTCAGGGTGAACCATTTTGTTATTATCCTTCACCAGAACCAAGCTGTAGTGAGCTATTTAGACTTACTCGAGAACCTAGTTAACTCTCAGCTTCCATGAAATAGAAAACTTGTGCTTGCACTTGGATCAGTTTCACCAGCCAAATGTAGGGAAGCAGGAGTTTTCCTGCTTTTAGCCTATGAACCACATTTTTACAAGCCAATCAACATTTGGCATGGAGAACAGGGAGAAAGCTGGTAAGATTATTTTCAGACCTGTTAATCCTGTGTGCATATTGTGATCTATACTGGTGCTGTGCTCAGCACAGAAGATCAAGAGCGCAATGTTATTGTGCTATTTTTCTTCTGCATAAAATACATTTCTTCTCCTCTAATGTCCATTAACCTAGACTGTAAAGAGCAAACATTTTTCTGTATGTGGAAGTGCTTCCCTGGGTAGGCATGATTTGGGTACTGCTATCCAATACAAATGCACAAAGTCCAGAAACTCTAACTTTGTGATGATTAGAAATAATTTACATAAAGAAATACTGCTGTTGACACTTAACTTCCAAAAGAAAAACAAAACCCCAGGGAAAGTTTTGTGGGTTTTTTAAAACTGAAGAACCTATATGCATATGATCCACATTTTTCTTTCTTTTTTTTTATGCGGCTGTAATATTGTATGAGGTTAAATATATTTTTTGAGTATGACATATAAGAAAAAATTTATAACTTATTATTTTCTATGCTGTCTGAAAAGCTGCTCAAACAGGATTTGTTCTGATTTCTCTCCAGTTAAAATAGAATGCAAATAGCTGAAAGGTCTTAAACTATGTAAACAACAACAGTAAGGGTACTATTAAAAATATCTGGCTGTAATTTTAGCTTTAAAACTCTGTTTTTAATTTTCCCTTCATGCCACTGGCAAAAATGAAAGCTTTTGTCTTTGCAGGGACAAATGAACAAGAATGTAATGAAAATATGACAAGATATCTATTTACATATTTTGATTTATATTTTTAGCTCGGTTTCCTACTTCAAGACAACTGCTGCCTGATAATTCACCATCTCAGCCCTTGCTTTATGCATTTCATGCAATTACTTTCTTACTTTAAAACCTAACAAGGAATGAAGTTTATTTAAGTTGCATAACAGTGAAAATATCCTCTTGATGCTCTCCAGATCTCCCTTGGAGAAGGAGGTGAACCCACTCTGCCCCTGCTGACAGCACCTAGGACAGTGAAATCTGTGCCCTGTCTTTAGGAAGCCAGAGACACATAATGAAGTCTGCTTTGATTGTTTGCCATCTTTTCAGTTCACACCACCATACTCACCATTGCCTAAAAAAAGATGATCAAAAATTTCACTTTATGAAGCTTCAGTTTCACAGCTAAGCAAGGTAAGGAAGAGATTTTGTGAACGGAGTAGTAGAAGGTGAGCACGCGTGACTTACCATAAAGAGGTTTGTTCTATCAATTCTCAAGCTTGTACTAGGGGTTGTCCTGGTGTTTAGAACTTATTGTACAGTGGAAAAATTGCTTCTGAAGTTTGAGCTTTCAGACTCCTTTAGTCTTATGTAAAACAAAAAAGAAAATATTCCCTAGTCCTAACAGATTGTAGTTTTGTTAGAAATGCTATTAACCCTCTGCAGTCTCAAACTTGCAAAAATGAAAGCTTTTCAGGTCGGTTTTGAGGAAGAAGTAAAGCTAAGATTGCTAGAAGGGCAAAACAATCAATTACAAGCAGTTTTACTCTGACCTTTTACAGAGGCCTGCAAAAATGTTACAAATCATGAGATAGAAATAGTTTATCTTTGAAAGCCCTACAGTACTTTCAGTATCTAAAAGAACAAGAAGCTTCAAAAATTTTAAAATTTATTTGACAATTAAAAATTTAGACCACAGAGACATGCAGAAATAGCCTAGTTTATCTGTTTACTAGCAACAACATTGTTATTAAAAAAATTTTATTGTGGAACTTTTATATTTTTTTCTGTCTAGTGTTAGTGATGACTTAAAATTTGTGTAATAGAAAAGAATAAACTTCCCTATCATGGTTGAAAATACTGCTTCCAGCATCAATCTGTGGGCCTAACCTCTTCTGGAAAAAATATTAATATTTATTTCTGAATCTATTTGCTAAATATAACAGTCAAATTTTTTCTGTTTATATTTTGTGAGGATCTGATAGGTAGCAGAGACACCCAGGTTCTGCAAAAGAGAGAATTCAGATCTTAGCTGCTAAATATTTCAAGGCTGTCTCTTTTCAGTCACCTGCTGTGTACCAACGTAGCAAAAGGAGAGGTACAACAGTTTGTTTAAAAACTCTTTTCTCTCCTTTCATATTACATTTAAGTTGTGTGTGTTGGGTGCCATGAAGGAAATCTTCAGAATTCAAATATATGTGAATATGGTTGATACCATTATTTTTCATTTTTATTTTTTAAATTGTGACTCTTTTGAGCAATAATGTGCAGTTATTTTTAAGTGTTTTTGCATAAGCATCAATGAAAAGGAAGAAATTTTGAGGTTAAGTAGGACAAAAGTAATAACAGTTAAAAAATAAAGTGTAATTTCTGATATTTTGTACTCTCTCTTTTGGATGCACATGGTGTAGTTGAACATTTCACTGTTATGCTGACATTGTTGAAAGTTTAGAAATTTTTTCTAGAGATAAGTTTAGATAGATAATATTCAGTTTATGCAATCTGTAGCAAGAATAGGAAATGAATTCTTAGAAACCTCCAAAGAAGTTAGTTTCACATCATCCACACTGATGAGCTCACCGGCCAGTTCAGTAATGCATGCTGCTTGAACAGCACATGATTGTAAATAAAAACATTCAGTATTTGAAGAGATTTTAACTGATGATTGGTAAGGTTAAAATCAAGGTTTCTTTTTGTGGTCATTCCACTGTGATCCCTGTTTTTTAGTCTTCCAGGTTACTTGTCTTGAAAATAAATAAGTTCTTTGCAGCAGAGCTGCAAACTTTTCATTTTGCTCCACAGAACACTTAAAATGTGGGTCAAACTACTAATGCCATGGTACATTCTTCTTTCCATGTTCTGGACTGTAATCCCACTCACTGGCCACGTGCACCAATTTTGTAAATTCAGTATTATGTTTAAATCCCAGTGAGGTTGCTCAAGCTATGCAAACATAAATCTTTCTAAGACTGGGGCCTAAGACTGTGTACTCCCAGGGCAGAAAAAGTTTTTAGCTTTTCTTCTAAAGGGCCAAGCTCACTGTCAGACATAACAAATAAATAATACAGTGGAAATATAATTATCTGAATTGCAAGCCTATTTTTACAAAAGTATCATGTTCCCTGGTGGTTGAAACATTATTCCAGGCTAGACCAATCTTGAGTTTGTATTTCAACCTTACATGTCATAGCATAGACAAATACTATGTAATTCATCCAAGAATCAGGAATCCATGAATTGTTATTTACCACTGAAATCAGCATAGCTTTTTCTTTCAAGCAAACAATTAAGATTATATCATTTCCTTCCCATGAACATAGTGAATACAACATTAAAACAGAAAAGCTCTTCTTAATGTCAAACACCTCCTTTCATTTTCATAAGGGCTGTGATGTGCTCTGACCTAAAGACATTGATGATTCCTACTTCACTCTATTCAGTTTTCCATGGTACCTGAAGCTGATTACCTTGCATGTTCTTATGCTTGCATGCACAGGTTACCTCCACAGTGACACTTGAGATCAGCCCAGCAGTGACACCCTTTCCAGGTAAGTAAGAACTGAAAAATCCTGTAGAGTTCAGTCTCTTTTAGTGTTTTTCATCCTGGACTGTAGGAAATTTTGTCAGGGGATTGAAAGAGTATCATGTGTTGTTGAAGAAGACTATTCCTCCCCTGTAAGACAGGATCTGCTGCACGGCTGTCACCAACAGGTTTTTGTGAAACTTATTATGAGAAAACTCAAATAGTGGAGACCACTCGGCCTCTGTGGAATATGCTTGATAGTCTTCACCACCAGAGAGTCTTCTTTCATATCCAACAAAACTCTTTCTTTTGTTTTTAAATGTTAGGAATTATATTCTATTTTTACACTCTATTTTTTTCTTTTTTCTAGTCATGCCAAACCTCTGATATTTTTTATGCAAGAACAAGGCTTCAGCAGCTAACAATAAAACAGTGAAATGCTGGGTGATTCAACTCTCTGGAATCTTAAAATTGCATATAAAAAATGTTTGATGTCTTAGTCTTTGATATACTTTGTTGGACAGAACTGAAAATATGGGTATGAGGGTTCAACCTGCTTAATTTCCTCATTGTAATAACCACTGGAATTCCTTTTTTGTACTTGATTTCTAAACACCTTATTTCATAATCAAAATTATTATATATTTCCTATACAAAATTATTCTGAATTGCATTGACTTTTTTTTCGACTTTGTCCACAGGTATCAGCTGGACATTCCTCTCAAGTACCCTGTTGGTGTTCCGGCTCCCCAGCTATCTGGCAATGAGCTCCTTGTTACCAGTCGTTCAGTCAAGCAGAAAGGGAACATGGAAGGGAGAATGGGTTTTGTGCTTTGGCTCTGGAATCACAAACCCAAGTCTTCAGTGATGTGATGTCAAAACCAGAAATAAAATCCATGCCCACCATTCCTAATTTAGTCAACCCATTCCTCTTTCTGGGAAGTGTTATCCAGAGAAGCCCTATGTGTTGTTTCTTTTCCTGTCCTGAGAGCAAATCTGCAGATACATCCATAGATCACCTTTTTCTGCTCTCCATCACCAGAGCTGAGAGCTGGCAGCCCCAAATCTCTTTGTCACACACCATCCAATTTTTCAGCTGGAAATCACCATCCCTGTCCAGCTGAGGTGGAGGCCTGAGTTGCCATGAAAGAAAAGACTAGCTCAACACTTGGCTGTTTCTCAGGTACATTCCTCTCTCTTTCAGGACTGGTCTACTCCAGCTGATATTTCTGTTCTGCTTACATTTCTGATGCAAGTATTCCTGTCAGTCCTTACCCACTTCCTTCCACCACAGACTTCTCCCTCTTCACTTTCTATGGTGTTTGCTCCAGATAGAGACTACTGTTTAATTACTCCTTCTGGGACCTGTTTGCTGTTGATTTTTACCTTGTTTCCTCATGGTTCAAACAATGAAAATAGTGATCAGATCTAAATGGTAGGACGGAATGTGTTGTATTCACCACTTGGATGGAAGTGGCTGCTCAGTGAGCAGAACGTTGGTGAACTGAGTCCACCAGCCCTTTCTGCTTTCAGACATGTCCTGCATCCTTCTCCCATTCCTTGTGAACTGTTGAAATTAATGAATTCTGTTTTGAAATATGCTCGTTAATGGAAACATGACTACTGTCAAAACAGTAAAACAAATACAAAATTCAGCTCTGTGAAACACAATCAAAAGCAAAGAAGGGGACGGTACAAAACATACTGAAGTCTTCAGAGCAGTGACTTGCTTAGTCAATGGGCAGAGGCAGCATTACCTAAGACAGCTCTGCTATCAGCAGTTTGAAAGCCTCTGTACCCTTTGAAACAGTCTGGAAGGAAAAGTTATACCGAGTCTCATTTCATGATAGTGTTTTCTGTGAATATGCAACCAACAACAAAAATTCTAGTTTAGGGATCTAGTGAGACATAGCAAGCAGAAGGTCTCTTAGCAACAGAACCCCATAACTAATGTGAAGCAGCTGTGGTAATTTTAGAAAATGGCTCAAACTGTTGAAAAGCCATTAGGAAGCTGATATATAGAGAATAAAAGGAACCACTCAACTTTAAAAAGATTTCCCAATACGGAGTGTTATGTTATTTTTATAACCAAATCTTAGTCATCCAAAGTTTACATGCCACAAAATTCTATTTATGACCACGTGGCTGGACTTTCTACAAGTAGCTAGAATTCCATCACATATCTGAAATTCCCCCTGAAAAAAGAAATGGCCAATGGCTAAGCACATATTCTTCAGTGGTAAAGGGGCTATTGCTATATTTTAGAGGGACCAATGCCACTTATAGTTTGATTTATTATTTGCGCTTGGAATGGGA
Organism: Passer domesticus; assembly: GCF_036417665.1. Taxonomy (NCBI): domain Eukaryota; kingdom Metazoa; phylum Chordata; class Aves; order Passeriformes; family Passeridae; genus Passer; species Passer domesticus. The sequence continues at coordinate 48,371,647 of NC_087477.1, forward strand.
TCCTAAATAATTGGAATCAATTTCTTTAATCATGTAACTTTCATTCTCTACTGGAAATAATGAAAGCCACTTGCTTTTGGTAAGACTTTGCACATGGCTGATTGTCAGACATTAGCTAACCAGCTCTAGCTTATTTGACTGCTTCTCTAATTGGAAATATCCAGTAGCTTGACAAATGACATATTTTAAAAACTGTAACTGGAGCAAAAAATTAGAGGTGTCAGGAATAACAGATTTTATTGGTTTACTCTTCAGGCTGCTGCTGATTGATGAAAAAATAATGATATTTTATTTCTTATATTTATTATTATACTGTGGTCTCATAGCAGCCTAAAACTTCAGGCAGGGAAAAACTGTTCTCAGTCAGTATGTCAGCTGTCTCCTACTGGATTCAAGCAGGCTGAAGTACTATTTTGAATAAAGGCCAAGGGTTATTAAAGTACAGAATATTAATTAGGCAACCTTTGTGAGACAGAAACAGCTATACGAACTGAGTTGGATGGGCTTACAGATTTTCATCAGTCCTAGATAAAGGTGGAGGAAGCTGCATAATTAATCCATGTGTACAATGTGAAAAACTGCTGTGAGCAACCTGGGGACACGAGGCTCATAGTTTTTGAGTCAACCCTTGCCATCAGGTCCAACTGCACAACATGAGAGCCGTGCTCAGTCCCACTCACTTGTGTTGGGCAGTTCAGCTCCCATTTGCGTACACTGAAAATAATTGTACTTGATATTTGATCACAGCTAACCTACTCAAAGGATTGTGGGCAACCTCTATGTGTCAAGCCTTGTCTTCTTCTTAGCAGTAGGATGATTTTTGGAAAAGCTGCCTAAAAGGACATCAGAGGCATGATATATGCTAGTATGCTATGGTATTAAATGATAATTATTAGGAAGTAACATATCTAATCAGATTTATTAAAACTAAGTTTTGAGGAAAATAACTGAAAAGGGAGCAACAAAATTTAGTATGATCAGATGATAAAAACAGCATAAACAGAGTTTCCAGCTCTGATGTATACCAAGTCAGAAGCCCAAAGATTAGGATTACTTATAAAAAAATGCAAAAGTAAACAGGTTTCACAAGTATATGAATTCTTGAAAACTCAGTAAGTTGTTTTAAGTATTCTCCATCAAACAACAGGGAAAGCTCTACTTTTTGAATATCATATTCATGTCTGCCTTCTTAGATTTTCTGTTTTATGGCCACTGATGTTGAGGATGGACTGGTGCAAAACAAGTGATAATATACAGAAGAGACCATACAAAGATTTTAAAATCTCATGGTTTAAGCTATTTCTAATTGGACTGACTCATACAGTCTCTTTTATCTGTTATATGATAATAAGTTTAGCAACACTAAAAAAAAAAATCAAGATTACCAGAAAAATAAACTAAATCTAGCAAAAGTTATGGGATCATCGGGAAACTTTGTATTTAGTGGCTTTGACTCAAAATTGGAAGGAAATTGATAACACTGGCAAAGCTTCATTTTTGGTTCTAAGCCAGTTTATAGCCAAAAGAAGCCAAGTAAACTAAAGGAAAATATTTGTCCAGGAATGTCCATAAAACTCAAGCTATCAGATTTCACATAACTGAGGTAAAAGACATCTCCAACTCTATTCATTAATTAAGTTAATAATTTAAAAAAAGTAATACAACATTTTATAACCTGCATATGCTGTAAACAATTATCATGCCTAAATTACTCTTATAAAAGCTAATTTATTATAAAGTCAACAAGTTTTTGGATGAAATTTTCTACAAATATAAATGGCATAATTATGTAAATGAAATACAGGGACCATCAGCTGCAGTAATGTGATGACCACAGGGAAGAGACAAAATTCATGTTCAGCTATTCTTTGTTTAAAAGTTAATTCAAATTTCCAAGTTTACTGTCACAAAGAACTTGATGATTGTTGTTGAACTCAATCAAAATTCAGTGCTGCTATTTGATGTAGTTGATAAGGTTTTATTCAAGGTAAGATCAGTTGGTTTGTTTTTAGTGACCTGCTATATATCTGGCAGTGATTAATGTAAAAATATATTTGTTTACATTGTTACAAATGCATCTCTATTCATTTACATTGTTAACAATGTGCAAAACCTGCTGCTCACTGTCAGATACCAGTGCAGTCACCTTTACAACAAAGTCAGGTAGGCAAAAGCAATCTGTTCCACCATTTAGAAGCTTCCAGAAATATTTACCTTCTCTTACCACTGTCTTTGCTAGGCTGTTTCTCTTGCCACCCAATTTCTATTTCTCTCATACAGCTACTAATTTCTTTAAAATAATTTATTCTATTTTTTTTCTGTATTTGTCTTTAAAATTTGCTTTCATTCTACCACTCTTTGCTTTTTCTCCTTCAATACACCATAAAGATGGAATTCTCAGACTAAAAAAGCAGACTACCTTGGATTTTGCTTGTGTCTTGTGCTTGTGTCAGTTTTATTTTATATTGAGTTTAGTAACCCATCTTTTCTCTTACCAACATAAATAATTATCATGAAGCTACAAAAACTACTGCATGTGTTAAGGCCAAGTGTGTTAAGCATTCGCATTTTTTGAAAAGTCAGGCTCTTTGGAACATATTCAGCAAAACACTTAGAGTTCTCAAGAAGGCAATCTGCAAGCGCCTTGAAGCCCACTTCTGTGATATACAAAACTAAATCTTAGCAACCATACTTAAACTGATATCCTTTCACAGACAGGAAACCATCACAGGATGAAACTGTCATACTTGGCTGCTAATTAACTAACTTTTGGAGTAGTGTAATTTGAGAGTAATAATAGAATAAGAGGTCTCTTTCAGTACTCCTGAGTGATGTATTGACTTGAAATTGTGCCACTGGCCTAACCGCATGCTTTGGAAATGTATTCAGAAGAGTCTTCTTGAGTACCAATACTGTGCTTGCAGAACACTAATGAATTATTTATTAATAGCAAAGCTACAAGATGCTCAGCTGAGAAACCAGAGTCCACATTCATCCATGAATTCAAACTTCATAGTAGTTTTATGTGATAATATCCTTGCCCTTTATAAGTGATCTTATTCTCTATGATATGATTCTTTTCTATGTAGTATTTCACATCAGATAGTCTTTAGATGTCTGTTTTGAGTCCAGCCTCTCTTGTAATCAGTGGACAAAGTTATTCTCTTTCCATATTTAACTGTGGATCCATAAATTAGGGTTCTGATTTGAATGACTATCTGGGAAAATACTATGCCCATCTGTAAATAAAAGGGAGACTGATTAGCCATTTTACTGGTACATTACCAGTACCATAGGTACTGGTATGAATATCAACCTTAATTTTGACTGTAGTCTTATTTATTATGTATCTTATATAAAATATTCAGAAGATTTAAATGGTATTTACTTTCCATTAACGGGCCTGCAAGACCGTACTACAAGTCTCTAGGGACAGGGAGTTTGCATGTTTATTCCTAATACCAGCAAGGAAATGCCTGGATGAAGGATGGACTGAATCTCCTTAATGCCATCTTAACATTTTAACTGATTTCTCAGTTTTGACTGCCCAGAGTGAGACTTTCAAGATGGCTTTTCTTTAACTAAAATTGCAAAATACATCATGACTAAGAATACTTTAAAGAATTTATCCAGCTGACTTTTAACTCTGTTTTAATATGCTACTGATATGTCTCAATTTGTGAATGAAGAAAATTATGAGATCTATAAATCAAATGGGAGAGAGGATAAGCTGTCCAAACTGACAATTTGATTAATATGAATTAGTACAAGTCTAGTTTAGTACTTCATTAGTTCATGTCAGCAATGATAAAAAACATTAATGATGGTACTGGAACACTGAACTTTTAAAGTTCTAACTCAAGTATTGTGCATGCTACAAAATAGCTTTGTTGACCCTCAAACCTTAGCTGTAGTGGATGTTTAGTTGGGTAGCAGATCTATAAGTCAACTAATGGTTTCAGACACCTTCATCATATTATCATTCTTAGCTTTTAATGAAAAAATGATCAGTTTTGTTAAGCTGGTACCAGGTAGATGTGATAATCCTGTCTCTGGGTCTTTGAAAGAGAATGACCTGCCTCAGTGATTGCTGTGGGAATTACACAAAGGACTGACAGAAAAATTTCAATATGTGAAAGTCTTGGTCTCAAGTTCATAGTTCTTATCAAGAGAAAATTCTTATCACCAGATCCTGATAGAATCACATTTAGGGAGAAACGTAAGGAGCAATCAATCAAATATTTTCATTTTACATTATGAAGTGGTCTATGTGTCAAGACTAAAATGGATTTGTTGGCACAGTGGCAACAATTACAGAATAGTGTGTAGGAGGTAAGAAGCTTCTTTATTGCTTTCGCATAATAAAATACATAGGGTGACAGTTTGAGGATCCAAGATCATTTGTAAAATAATTCAAGTCTATACTGTTAGTCCAGTAGGATGATAAGAGTGTAGAAGACAATGGCAAACTTTGTGCATGAGAGAAATATACGCGAGGTTACTATGACAGGAGTTGGATTTCCATGTTGACAGTGTGAGTATCAATCATCTTTTCACTGTGACTATGCTGGGTCTGGATGTTGGAGAGTTTCTAATGTAGCCACCAGTCAAAGAGACAGCTCAGGGATTAAATGAGATGACAAAAAAAAAAGATTCATAAAAATTGCATTGGAAAAAAGCCACATTCTTTGGGCGAAGAGAGCTCCCTGTATAATGGAATTGTTATAATTTCTTGGTTTCCATCTATTAGAACCTTTGGGAGGACACCTTGTCAATCTCTTCACAGTCCCACCGCTGCCACTGGTGGTCACTGATAAGAGTAACTAACTAAAGTGAGACTTCATTTCCTAAGGAGATATAATAATGATGATTTGTCCTTTTTTTCCCAGGACTCAGTTCCTGTAATTGGTTCTACATGGAGTGACTACTAGCATCCTGGCAGGGTTCTGCTTGAGCCTCAAGTTCCCTTCGGGGTCACAGTAGTGATTCCTGTATGGCTGCCTGGTAAGGGCTGAAACAATACTCTACAAAATACAAGGGTGTGTACACATATGTTTGTACTTTGAAATTTGTCTAATATGGAAGCTGAAATCAATGCATTTGCAGCTTTAGCTCCAAGTTCTTGAGTCATTCAGTAAATTTTAAAATGTTGTGAATAAAGTCAATGTGAACAGCAGTATAAATGAGGTATAAAATATCTGATCTTGGCATCAAAGAATCTCCTGATTTTAGTGTGCTGATCTATAATTCTGATCTGATTATAAGGTAATCATCCCATGTTCATGGAGAGGACTTCAGCTCAAAATCTGAATAACTAAACCTTAGAGTTTATTGATTATTTTCCTCCTTGCAGGTTTATTTTATGAGTTGTTTTCATTTTTTGAAAAATCCTTTTTCTTATGTGCTACTGTACTATTTAAAGTAAATCCATCTTATATATGGAGTAATTTCAGAGTGTTTTGTTGTTGTTGTCGTTTATTTCTTTAATCAATTGAGTATTTCATTATTTGATATAACAAAAATAAACCAAAGATTTTTCTTCCACAAACCAACTTCAGTGTGCTTAGAGATATATAAAGGGTTAGCCTTAGGCTTTTATGATGTAGAAGTAAAAATTAATAGCTAAGTGGTATGTTATACTTTGTCTAAAAAGCTCATTTAATTTTATGGCATGGGGTTTGCATCTGTTTTCTTTTTCCCAATGATATTTTACAAAGTTTTGTGCCACAGCTTTCAAAGTCACTTATATAACACAAAAAGAACTTTAAAAACACGTAAAGAGCTATTGTGACAAAAGAATAAAGAATTTCCTCATGTTCTCTAGTAAGTATCCTGTTAAGTATTTTGTATGTTATTGAGAGTTCCTTCATCATGGAGGGTGGTCCACTGGTAATGTACAAAAAAGGATAGTGTACAAAAATTAAATTATTATTTGACCCCACATCATTATATGCCACATTACTAATTAAAGCACACTTTAACAATGTACTCTTAATGTGCCGTCTGTTACTTGCATGACTCACTCATCTTTCACAAAGAATAAGTGATTTGTATTAGATGAGAGTTGCTAAGGATGTTTTTGGGGCTAGCAATTGCTGTCATTGCTATGTTAAATCACAGGCCCTAGCCTGGGATAGAAAGAGACAGGCTTATCTTGAGCCAGGAAAACAGCACCACAGGACTGATAGCTCTGACTTAGGGCCTTGTTTAAAAAGTTATGACTCAGTGCAAGCAGCCAAGGATCCTTAGCCTTCCTCAGTTCACTCCAAAGCAGCCATTAAGAGCCCTAATGTTCAGGTTGCGTGCCTCACTCTGATTATTTTTGGGAAGTTGATCACAGCAAGCCCTTTTTTTCCTAATAAGCATTCATCTTCATTTACTGGATGAAGGGAGCTCTTAGTGAAAGCTTTATACATGGTGCAGGATAATGGCAACTTCTGCCAAGCTCTGTAACTGTGTGCATGGACTGTGAGCTTCTCTTTTCTTTCTTTGAGTTGTAAAGCAAAAAGCACATATCATAATAGCTCTCCCAGATAAAAGTACAAGCAAATTATAGATATGGATAATAATTTGTGAGGGGATGAGGTTCTTTGGTCTAAATTGGCAATTGGTGATGCTAAAAATATATCATACAAGTGCATAGAATATATAAGAGGATCTTGTGCAACAATAACAAAATTTTAGAAACTGCAGAAAGTTAATTAATTTTAATGGGAAATCTTTTCCTTACTGCCTCATTCTTATACTCAGACTTGTTCAGCAGCATGCATGAAGATAATGCAGGGAAAACTTTTGACACATTGCAAAAGTGACCTTTAATAACTTGTTTATGCTTAAGAACATAACTATTTAAAACTCTAGGAGAGCTAGTGGTCTTTGGGGTTGTGAGAATGACATTTATTTTCCTCAGGAAGTCTTAATTTCCAATACAATAGTATTGCGAGATATCTGAATTTCATAGCTTTCTAGCCTGGGACTGAATGTTGGCTATCTGAGCATTAAGACAGCATAATTTTGAGAGTAGAAAATCATAGATAAGAAGATAAAATTCAAATTTTCAAGGGGGTAAAAAAGGTTTTCTGAAATTATTTAATCCCTTCAGTCCCAAAGTGATATTTTAACAGACAGATGGCAAATGCAGCAGAAATAGAAGATAAACAAGGTTAGTATACTACTTTGCACATATAATACAAGCTAATACTTATTTCTGTGTGAGAATATGTAGTTGTTCTAAAGCAAAAGCAAATGGATTGTCAGAGTGATTATAGTGTTAAAAACACAGAAATTTATGAATTCAACACTAAAATTGTTTAACTCTGCCCCTTGAAAGTGTGAGCCATGAAATGGTTCCTACACTTTTAAATAATGGGATATGATATGTCAGACAAGATGGTACTGTTTAAAAGGCAAAAATCTGAGGCATTAGGCATAGTAATACATGCAAACCTGATTAAAATATAAACTATTTACACAAAAAATGAAAATACCCAAGGCTACTGAAGCACTGCTGAAGCTATAATTGAAATTGTTTCTAGCATGTAATTTACTAATAAAAAAATATTTTCTGTTTAATAGAAACTAAGATCTCTGAGTAGTGTCTTGTGGGCATTAAAAACATAACAACACACAAAAGAATGACAATAAAATATAATCTCCTCATCTCTCATCACTCACTTGCAAGCAAACACAGTCTAAAAACTTGAGGAGTCCAAACTGGTAAAAATATGGAAACAGTTTTTTCAACATAGGGAGAGTAGCTAAAATTTTTAAAGGAAAAAAAAAATCTTTGTTTCATTCTAAAGATATTTGTTTGGCTTACATTTTTCTCCAACTCAAAATAAATCTGTCTTCATTTTTCTGCCTTTTATTTTCTTTTCCCTCTTTCCCATTTTCCCTAAAATAATAGGCTCACAAGAGGAAACATAAAAAGATTCTAATGAAAAGGGAAATTACCACTGTTAAAAGTGATTTTTCACTTCCATGTCTATTGCACAGTTTATGTATTCTCTTAAAAAAATAGAAGGAGATAAGAAGTTCTCACAAGACATCTAATTATTTCCTCTAAAAAAAGAACAACCAGTGAACCAAAGATCCTTGTGAATTTGAATATCTGGAATACACAAATTCCTAGCTCCACAGTCAGTATAGACGTCCTTTTGGCCATTTTTAATGCCTTTATATTTTGCTCTTTTTTGAACTCCATCATGGGTCTTTATCTTTCACTTTTCCCTGGAGGTGTCCATACTGATGTAATAAAGTGGATTAAGGAGGCATTTCAGCATAACTTTCCAGAGGGTCTGCAAGGGGTCTCAGAACATCATGGGCTAGGTTCCTTTCAGGCAAAACAAATTCTGGAAGATCCCTCAAAGGGATAGTCAGGGAAGGACATCAGCTCTGAGTCTCAAAAAGTAACAGAAAATCCTGAAATGCATATATTACTTGCATTAGACCCTCAGTAACAGCTCCTGTACTCTACAGATTTGCCCCAACAGTGCTGTGTTTCTTGCTAAGCTACACAAATGCAGTCTCTTAAAAGGGGACAATAACGCCTATCTAGGTGCTATGTCCTAAATTCAACTCTTCTCTCTCTGCTCAGCACTATAATCTAAAATTGTCCTCTGAAGCAGAGAACAGAACTGGTGTTTAAGGCGGTCTTGGTGTTTTTACAGACTTCCCTCCCACCAGCATATTTCCTTTGACAAAAAAAATTGTGGGATGGTTGGCAGGTGTGCAATTTGAAGACAACATACTTCCTGCTATGTGATGACTATCTCAGTATCTTTTACTGTCTATCACCTAAGTCCATGTTGGCTCACTGCAAAACCAGCAAAAAAACCTCAACCCAATCTTGGTGCTAATAGAAGTTTCAGCCTGTACCTTGTGCTGTGGTGTGTCAACAGCCATTGGTATTTTACCTTTTAGCCAGATAGACTCTGCTCTACTGCACTTTATGAAAATGCAGGTGATGGCAGAGGTTATGTTAACTGAAAGTAACCATAATAAGCAGGGAATCCCAAAAGGAATTTGTAGCATTTTTATTTGTATATCAATCCATGTGTTTTGTCTCATTCAGTGTATTTTCCACTATATCTTTCAGAAAGCTATAAGATCAAAAGACCAAACTGTTACATGCTTGTTGGAAAAGAACATATAATTTCTGGCCACAAGCCAGAATGTCAACTTCAGCAAAAACTGAGGGGAGGGGAAGAGAAAGAAGAAAGAAAATAGGGCTAGAAGACATTTTAATTAATTTTAGAAAGTCTCCTTTAGGAGGAGCCCATGATGGATAAGAGAAAATAGCATACAGCAATAACAGCAAGGGAACAATAACATCTATAGAAGCTATGTGTACTGTAGGGCAAACAGTGACAGAAATTAAACAAAATCTTCAGGTCAGTGTTCAGTGAAATGAGAAGCCAATCATGGTCACTTTTCAGCACGTTCTTGAACTGGATGCTAAGAAGTTTAGATGAATTGGATGACATGACTTTGGATGATCGAGAGCTAAACTCCTCAGCCCACTGATAACAATGTTGTACAAGTGTCAGACATGCTTGACCCATGCTTGGTACTTTTATTACATTGGACATCGGTCAATTCCGACTCATAAATGCCAAGATGACAAAGCAGATGAAATTCAGTGAAGTAATAAATCGTTACAGTGCTGAAATGCAGCTGTGGTGAGGCTGAAATCAAAGTCTTACATACATTTAGCAACATCAAGTGCCAACAGCTCCTTGTGGACTGTGAGCAGCTGAATTGGAGGCAGCTGAAGAGAGCAGGAAGGCAGTTTTCTGAAAAAGGAAAGATGTGAAATGGAATGATTTAATTTGAAAGTCAACTGGTTTCACCTGAAAAGAATAGCATGTGCAGTATCTACTGCTGAAAACGGAGAGGATAAAAAGCAAAAGACAAGCACATATAAGTGCAGCCAAGGTAATTTTGAAGCAAGAATCAAGAATTCGTTAGATTGGGGTTTATTATACAATATCAAAGTTGGGCTTCATTGAGGAAATTGTCCTCAATGAGAATGACCATCAAAACTACACCCCAAAGACCTGCAGAAGATTGAAAGGTATAACTAATTTATTAGATAAGTTGATGTGTATTTGAAATGCTGTAAGAAGATAACCCTGATTCTTGGTGGTTTGTTACTATTTTGGGGAAACTACAAGTACAGAACATTACAAATAAGCAGATTCTAGCATTTTTGAGCTGCAATCAGTTGTTACACTACACAGAGGCTTATTTTTTGCAACATTATTCAGTAAGACACTGACCAGCAGATTCTTCCAGGCCCCTCAGTTCTTAGTTATTATGGAAAACTATTGGGTGCGTGTTTTAGACTTCAGCTTGCTACCCTTCCCTCTTGTCTTCCTGAATCTTATTCGTGCCTGGTTTGTTTGTCTGCTTTCCTGGTAGAAGTGTCATTGTTTACATCAACCACATTATGAACTGCTTGGACAATCTTCAAATTGTGGCAGAACCAGTGTGTTCCACAGCACAGACCACAGAATAAGCAGGTTCTAGCATTAGATGTTGAAAGAGCTTACTGCTGAAGTTCTCAGATAAAAGGTTGTTCAGAGAAGTGAGGTTGTCTTTCACCCCATCAGAAAATACATGGGTGGGTATAAGCAAGTTTTAGGGAACTCCCTGTGGGGTTCTGTTTTAACCTATTCTGATAGAGATGCAGGAAAGAAATGAGCTACATAGTGTATACAACAGATGTTTAATTGCATCTGGGGAAACATTCATTATGAATATCATTCACACCATACTTTACCTGTTCCTCTGGTGAACACCTGTGTGTTAGTAGTGCATGTGGTGGTAATGTGAGAAACTCTCACTACCAGCCTTTTAAATTTTACTATTCCCTCTTTTTTAAAATGTGCTAAATTAGATACAGAAACAAAGAAACACACCTAAATAAACAAACGAACACAAGGAACGTGAGCAATACCACACAGCCAGAAAGAGCAGGTGGAAATGTAAGTTTAAGGGCCATTAAAGCTCTGTGAAATTTTTCAGTGTGTCACAATTACAGGAACACCTGGGTCAAATAAATTAGGACTAATCCATTGGGGGTGTTCTTTACAGTCTACTCTGGTCTCAGAATGGCTTGACCCTAACCTGTAATTCTGAACCAAAAAAGAAAAAAAATTACAAGGAAAAGCTTGCCAGTTCAGGTGGCTGTTGTCAAGGTAATCCATTAATTTTTAATAGAATACAAAGATGGCAGGCAGAGAGTACAGATAAGGAAAAGTCTCCATGGACCTTAAAGAGAAAATTCAACATGTATATATATTTGGCTAGAGTATGAAACTTGATAAAGGCCCTACCTCTGATTTCTCTCTAATTTCAATCATAATGAATGCACCACTGATATAAATCTAAATAAAAGTTTGTCTAGGACAGCTACTTTACAAAAATTATTTAAAAAAGTGGATTAAGCTTCTTGATTTCCAAAGGCTGAGAAAACATTCTGGTTCAAGAATGTATTTGGATCCCATGTTCCATAGGAACATCCATTGCCTTTGTTCCTTGGAAAGGAAAATTAATCAGTAGATATAAACTATCCCAGAAGACAGAGAAAGTTGAAGACTTTCTGCACTATGTGTACCTCATACACTGGTGCCAACATCAGGAACCTCCAATTTTCTTGCCGAGAACTAATGGACCATTTTGAGTTCCTTACCTTCATTCTATCCACCATGGCAGAGTAGCAGACTTCTCTTGGACCTAAAAGAGAGTCAGAGAAAGGTCAGAAACTGTTGTCCACTCCTCAAACACCTGCTGAAGATACTGCTTTCCTCTTTAGAAAAGTGACGATTAGTTAAGAGAACAGGTAATCATTTTTGTACATTCTTTTTCCATGCCAAGAGTTTTTGCCAAGAAATCCGTTGTAAGATATTTTTTCAGGGGCAAAAGGCTTGATTTAATTAAAGGCTTAACAATAGTTAAAAAGCAGCCCCAAATCTCACAGTGGCTGTATATGTATTAAGTGTACTCTAATATCCTACTGTATTAGGTAATAAGAGTTTCAACAACTATAGAATAAATATAGTAACTATTATTCTAGCATGCACACACATGAATCTTACCTCAAATGATAATAAAAAAGTAAAAGCAAACCAGTTTTAAATCTGTGAATTCCAAAAGCAGAAGTACATTAACAGCTAGGCAAGAAATGATGGGGTTTTTTTTTGTTGACTGGTATGCAATAGTCTCAACAAACAAATAGATGAATGCCTGGAAACATGTTGAGATTCATTTATAAAGTCTTAATATATCTAAGGAAATTTAAAGAACATAAATTAAACCTTTTTAATAACTATGCCAGCACTTAAAACAAAGGACCATTTGAAAAAAGAGTTCCTCCTTTTTTACAAGGGTTCTCCTCCCTGTTAGATTTAGGCAGCAATATGGCTGATTCTGAGAACAGATCATCTAAAATTTATTATCCTAATCTACATGGAAGGAGTCCTAATCACACAAATAAACCAAATCATAGTACTTCAAGACATTGATAAATGGCAGTTGAAATGAAAGAAAGAGAAGACTGTACCAAGTGAAACAGTATAATCATGTTCTTTACTTCAAGCTAAAAAACTGAGCTGTTCTCAGCAGGATGTGATTATTATCTCTTAAGAAAGACCAGAAAATTAGTTTCACTAAAATGTTGGCAAGGTCGAAAGATGACCCCTCACTTGAACAGAAGCAGAACCCAAATTCAAATAATCCTCATTTCAAAACAGAGTTCTTTGAAGGCTGGTGTTTATGAAGGTGTGAACAGTTGAAGATGATCTTAGGGATCAAAAACTGAATCCATAAATGATGCAAATGGTACCTCAGGAATCTAAACTCTGCATTTATCTAATGTGAAGACTTTCAGAAGTTCATATATTTACAGGAAGAAGTCCACCAGTTTTTACTGGAAATCTAAAGAAACATCAAAGTCTTGATCTACATATGACCCATGTAAATACCTCCTGTAGCTGTCTTAAATGTGGTGTTGCTATGCTTTTCTTGCTAGTAGAAGAGAAATCTATTTTGATTTCTCAAGGATATTTATCTAGATGATATTTGACATGGTTTCACATCAGTTCAAATCAGGTCCTCTTGTTCAAAACATGCCTTTTGTTTTAGCTATGGACAGAGATGCTTAGCTACGTGTGAGAGCTCAGGTACATGTAAATTGTTTCCATTATAGGAAATAGAAACTTAGGGTTCTGGGACAGACATCAAAGATTTAGCCACTTAGACCTGGAATTATAGAACAAAACATCTTGATGTTCTGTTAACAGACAGCTTTTGGCAATAGCACATCCTTTGGTCTCAGTGTTTCCAGTGGGGAGATTTCCACATTGACTGTGGTGGAATGGTCAGATGGCAGAAAAAAGATTAAAGCAAGAACAGAAACGACACTGCAGATTTTTATATTCAGAGGATTTAATCAGAAAACTACCTTGCAAGCTCAGGGCTCAACTCTTTAGCTGCTATTGATATCACCTTAGTGAGGCTTTAATTCCTCTGGGCAAACCACTCTGATTTACATTAACTGACAGAACTCACCAGCACTTTTTTTTTCTGCAAATTGTGCTGATGGAGAAAGCTCATGCTTTTCTTTATGTTCACTGAGTATTTAATTCTAGTGGTGAGAGAGGGGAAATTTTTGAGAGGTTTTGACAAGGGCCAAATGAAATTTCTTTTTCTGTGCAGAGTTCCATACTTATTTGGGCTGGCCAGACCAGATGAGATACCAAATGAGGCAGTCCTTTGTTGGATTGCTTGGTTACAAAAAGTGCAAAGTGTGGAAATACAAGCAAATGAAGAAGTTCCATATGAAGTGTTGGTACAATTCCTGCCAAACTGAAAATCTCAAGAAATAGGGACTGAAAGTTTAATATCTGAGTCTAAACAATTTGATCTTTTAATATATTTTCGGTAATTTCAGCAAAAATCCCATTATGAAATTGTAGGACAAAAATGTCAGGAACTGTGCCCCCCTCCCAACTGGAACACTTCTGATGGATTTTTAAAGTTTAAGGCCAAAGAGCCAACTTTATAATGAAGAGACTGAGGAGAGCATGACAGGTAAGGCACTATTTAGGGACAGGGAAAGGAATCAGAGATTGAAAACCGTTTTCTAAAAGAAGTGAGGAAAGGAAGAGTAAGAGAAATTTGAAGCCAAGACACGTTAATAAGGGAAATTCACATAGAGCCTGAAGAAAACCCAGCTGTAGGAAGGAAGCTATGTTAATTTTAATTGGAAAGCCACGATGAGAACATTGTTATGTTTTGTCACAATCACCAAAAACCTGAGCAAACCATTATGACAACACTGGATTTGTGTTGGAGTTGGTATAGATTTTGCCTGCCTTGAAAAATAATTTTTCTTGCCTAACCTACTGTGTTTTTAAAGAAAGCCTTTCTAGGACTATTCTACAGCAAAGCACATAGTATTTTCCTTACTATAATGCGAGTGCTTGAGAATGGGCCACAGTTTATTGATTATGAGTTAAAATAATTTGCATAGAAATGCAAATTTGCACACTTCCTCGTTGTCAAATCATGTGGCTTCTGCTAAATGCTGTGAAAACAGCTTTAAAGTCTGTCAAGTTATAACTGTTATATGATAAATGCACAGATAGAATATGATTGTTTACCCATTGTTTAATGAATAATAAAAACGTTTGTACTTCCAGAAGCTATTAGAATAATGAAAATTATAGGAAACTTGCATATATTAAAAAAGTGTCTAGGAAAAGTAAAATGCTAATTAAACCAGATTCATGCTGTATATGCATATATCTGTGAATTTATTTATTATTTTGGCTGTTAGTTTACTACTTGCAAAGGCTACAGTTTTAATTTAAATGAGGGTTAAATGTTCCTGCAACTCTTTTAGCCAGGTCTTTAGGTATGAAGTTATCTACAGGAATAAGTCATTGAAGTCATTGTAACTTTTAACTTCAAAGGGATAGAATGAGCAGGATGAAGAGAACTAAAGGACTGTGTTCTGTCATAAAGGAGATTTTATCTCCTCTCCTGCACCTCTTCCATTCCACCATGGTCATCCCTAATCTATGTTTTCTAAACTGTGCAGTAGCCCCTAGCAGGAAGTTGCAGGTACAAAGGAGCAGGAGTGGAACCATGTTTCACCAAAGGAATGACACTGTCACTGCTTCCGAATGAAGAGCTGCAAAAAAAAGAGTAATAATTTGTGTCCCTGCTAGTGGTGGCAAGAGTGAGCAGACCTGAAATTCAGACAGAAAGACTCATTCTCAACTGCTAGGTACTGAGTTTGGAGGAGTTAATCAAAACAAAAAGAGATTATGTAGGTAAATTTGGAGCATCCCAGCCCTGGAAGGTCTTTAGGTACAAGCCAAACAAACATTTTCAAAAATAGCACAGCTAGGGCTGATCATATCCTCGGGCAAGAGATAGACCAGATGACTTCTCAAGTCTCCTTCCTAGTCTGTTTTTCTGTGGCTGTAGCTGCTCTAACACCTCTTATACAGACAGTATCTGTTGTAGTATTGGCTATTAAGCAGTCATACCCAATATTCCATCACTGAAGAGGCTGATCATTCCCTATTTTGGTCAACAAGACCAGAAACTATTTTTCCATTTTACCTCTGTACAAGGGTGTCACTAACAGCAGTAATTTCCAGCAGAATGTCATGTGCCTGCCATGGGAGCATGAGTCTCTACCTATTTCTTATATTGATGTATTTTCACACAGTCTTTTTCCTCCAAACTGAGACAGTAAAAACTCCAATAGCTACAAATAATAATGTTTGTTCTGAAAGGCAGGCAATAAATCTTTAATAAACAATGTCACTGTAACCTCTAAATAGTAATTGTACTGCCTAAGGCATCTGATAAAGGATTCTAGTGTTCTTGCTATATTGTGTCAGGCAGATACATCAATCAAACTCCATAATGGTCTAAATTGGAAAATAGGGTAGTGGGAATAAACAGTTCTAAAAAGTGGTGAAACTTTGTGACAAGCAGCCTTAACAGACCAATCTTGATTCTAAACATAGAAGCAATTTTAGGGCTTCTCTGGAGGCAGAGGACAATTATTGCCTAAACAAATAAACTAGTGTCTCAGTACCTCCAGCATTCTCTAAAGTTAGTTTGAAAGAGTTTTGAGCTCTGAATAGTAAAGCTTCAGGGACATTGTAGCTTGACTCATTAACTTTCATTGAACTGTATATGGACATCCTTTCAGATAATTCATATCCTAAAGTGGAATAGAATGAGAAAAGTGGAATGTATTATGATTTTAGCACCAATTCTTCTGCCAACAAAAATAACTAGATCTGAACTTAGATTAAATATATATGTCAGGCGCTGAATTTGACTCCAAATGAAGACTGCACACTTAAGGTTCTTAGGTTCAATAAAAGACCTGAACTTCAGATTCTAGTGGGAATGTTTATTTTAATTGGTATGGCAAAAATGGACTTATCTGAGCATTTATATTCTATTGTGCTGAGGGCCTCTTTACCTTGTAGGCAAACATGGAATCCAGAGCCTGCAGGCTCATGCTTGCATTTGTACTTGCACCATGTACTGAATGGAATCATAAGATGACAGAGGAAAAAATTTCCCAAGAGCTTTTCCTCCATGGGAAGTGGTTATCCAGACTCCTAGAACAATTTTAAATGTCACAGGGATTTAGGTTTCTCTGAAACAGCTTAGCCTCTGTTACAACTTGAATATTTTGTGTGAAGTATTCACACCCTCTTCCAAGACTAAGTAAAGAGATTTTCTATAAGGATTAACCAAGATACAAAATTCAAATTAACTTCTCATGTGACTATAATCTCCATGGTCCTCATGGCAGAACTTTACCTCCAGCATTGTAATGCATATTTATGCTTTATTGCAGATATATTAGGACTATGTAAAGTACATGTTTTTCTATGGTTGAATCCTGTAATTTCTCTTATACTCTCCTGTTCTTGAATATTTTGCAGTGTCTGCTAAATAGAGTGACAAATTACATACATGCATTAATTGTATTTCTCTGAATTTTCTTTACCTCCCAATTTTCTTTAAATCTCTATTGTAATTTCTGAAACAAGTCCAAACAACTCCTGATGAGTCCTGAATGTAATCATCTTGATAATTCCGGTTTTTGCTTATTTTTAAACTAATTTTCTGATGATTTGTCTTACAAATTTGGTGTGGATCTGTCCATTGTAGGCAATTAATTGTGGACTATTCACTTAGTTGAGCAGATTTCACAAAAGAGCTGGCTCATGGCGGACTGTGGACTTACATACTATACACAAAGCTCTTTTTCTAGGAGATTTGCTAATTTTGCTTTTGGTGATCTGCAGTGATTTTTGGTCTTCCTAAAGGCTTTTCATCAGTTGCACAGACAGACCCGGCCAATAGTTTTAATTTCATTGTCAAATAGATGGCTTTTCTCAATTCACTCATCTCTTACAAATTACTCAAGGCACGGTCACTCTTCTAGGAAATTTTTTTGGGGTGCTTGATCCCCTCAGACTATGCTCATGTTAGCAAGTAGTAGGATCAAATAGAAACAGAGCTGTGGACTGGGGTATTTAACACATAAATTACTGGGGCAAGTTTACTTCAGATGATGTGTAATTTAGGAAGCAAGGAGAGCCCTGGAAGAGTTGGGAACATCTCCTTTGAGGAAGCACAGACACTTCCCTTCATCCACTATAATGGTTTGTGCCGTGTTCAAGCCCTGTGCCTTCATTGTCAGCTAGAGAGCCCCTTGGAGCATCACCAGTACTTCAACTGAAGAGAGCACCCCATTGCTGTGTCCTCTCATCCATCTGTGTGCTAAGAAACCTGACATTTATCTTGAACCTTGAGTCAAAAAGGGAGCAGAAAACGCTCTTTTCAGTCCTTAAGAGACAGAAGTTCAAGGATGGAGGTGTTAATGGAAGACAGGCAGTGTGGGAAAGCAGTGTAACAACTGAAGAAAGCTCTGAAGGACTGTGCTCTGGGGTGGGAAAGTGGCTCCTTATTCTGCCTCATCCCAGCTTTCACCATATGATCTTCTTTTCAATTCGCCTGACTTGAGTCTTTGAGATTGTCATTGCTGACGTGGTAAGTGCCCACATATTCCTGAAGATGATGGGAGTTTGTTCTTGAAGGTACAACCTTCAGGGAATGTTACTTTTCCTGCATTAGGAAAAGGGGAAAATGTCAGCTAGGCTTGTCTTATGTGTAGCAGCTGTTTATATCCTTCCTAAAATCAAGTACCTGAGAACCAACATATTTCAGTTTAGATAGCCGTCCACAATATCTTTAAGGAACATTTCATTATTTTTCAGTTTCCCCCTCCCTGTTCCTCCTTCAATTCTTTCCCCCTTTTTTTCCATTTCCATGGGGTGAAGTCTCCCACAAGGCTTTGCGTTCTTCCCCACTACAGCCAGGGGCTGTATAATGAACTTCTTCTTCTCTTGTCTTTATCAGAAAGCCTGTGCTGCAGAGGAAGATGGGAACAGTAAGATTATGGACTACAGCTGCCTGAGGTATTATGGCAGTATTTCATTACTGAAGTATTTTAAATGTGAGCCAAAATATTTCAGATTTTGTTTACTTTTGAAGTTGAAATTTTCCACTGTTTAATTTCCTAAATAGCTTTAATGCTACGCAGTCTGAAAATGGTCCTAGGTATCTCACACTGGACATCCAAAATTAATTTAGGTGTTTTTCCTAATTTTGCCACTTTACTGATCTTAACAATAGACATAATAATAGAACATCACCATTAAGAAAACTTAAGTAATGTTAAAGTACGCGGTACTAGAGTAAATATTGTTTGAAAAATGGTTGTAAAAGTAGAAGTGTGTTCAAAAAAGACTGCTGAAGAATCCTAATTCTGGAACTAAAGAGCATTTTGGTTGGAATTTGTGTAGATATTCAATTCAGGAAAATTTTAATTTCTTGCTACAGACATTAAGATTTTGTAATACTGCAGTAAGAGCATCATAGATAGAACACAAGTGCTACTGTTGAAAATATTATACAGCATCTTTATTCAGGAGTTGTTGTTTCCAGTAAACATAAACAAAGTTTTCTACATGCTTCTTGTTCAGAATAAAATTGCTCTTCATATACAGTGCTACAGTACTGTATATGAATTTGCTAACAATTATTGTGATCTTTAGCAAGTTTATACCTGCATTTCACTGTTTCAAAGGTAGTGATGGGGAGGAATAAGCAATCAGTTAAACCTTTCAGCTTCTTTTAGTGCTGTCAGGTCAAATGTATCAACACACTGCTCTTAGAATACTGATCTGCCCATGCTGATGCACTCTCAGGTTTGGATTGCAGTGACAATGAGGTTTTGGGCAATGTCATCCCTGTTCATGTACACAAGTGACATAACCCAATCAAGATATCCCTGGGTGACTCAGAAACTTTGGAGTTTGATGATGAAATAAGTCTCAGTTTTGTAAACATCACTGTTTTCCACAGTGGCACATGCTTGTCTGTTAGCATGGCATATTAATGATATACATTCTTTTGTCAAGGCTGCTTTTAATGTGTCTGTCAGGGATTTTTACTGTATGTGTTTACAGTCCTTGCTCCTTGTCAATTAGAGGAGACACTGTGGCTTAGTAGGCTCATGCACAGATTTTTATAGGATGTCAGAACAAAATGATTTTTTATTGATGAAGGGTCAAACAAGTTGTGCTTTTTGTTATGTCACACTAAACAATATGAGGAGCATGTTAAAAAAGCTCACTAGAAGGCAAAGACTAGGAGAAATGATTTAAAGCTACATTATCCTGTTTCTAATTCCTTTTTTTCTTCCTGCGGAAATGTAATAGCAAGAGGCTGGGAGAAAGGATTGGAGCATTGGCTTCTATGTCAGCCTTGAAGAGAGTCATAAAGTCTCTTTTATGGGTTTCTCTCTAGCCTACTTCTACTTTGCCAAATTAGAGGAGACAATATGACAATCTTAGCTAGCTCTGATCTTACATCTTAATTTGAAAACTCAGCAGCAACATCAATGCCCAACTTTAGGGGATATGAGGAAATATTTCTGAATTTAAACAATTTCCCATCGACCTGCAGTAAAGACCCTTTTTACAATTATCGGCACATTGCTTTAAAGACTTCCTCTCCCGCAGTTTTATAGGTTCTGATAGTAAATATTCTGGATATCTAATGTCTGTCTCAGTTAAGCTGTCTGGTAGTCCTAGATATAGGAATCAAATATGCACCTGGAAGATTGAAACTGTAAGTTGTACTGAAATTTTTCTGAATTGACCACAGCAAACATTAAGCACTAGAAATTATAAATCTGTGAAGCAGTTGAAGATTTTTCTTCATTATAATTTGCTGAGGACTAGCCCTGGCTGTTTTACATATTTTAAATTATTTTAAACTAATATCTCTATGTTTTATAACCCAGAAACCTTACAGTACTGTGCATCACCTATTCCTTAGCATTTCCTGGCATCACTTAATAAAACTCCTGTAGCTGCAGCATGCTGTTGGCACTGGTGTATCTTGGTCATGACCTGGAAGGACCACCCACTCCTGTAAGAGAGAGGGTAAGTCTGTCTCTATGCTGATTCGATTTTAGACCTCCTTTGAAGAAAAAGTATGTGTGTCCTTCAGCCAGCTTCAGTCTGGGCTGAGCTGCTTCTGTGGTGCAAGTTTAGGTCTTTAGGAGCCATTTATAGCTGTGTGCATAAGGTAGAGGGTATTTTGTGCATGTAGGTGAGAAGGAGAAGGGAAACATTTATTGGTGCTTTTGTTTACTTTTTGAGTTGAAGAAACCCCAGATATTTTGCCATTTATATTTGAAAAAATATTAAAGAAAAATAAAAGCATTAGTATTAGCAAAATGAATGTTTAGTTAATGAGATGTGATTGATCACTATGAAAGGAAAAAAGTAATATCCTATTACATATAAATCTATGTGTACTTTTTAAAGATCTAAATAATTTTATTTGCCACAAAAAAAAGCACTTGCAATTAGGAATGAAAAATGCAGTAAGTCAACGAAGAGAAAATAAATTTATTGAAGTGACTTTGCAAATCACAGTTAATTGAGCCACAAACAAAGCAGCAAATAAAGGAAATAATGTGGTAATTGGAACCCTTATCCCTTATTGGCATAGATTATGGCTTGCTATCTTTTAGCAGTATTAAATCATTGCATGTGAATGTTGCCAAAAAAACTCTTCATTTCCTTTTAGTGACTTCTTACTGCCCTCAGTTGAAGTTTAATAGAAAAGGAAGGACATGATGTAGTTTTAATGACAGGAAACTCATGGCTTCCAAATGAATAAATTCCATCACTGGCTGCCACAAAGTGTGCTAATTATTTCCTTTGATAAATTAAAAGCCGTAAAAGTCCAAAGTATATAGCATGTGGTTTACAGTTATAGTCTGCCTGTCTGCATTATTGAAAGTTCATATAAACCTCATTATTTTAATTTAATAAACATTATAATTATTTTTTACACCAGTAGGCTATATAGAAAGCACATGTTGAAGACAAACTTGTCTGACAGAAGCTTAAATAGCCCACAAACAGAATAAGCAAGGAACATGATGTGTCATGTGTCATGATATCTCAGGTTTCTTATGATACTTTCAAATGAGCAGATGCTTATATTTTTTAGCTTTATAAACAAGAGAGTAGTGACTAGCTTTATTCTGTAAATGAGTATCTCATTCTGCAAAGTGTGCTTTGATGAATGATACAGTCCTTTGCATTTTACAACAGAATCTGAGAAAACCTGGGAAAAGTCTAGGGAAACGTAGAGAGGGAAATGGAGGTTTTCAAATAAACATTGCAGGGCAAAAAGAAAAAACCCCAAAACCCACCAAAAAGAAAAAGAAAAAAACCTCCTATTTTATCTAAAAGAATTAAAGATGTCCAACACTGCTGTAAAATAACCAGGGATGGTTTGGTGCTGTTCGGTTTGGTTTTTTTCTTTTCTTTTCTTTTTTTTTTTTGGTCCAAAAAAGACCATATCCAATGACAGAGTGAGAGCCTGAATATTTTTAATGACTATTGTACTAATGACATTCAGGCCTGCTCAGTCCCTCATGGGTTTAGAGTTTTACCTTAATGCAAAAAACCCCAAAACAAAAGAAAGACTGAAGAAGCTGAAGAGTGAGTAACAAAGCCAGTTTTTACAGGTTATGAATGCTCATTTTGGCTTATTGTTCTAAAACATTTTAAATGGCAAATACTTTACTTTGGGGATAGTCAGACAACACAGTAAAAGAAATCTGCTGCAGCGCCAAGTCTTTTGCTGTGTCCTGATCTAATACACCTGACTACAGCTGCAAACTGACTCAAATGCACTTATAAAATGAAAAAAGTATTTAGCTGGGCTACATGCTAATTTTGCTAAGTGTATTCCTTTGGTAATGAGACTAGGAGTTTCTGGAGACACAAGACAGAAATGGCATGCCAGAACAGAGGGCATAGGTTCATACAGCAAATATTTGGAACCAGCAGGAGGATGAACAGAACTAGGTCTGACAGGACTAGGAAAAAGCAAAAGACAGGCAAACCATTCTGCCCTCTCAATTCAAAAGGCATGTTAAAGAAAGCAACCCAACCACAGATACTGATTAAAATGACAGGAACTGGGGCACATATTGTTTTTCCACTGTATCTGATAAAACACATTGCAGAGGTGGGTATGCACAGATATCTGCGTCTTGCTGTGGGACAGCTGCAGCTCCCAAATGACTGATCCCTGTGACTCATGATGCTACAGCTCATATCACAGAGCTCATTTGTGCTGCTTATTGAGCTGTGCTGTTCCTAGTTCCAATCAAACCCTATAGACCAGCATGAATGTGTAACTGGTCTGGCTTGCTTGTGCTGCAAGTAGCTTTTCTGCAAATAGGTAGAGACTTCTGGCTATGCATATCTTTGATCAATTCAGTAGTTCAGTGCAAAACTAAGAAAGTGTCTCCCTGGTTTGGAGAAGTGTATGCCTAAATTTTCTGAACCAAATTCAGACTTGCATGTGCTACAGGGACAAGGTCAGTGGTATTGTATCAAATTGCAGTGATGCTGATTGGTGCTGTCATGATATGATATTTCAGCTAGAACTCATCCATTTTAAAATGATTGACACTGCATCTTATGCCATTTACATCTTTTACAAAGATGTAAATATCTGTGAGAAAAGGAAACAAAAGAAAACTAAAGTACCTGACTTTATGAGAAAGTGCTCAAGTCAATTTCTGAGAAATGTTATTTTGCCTTTTGGTGGACTGACACAGAAATATCTTTAATTTTTTGTTTGATGTGTTGACACTTTTCTGTCATTTCATTGTTACACGGTAATATGAAAAATGATTTTGAGGAAATGGAGAGAGTAAGAAGTTTTCTGAATCTTTCCTTTTTAGCTGAAAGGGAGGTTGAGAAAGAACTGGGGGTGGTGTTCTAATATTCTTGCAGAAATAATTGGTGTTGCAAGGAAGTGTAGGAGGGTGAGTTCTTCCACATTGCAATATATTGCAGCCTCAGGAGTACTTAACTGTACCACGCATTATACTTGAGGTATACTTAATTGCAAAGAGCTAAAAAAAGTATATTAGTAATACCAAACTTATAGTAACACTTGCAAGGATATCACCTTGAAGAGGGCACACTTCCTTTACATCTGGATGTCACTATTTCTATGTGATAACAAACCTATTAAAAATGGAATAATGGGCTATTAACAGCATAGTAAGGTCAAATCAAATGCAAAATAAAATATAATAGTAAACTGTGACAAGATTGTAGTGTACAAATTACTGCTGCCTAACAATTAAAGGACCTGTTATACACTTGCTATGTCTGTGGTACAAAATGTAGGAGAGATATAGTAGTACATTTTTGGTTTTGATTACAAGGACATATTAGTGCCTACTTGGAAAATGCAAACACACATTGACCAGGTAAAGGAATTCTGCTCCTTTCCTCTTCTTTTTTTTTTTTTAATTTAGTGGGAAGAAGATAAGATTACTGCTTTTTAGAGATTATTTGCTTAATTGATATTTTTTTCTTCTGTAGTCATAATAAATCTGCTTATAACTGAAAATGGCTCTCATTACAGATAATGATGCATATTTTCATGGGATCTTGCTGGAAGAGTAATTAACTTTTTTAGACATGCCATTGTGAAACTATCTGTAGAGAACAAAATACGTTGTAAAAGTTTTCCTTAAAATACTAAAGGTACTTAAACATCTGATTAATATTAGCAGCATGGAGTAGAAATATTTTGTTTTAATTAGTTTCATTGTCTCTTTAGTATTTCTCCTTGTAGTTGTTCTTCAGTTAATGATGTGTATTCTGTGTCCTACATTTTATAGGATTTTTCTCTGTGATAACATATTTTTATGTGTAGAACTATGTGAACTGCATTTGTACCGTGTGCAGAAAAACTGTTGTCTGTAAGCGGTGTTGAAATATAAGTTAAAAAAAGGTTTCTGTATGGTCTTGGAATTCAAAGGCAAGAGTGATGGACATAATACTGAAGGAGCAGCTAGATGGGGAAAGGCAAGGTTGCTGTGAAAAGGCTTCTGTTTTACAATTTATCAGAGGCTAAAGGGCCTAAGAGAGCTGGACAAGACTATGATCAAATGTATATGTATCCAGTCACTTCCTGGCTTTGCAGTCAGAAGCATATAAGAGTTACCTCTCTGTGAAAATTTACTGCATTTGACTATGAGAAACAGGGGGAGGAGGGGCTGTGGTTTCCTTATATACCTGCAGGAGGTCAGTGTAAGCGACAGTGATGAAATTCTCTCCTTGAATTTTCAGGGCTGTTTACAGCTCATGTGGTACAGCACCACAGCATGTGTGGCTGAGAATATGACACAAGACCTCTCTGATGTTCTGGGGTAATATAAAACCATGTTCAAATGTTTTATTTTGCTTAGGCACTAGAAGAGTTCTTGATTCAAGACTGTAAACCAAATGCTCTTCTATACTCCAAGCATGTCATTGGCATTCCCTGGAGTCAGTAGTAGCTTCTTGGTTTCAGGTTGGAAGAAGCAGTAATTTTCTGGGGGGCAGTGGGATTACTTCTGCTCTATCCAAAGGGTACAGAGCAAGGAGGTGGCAAAACTCTGGTGTGTTTTGCGACACAGTTTACCTGTCAAAGGAGAGGTGATTAAAGTTGGTCTTGATACATTATTGTTGCTTGGCAGAGTAGGATAGCACACTATTTTCTCATTGCTAGGTGTCACAGCCAATATAGGCCAGTGTAAAGCTGTAGATGCAATTACCACCATAAAAATATTAAATGGCTGAATTTTTTGAAATATGGTGTTTCATATTGTCACAATGTTTTATCTGTTTTTATCGGATTTCTTTCAAGTGAGTAAGGGAGCTAAATAATATTGTTATCCTATATAATGTTTCAATTGCCGTGAGGTGGGAAAGCACAAGGGTTAAATATCAAATGAGCTGCTTGAAGCTCTAATTTGAAATCCCATCAGGGTCACTTGTTTACTAGCACTAATAGTTAACTAGTGCACAGCCTTTAAATTACTGCTTATTACAGAGGTGCTGTTCACACCACTGTGCTTAAGGACCTGTCAGCATTTCCAGTGGAAATCTCTGTTAACAAAGGCTTATGACTTTGTCATGAATATTTGCTCTGAAACTTGCCAAATGTCATCTCAGGTTAGAAGCAGATTATTTCCTTTATTGGAGACTGCTTGGCTGGGGTGGGGAAAAAGTTAGTTTTCAAATTATTTTGAACTCCAGAACTGCCTGTAATGTTTCCCCACCACCACACTTTACTGTATTGAAAATAATGCAAGTGAGGAGGATTCTGGGACATTGGGGTAAGGAAAGTGTGTAATACAGTGAAAAACAAGAACATACAAGTTGTTGTGTTGCAACTTTGCAGTGGATTCTGTGGTGGTAACAAGTCACAATGACAAATTTTTCTAGCTTTTGCACAATATTGTTGAAGCTTTGGTTATTAGAATTTTGGTGTTTTGATACTTCAATTTACTTCTTTATATTGACCTTTTTAATCTCATTTATTTAACCTAGCAACTGTGGTGACTTGGGTTTGATTCTTAGCTGTCCATTTCTGTAGCCCCAGACCTGTAATATAGACAAACTTGGGTCTCATTGTCCCATCAGAAATGGTTTCCCTCAGCTGCCTACCAATCCCCAGGATCTGGTCAGATGCTGAGGATGTGAGAGCTGTTCCAAGATCTCAGCTTCAGTGCTGTAAATGACACCCAGAATTCTCTGACTGAAGCACTGTTATTTTTGGAGAATTTCCTTTTGCTTTTCAGAAAATAGCTGATTTCTTATGCTTTTGTTTACTACTGATCTATATTCAAGGAACACTTTATTTCTCCAGAACACAACACAGAGCTTTTAATGGTGTACTGTTTTATGAAGGAATGACTTTCATTTTATTGTTGATACACTGGGGGATGATTCTTTCCTTTAGTTTTGCTTTTATTTTTTAATTTTCCCTGAACAATAAATGTACCTAAACTCCAGAGTTTTAAACTTTGTTAATTTTTGTTGACTTTTGTCTGTTGGAGTTACCTGAATACTTCATGAATCAAATTAGTGTCTTCCTTGATGTCATGTGTTATATTGTATTAAAACTGGGCAGATAACAGCTTCAAACTTTCAAAGGTCTTTTGATTTTTTTCTTTTTTCTTTTTCTTTTTCTTTTTCTTTTTCTTTTTCTTTTTCTTTTTCTTTTTCTTTTTTTTTCTTTCTTTCTGTACTGCTTTTATATTTTCACAATTCATTTTGTGCTCAAGCACACATAAAAAGATTACTGTTTTGGAGATCTCAACGAAAATTTTTTAGAAATCTCTAAATCTGCATTTTGAGAAATAGTTGAGTATGCTGCAGTTCCATATGGTTATCTTCAGCTCCATAGTTTGTGATGCATTTTTTTTTTTTCTGGAACATATTCAGGTTTTGAGGTACAATATTTCCACAGCACTATTATTCATGCTTTCTTGTTCACAGCTACACTGTGTCTTATTCAGCAGCCTTATGTCTCTTGCTGTCTGCTTCTAGGTGTTAGCCAGGAAAAAAAGATGCACATGCTAATAGATTTTTTTTTTCCTGGAGAAAGCTATACAAGCATAAATTTCACCAAATTGTCTTTTATTTATGGAGGGGGAGCATCTATTACAAGTAAATATAATTTTATCTCTGTATTTTTCAAAGGACTGAAAGAAGTTAATGGCATAAATATGCATGCAAATTCACTAAATAATCACTCAGAAATCTGAGTGAAACATCAGAGTGAAAACAAGGTCTAAAGAAAAGTAAATATGGCAGTTTTAAAATTAGTTTTGACATCTGATAGCAATAGATATGTAAGCTGGGGAAAGGTCATATTCAAAACTAGGGAGTAAAAACAGTCTGAACTAACAGGCCCATGGCCTTGCATATGTTGGGGATTTTTGACATTAGAAACATTACAGGGGCAGGAAGATAAGAAAGAAAATTTCAAGTATTATTTATTATTTTTTATGTAATAAGAGATACAAGAAATAGAAAGTAAGTTGGAAAAGCACAATTATTCCTCCATGTTATGCATTCGTTAAACCGAACAGGAATGCTTACAGTAAACCTAGGTGATTGTTGATCAGATGTAGATTATTAAAGCTGAAAAGCAGAATAAAAATGAACTGTATGTTGCAATGGAGTCTTAAAAGAAGGTGGAAGAGCAATCTAAGGCAGAGATGCTCTGAAGCGTCAGGGCTATTGGGCATTGTTTATCAATATTTTAATCTACAATTTGGGGAATATTATTTTAACCCCTTGCCTTCAACATGCACATCTGTGTAGAATTCTTCTGCTGGGCTTCTGAGCACATCATGCACACTCACGTTGCCCCCAGTGTGAGTGCAAAGCTAACAATGTTGATTCATTGTTGTGCTGATAATGCTCAATTCAGAAAAAAAAATTAACCTCAAAACCCAGTAAATTTATTTTCTTTTGAAATCGTTGTGCCACATGCAGATGTTAATTATTTCCTATACAATTTCTGTCATTTGGGTGAAGAATCCATGTGTGCCTTCCATGACCCCAAGTAGTTGTTAGCTGCAACAGAGAAACAGGACTTCAGAGGGAGTTGCTAACCTTCACTGACTGGCCTGTCAGCCAGAGAATGATACAGAGCACCTTCAAAAGGTCCCCTAAGTAATGAGCATGAAGGAGGGTTATAATGGGCCCATCATTAGCTCCAGCTAATATTTTGACCTAATGCCCACATATACTACAGGTGTCATGCAGGGCCACCATAGGATCAATCTGCAGGATACTTTGTGGTTATATGATGACAACACATTTCTTCAGCATGTTTCTTGACTTGTAAACCTTTATATATGTGTTTTATAAAATGCAAGTAAATTATGACCTCTTATATATATTTTTTTATTCTTTTCTCAACCTTTCCTCGGCCTACAGTGACCAATGAAACCAAGTAAATAGCCATATAAAAGAGAAAATAAATGGCAAGATGTTAAAAGCTTACCCTCTAACAAGGATGTAACAAAATAGAAATACAGCTACTAAAAAACTCACTCTTTCTCCTACTTTGTGTTCTTCCTTTAAACTGGTTGTTTGTTTGTTTGTTTGTTTTGACCTTTTGTGTGTATGTGTTTTAGTTCCAACACCCCCCCCACCCCCCCCAGTCCTGTCACTACTTACAATTTTGAAGAGGATGAGACTTGTGCAATTATTGTGCACTTCTTGAGACTTGTGCACTTCTGCAAGTGTTTTTGTGAGTCTGTTGTACACGTATTCCCTGCCTTCCACGGAGAGTTTATTTAATGATAAATACCTTCTTTTAAACCTTTCCCTAATGTGATTGTTTTTTATTTCACTAAACTTATTCACTTGGTCCTTCAAAGTGTTGGACATTCTTGCCTTCTCACTTGATAGTTAAGGATCCTACTCATTGTGTTTGCTAAGGATCTACCTTCTCAGAAGTTACAGCTCTGCTTCCTTTTGTTTTGGCAGTATCATTACATAATTTCCAACGAAATAGCAGTCACTTTGCGAGGTGAACTGAGCAAAATTTATTTCATTTATATTCTCAACCCGATCTAGGCACAAATTCATCCATTTGCCTGCACTCCTATCATCATGGCAAAGACAGTTACATTTTGAGACATTTTTATGTTTTCTTAACCTGTGCAGTCGAGCTGCTGAGTGAATTTCATGTGATTATAATTTGAAAGTCATACTGTAGAACACATCAAATATAAAGACAATTTGCACAGTTTTTGCTCATAGAGACATTGACACTCTATGATCAGCTCATTTAGTAATTGAATATTTAATTAAAGACCATATTTGACTGATAAGTACTTACTTTTAAGATGCATCCTCCCTATGTGGTTTTGTATTCCTGTATCACTTATATGGAAAATGCTTGCATCCAAAATATCGGGTGTTATTTAATCTTACAAAGATAAAGGAACAAAGATTTTGCATTCATGATGAAATGTCTAATAAGATGGTAAAAACCACAAGTTATTTAAAAATTATATGAATTTAGTTAAAATTTCAACTCTAGCTTGATAAAGCTTATTCTCAGATTCACTGAAATAGAGAGTGCAGGCTATATATATTTGTGTGTGTGCTCACACAGATTATTTTTCCTCTAAATTATGTAACTGTAGATGAATATAAGTTGCTTTTTTTCTTTGGGCAGGAACTTGTTAAGAGACAGCAGAGGCTTCAGAAGGAATTGTTAAGATGTTGGTTTAAAATTGAACTAAATCTTACTGTATGGCTATCTTTATAATAATTTAAGCTAACTATGCACATTTGATGCTGAAATGTTGCTAGAAATGGATTTTATATCACTATGCCAATTTAGATAACTTATTAAAGACGCTATTATTTTGGGAAATTGGATAATGTTAAACTCTAAAAGGCCATTGCAAATAATTTCATTCATTGAGAAACAGCACTTAACAGAAACGAGAAGAGAAAAGAAAGTATTTTGGATGACATTTAACTTGACTTCATTTGGTCAAGAGACCTTGAAATTCTCATATGGGCTTACTGAATACAAATCAATGTTTTGTTTGGGTTTTATTTATTTTTTTCTTCCTTTCTCAATGGGTTATTTTCAGGGACATTCAAGCAATCTCAGCACAGTCTTTTTTTTTTTTTTTTTAAAGAAAATGAATGAGAACTTTTCTTGAGACAAAGATATTCAGTCCTTAAAATGATAAAGTCTGGTCAATCCATGTTTGTTGTTTCTTTCTCCATTGCTACTAAAAATAAATCCTTCAGGAGAACATTTCTTTAGCTCACTTTTTCATTATTTCCAGAGGCAAAAGCTGGCAAGGCAATTTATAATTCAATTTTTGCTAAATCCACAACACCTAATATATATGTCAGGCATTTCAACGGCAGGGTACTTTGGGGATAGGTGATAAATTGTGCTGATTATAAGTGCAAGCTGTTCTTCTAAAATATCATACCCAAAAGAAGGCAAGTATTATTAGGAAAACGAAATGTATCTTTAGAATGTCCAGAAACATAAGAGATAATCACTTCACGTAAATATATTTTCCCTTGAGTTTTACAGCTCAATATTAAGGTTTTACCATGGTTTTGATAGCACTCATCTGAATGGAGGGACCATCATAAGTTGGTAGTCTTTCAGCAGCCACATAGCTCTTAGGCCTGCAATAATTCATTTCTCCCAAAAAAGAGCTTTACTATGAAACCTGAAACATGGTCATAATAATTTTCTGACTATGCTGGGGAATGTGAAAAGTCTAAATATTATTCTGCAGTATAATCTGTCCTGATCTTTTAAACATCTTTTCAATATTTCCATGTATTTTCCTGTGGGGTACATATGGCTAATTGTTTATCAATACTGCAGAGCAAAACCAAAAACATTCTTCATAATAATCTTGGTTGTTAAAATAATCTGAAAATGTGGAAGAAGATACTATGTCCTGGGAACTTTCCTGTTAGTTTCTGTTTTTTTAAAACAAAAATCTTTTATTATTACAAAGATGAGATAAATGTATCAGCTACAAACAGTACCAAAAAATAGGCAAATGTAAATGGGTGGCTGAGATTTGGGGAGTGATGGAAACCTTTTTAATTTTTTGTTGTTGGTCTGAATCTGTCTTGGCTGATTTTGACTTAGCTGCTCAGCAGATGCTCCTTGTTTGTCTTGCCAACCATAATTTGTATCCTGGTCAGACTCTCTGAGTAACAGACTGATTTTGTGACCTTTTTTTAAAAATCTATTTAGTACGCATCCTATACTTTCATCCTGTTTTAGGCATATTTCCTTGTCTTTAACTTTTCAGGAAATTGTTTTCTTGCTTTAAGGCAGGCACTCTTATTATTTTTTCTAAAATTCACCTTAAAGGAAAGAAAATAAAATTACAAATTTTATATGCATCTCAGATTAAATAAAGTGTCAGTAATAAACCAATAAGGCTTAGAACAGAAAAACACAGCTTGAAAAGCTCCCATTCATTCAAGTTTCTATTTGTCTGCTACTTTTATTTCTCAGTTTCTTTCAAATTGTGTCTTAAATCTTCTCTAGAGTTTCTCTTTATTTTGTATAGTATCAGCAACCTTTTGTGGACTCAAGTGCTTCAATCTTCCTTGCCCTCAAACTCTCAGTTTTTGTATCATCTAAACTCATTTAATGAAGAAGATGAACAAAATTGGAAAACAAATGATTACTCATGAACCAGACCAGCTTAGTGTGCACACTTGTCTGAAAGACTGATGAGATAATACCTGCAAAAGAATGGTCTGCTCTGACAGGAAAAGGAGAACCAATGTATCCAGAACACCCAATAGCTCATCTGGCAGTAAACGAGAGGTCAAAATGTCACTCTTCCAGTCCTGCCCCTTGTGGTGTTAGAAATCTACGAAAGAAGTCCTAATATCTGCTCAACAGTATTATAGGCATTCTTTTAGCATGGGTGGGAAATTAAAAGTGAGTAAAATTATGGATAGAAAAGATATATTCTCAAAGGAAAAATGAAACAACTTTGAAGAAAGATTGAAACATACACTGCAAGGAAGTCAGTGAGAAACAGATACTCTTTAGCAAGACGCAGGGAGAGATGCTTCAAGAAACTTGAAGAAATAGCAAAGAATAAAATGGGGAAGAATCATGCAAGTCTTTGCCCTATTATTTTAGTCTTTCCCTTTGGGATTCAAAAATAATTCCTTAAAAAGGGGAATGAGAGAATTGTAGTTGAGAATTGCTTGCTCATGATTGATGATACAAGGCAGGCACGGTTTCTGTTTGGTTCCTTTTCTTGGGCAGAGAAGGACACTGTGTTATAATACCCTTCTAGATAAAGACATGCTGAAATTTGTAAGGCTGTTAGTTGAACCTAATCTCACACTGGTAAAAGCTGTTACTACAGCAAGTCAGATTGAATCAGCTATTAATAATGCAAAGATGTCATTACTTCCCAAAAGATTCTTAACACAGCTTGTAGGAGAGAATAATATTTTTTGTGTTATTAGAAGCAGACATAGAAGGGACACTATCTACTGTATGAGTAGCAAGGTTCTGATTTTTTCCTGAAGAGAGTTTTAAAGGGCAAAGAAAAGACACAGACTAAAGAAGCTAAATAATTAATTTTTCTCATAATTTTCTATTAGATAAATTAAAATTTGGGCTTCCATTAATACAAAATTCCTATTATGGATACATCCTTGGCATTGAAGAGTGTGGTAGAGAAGAAGGTAGTTTTTTCAGAGGCAATGTTTATTTTTGAACATATTTTTCTATGCCCTGATGACACATGAAAGGACTTGTTAGAGTCTTTATGACTTGAATGGACAGAACTGAGGCTGGCCTGTAAATATCCTCAAGCTAGTGTAAAAACCATAGTTTTCGGCCTTCTGGAATAAGAGCAGACTTTTTGTGTAGATGCAGACTTTTTACTGTTTTTCTCATTCTTGGGGTTTTTTGTGATTTTTGTGGGTTATTTTCAATTTTTTTTTTTTTAGGTGGGGAAGGACTGATTAATTAGTTGATGGATTTTGGGGACTTTTTATCATACCTTCTCTTCTTGTGTATGAATTTATACACAAAAATTTGGAATTTGAATGACTGATGTAGTGTTTCTAAAACCTCTCCTGCTGAGAGGGCTGAAGAAGACAGGAAGGTTGTATGCTCTTGTGAGTCTCAGGGACCTTGAATATAGGCAAAGCATATATTTTGATATTGAAATATAGATAACTAATTTCAAAATAAATACAAATACAGGTCCTACTGTATATTATCCTTGTTAAGTGGACTGCTAAAATTGTTACTAATTGAGATTATTGTTATTAATTGCTAGTAATTGAGATTAAGAAAGAAAATTTCAGATTTCACACAGGAGCCAGCCTTCAGCCAATCCCCTAATTAAGAGAGTCTGTTTCTATAGACTCCCTAAAATAAGCATAATTGAATAAAGGTATTTTCTCTCTTTTTCACAGCAATCAAAATAATTTAGTTTGACTTTCAAAGGATTTTGCAGAAGCATCCTGTTGGGTGCATGTGCTCTTAAAGAGGTGGCAATAGAGTAAGTATAGGAAGCAATGGATGAAGAAGACAAGACCAGGATCTGAGCAGTGTGATAGGAATGCCGAGGTGCCACTAAAATAATCCATTGGCCTTTACATACTTTTCTGGTAGAAAATAATAGACACAGAGTCTGTATTAACCTTGTGTTCTCTAAATCTGGGCGGATGTAAATCCCATCTTAAAAAATGAGATGAGATTTTTAATGAAAGAAAGCTTTTCAGGTGATGTCATAGGCCTTGAAATATATGGTAGGATCAAAAAAGTACAATTAAGGTTTTCTTAAATCACTTCAAAGTAAAGGTGATTTGTTTTTTAATTGGTTCAAAGGCTTCCCTGAGAGATATTCCTCCTGGCTTTTCTATTACGACCAAAAGTTGAAGAAAAAACTGTATCCATTTGAACATGGAAAATCAGGAACTTCCATAGAATATGGTGCCCCTGTTTTGTTGCAAAAAACAGGTATTTAGGGTTGAGATTTTTGCAAGAAACATTTCAGAGTCTGCTGTCATTAAGAGGGTGAAAAGAGGGAAAGATACCAAGACCGTAATTAATTTTATAATGCCGAGGAAATTTTAGCGAAGTTGAAATAAATAGAGACCTTGGGCAAATAGAAATCAAACTTTCAGTTACTCTGAGATGGATTCTGGCTCATTGGGTGTAGCTGACACTTTGATGTGTTTAAATCCTTGCAGACGCTATGTAAGAACTGAACCCAGGCCAACTACACCCCCTCTGCCCTTGTGAATGCAGAAGCGGTGATATCTCAATGGTAAGAGAACCAGCTCTTTCAAGAAGGAAATTTGTAGATATAACATGAGCAGTGGCTGTCATTAAAAGTCAAATGACTACTTTTAGACATTGGTGAAGGTTATCAGAAGGCAAATATAGCGCATTGGATTACACAACCTACTTTCAGGATTTTGCTGTGTTTTCCTGTTTAAAACAAAATCCATGTTGTGAAGGGGGAAAAAAGGCAATGAACATAGTATTTATTTTACTGTAATTCAACAGTAATTGCATAATCAGAGGTATCTTTAAAAGTATAAACATTTCCCATTCCTACAGTAAATATCCTAAAACTCCACATTCATAATAGTACTTTTGCAAGAAGCAACAAAACAAATATTTTGTGTATCAAGTTATTTACAAGATACTGGTAACAATAAAGTTTGTGCTCTGAACAAATTTTTTTGCTGTGAACCAGACACAAAAAAGTCAGGAAACATGAGGAAACCCTAAGACAGTATAATTCTAGCACTTGGTTTTAATTAAAAACTTTTTCTAGACCTTAAGCCACATGTTACTTGTATATATTATCAGGATACAGGAAAGAAGAGAAATTTCACTGAGGCTTGTTAACCCAATATTCAAGGCAGTTCAGTTAAGAAAAGGAGACCAAACAATAAATGGGGAAAGCTGTGAAATGCCGGTGAAATTCTTTCAGTGAAATCGGAATCATGGCACTTTGTAGCATGGGATTCTGAACAATGACTAGAGGCTCTGTAAGGAGAAATTAATCCTTCTTTATTTTCATGACATATTCTCAAAAATGTCTAAAACATCTGAAACAGCCACTTATTAGATCTAAAAAGTGATCAAATTAAAATTCAATGTTTCTTGAAGAAATAAAGGGAAATGAAGGCCAATGAAGGCCCTGTGTAATGTGAGATTTTTAGCTTTTTGTTTCTATGCAGCCAGTGAAGTTCACTGTTAGTATCCCAAGCTGAATTTTCTGATTGGAAAGAAAGTAAAAAAGATGATAAAATTCTGTGATTCATTCAGAGTATCACAGCACTGTGACTTATTCTATAAATATTCCAGAGTACAATGCAGTACTGTAGCCAAATAAAGTACTCTCTGACAGATTTGGAAGTACATAGAAAGGTGGATCAGCTGCAAAAATTGTTATCTGAAAAAGGATTGACTTCCAATGCTGCTTGTGAAATAGCTTTAGAAATGAAATATGTGATAGAACAAGAAAGGAAAACCACCAGATGACAAAATGGGATGGATAAAGTGCATGACACAACAAAACAAAAAGCTTTCCTTAAAACTCCATTGTCATAACATATTCCTCCGCTGGGTCCATGAACAAAACACTTCCCAGGAAGTGCAGTGCAAGAGCAGGAGGTCGATGAAAGTTATAGATGGGGAAGCAAATGCAGCTGAGAGGTTCAGAACGGGGTATATAGCACAGAGCTGCGAGCCAGAGCAGCTCTGAACACTGTGCTGAGCACAGGACGGGAAAGTGCACAGGAACAAGCATATTCTGGGACTGAGCCGAGCTGCGTACAGCTGAAGTGTTCTTACAGACAAGCTACTTTAAGAAAAAAAATGATGTCACTCTTTTTACATTGCAAAAATGTAGGCTAGCATACCCTTCTGATGGGGAGTGCAGATACAGTGATAGGGCCAGGAGAGCTATGCTTGAGGTTAACTGAATGCCTAACATGTGTGTCCAAGTGGGAGGAAACTGTGGTGAGACAAGAAATGAGAGAAATAATTCATTTAGTGTCTGGCATGATGACTGTGAATTTCTTTAAAGACAATTTCTTTATATTGTGTAGGTTTCTGGGCTTTTGTGTCTTTCTTTATTGCTGCTGGAAAGAAGTACATCTCCTTGCTAGGACTAAATTATGATCACTTCAGTTTTGTGACTATTAATCAAGAGAAGGCATTTGCAAGCCTTTCCCAGCCACATATCCTTTGAGGGTTTTGAAAGCTATAGAATGCAGTTTGTTATCTGTCACTGCGGGGCCGTGCCAAGTTCCATGATGCAGTGAAAGCAAAGTCATACGCTGCAGCTGACACTTTCCCACTGACCTCAGCTCATTGCACTGCATAAACAGAAGCTATTACAAGTCAATATGGTTCTTGGAGTGGGGCTATGCTGAAAGGAGTGCAAGAAAGCTTTCCACGTTTCTGCAAGGTTCAAAGAGAACAATGCGCTTTTTCTGTCACATCAGCAGATGAGGCTGTCATATCCTCAGTTCACCTCATAAATAATGGGCATAGAGGACAGTTGTATGAGGCTGCAGTTCAAAAGGGTTCTAATCTGACAGCAGACACTGCCTTTCCTTGACATGCTCACCTTTAGCCATGCTTAATGGTTGGTGTGTTTCAATTGAATACTGCTTGCTTGGTGAATCAGCACCCAGGCTTGTAGAAAAAGCCTTGCTAGGAGAAGCCACTGGGCAAAGGACAAAAAAAATAATTTTGAGGCAAAGCCTGGGAGCACTATGGCAGCTTCTGTGAGAAGACGCAAATTTTTGGAGCAGGTCCCCAGGCTTGGGGACCTGCCACATACCTTTTCTGGTTTGGTGGCAGATGTCAGTGAAAGGGGATTGAAAGGAATTGGCTGTGACCTCCGGGAAGCCACAACCAATCAGGAGGTGGTGGTGGGCAGAGGGGTTGTTTTGTTTCCTGCCCCATCCCCGGAGGTAAATGTGAAGGATTGGAGAAATAAAGCAGGGATTTATTGGGAGGGAGCAGATTTACTAGGAACTGGTGGGCAGGGAAGCATTAACCTTCTGCTCCCTCTCTGAGCTGATCTACTGGTGGTGGGGCGCACAGCTCCTGTCCCTGCCTGTCTTTCTCTCGGGGTCCTCAAAACAGGCCATGAGGCCATGGCACCCTGTATGGGGGCATTTCATTTCCTCCCTTTCCCCCGTGATCTGCCAACGTAAACAACTGCCTACTTTCACCTAAACTGAAAACCAGATCTGCCTCTAATCATGTTGGGTGACTGTTGACATGTGTAGAGTTTGATATTTTGATAATATTATATGTCTGTGATAATACTTCATTACAGTTATGTCCTTGGCTATAATTCTTTCAACACAGTCACTTTTGTCCTGCCCTTTGAGTTACAGGAAAGCATTGTAAGGCCACATTTTGCTCTGATGGTCACATTACAATTCAGATGATTTAGAATCAATCAGCATTTGATATACCTTTGAGAAACTGCAAGCAATACATTTATTTCTCTTGGTTTTTTTTTTTTTTTTTTTTTGTTTTTTTTTTTTTTTTTGTTTTTTTTTTTTAGATCTAAAGGAAATTGTGCATGTGTTTGGGAGAAAGGGGAGAAGACTTTTTTCCCCTTCTCAGATTTGCTTGTAATTTGAAACCATTACTGGTGTGTTGTCATATAATATTATACTCCTTCATTTTACGGACTCTTTACAGTTAGATCCTGATTGCTTGCCTGCACAGAGGAGATAATTAAACCATAATTTGAAAATTAGCACGCTGATCAGCAGCTTATACAATGAATCTGTGGGGTTTTTTCTTTTCATATGGAAAGTAGTGTATGTTAGATTGTGCTTTTAGTTTAACCTCTACTAAGTAATATGTCTCGTGATTTGAACAGCAGAAACTCGTTCTGATATTTTGAGTGAAAAAGGTAAACCTTTGATTACCACTTCTTTCACAGATGGTAAATTCTCTACTTATGGTTTATCAATAGTCTGAAATCCCATAAATGCTCTAGTGGAGATAATATAATATTTAAACCTCTGCCAAAACAAAAGTTTAGGTATTGTTTGAAAATGAATTTAGTGACTTGTAAAATCTTGAAGAATATTTCTGATACTTCCTTGAAGTAAAATTTTCCTTTGGATCGATAAATTAAAACATTTCATTTAGATAAAGGTGAAATGTATTGTGTTGATATTAACCAGTTTTTTTAATCATATAAAGTAAGATTAAATTGGCTCTAGAAGTAGAACAATTTCACTTGAAAATAGTTACACTATTTTTGAGACTAAATAATTGTATTTGCAAAGTTGCTCTATGTTTTCTAGAAATTTGTTCTGAAGATCATGGGGACAGACTGCATAATGCCTTTGTTTTGTTTCTGAAAACCATCAAATTAGACCAATAGAAATATATTTCTGCAAGGAAGGTAGGAATCAAGTGCTTTTGAAGTAGATTCTATGCCCAGGCTTGATGTCTCAGGTAAAAAAAGGGCATTTTTTGCAGCTGGATATAATTTCTATAAAGTTTTCAGGAAAAAGTGCCTAACATAACTCTAGCATGAATAATGTTAAAGAGAGTTATATTTTGAGTCTGCTAAAGCACATACCTGGTGCATCTTCCCGCCTGTAATCCTGAGCCCATGATTCTGGATAATATGCCTTTTTTCCTGTTCCTGATAATGGAAGATAGAGATGACCAAACCTATGCAGGAGTAATTGGGAATGTGCTGACGTAATCCTTAATGAGAATTGTAAGAAAGTTTTTCTTGTGTAATCCTTTTAGACTGCCATCAGTATTCAAGACAAGAATATAATTCTGTCAGAGGTAGTCAAGGTTATGGCCTTTCTTGGTTCATTTAGATTCACGTCACTACTGATGTTTGGCCTCAAGGCAGGGTTTTTTTGGTGTCTACAGCTGGCATAGTGTCTGCCAACCTGCAGAACATGCACATTCAAGTATCTCCTTGTGCATGGAGTTCAGCTAGACTCTTCATCATGCAAAGAGGATGCCTCCATATAATAGTTTTGTGATTCACTTTTCCCCATAAAAGTGGGAGCTGTTCTCTGGCCACATGCAAATGTGTCTCTGGTGAAGGTCTGCATCTGGGTTCCCACTGTGGTTGGTATGAAGGTATTAATTTCAGATCTAAAGAAGGTCTGAGATGCATGCCCAAACATTACCACAACTCCACAATATCTCTGCAAGATCTCTGTAAACCCCTAAATTCAGACGAAAGGTGTGATTTCTCTTTTACAACATTTGCAATTTTCTCTGTGGGAAAGTACTTGCAGATTTGAGATAAGACTGAAGGCCTCTTATTTCTTATAATAACCTGATCTGTTTCATATTTTAATTTTAATTTCTAGTTGTTTTTTTGTGTAGTAGGAAAGTTATAAAGACAGGCACTGAATCTGCAGATGCAGGAGCAAGAATTAATGTCTTGGAAGTGGAAGACATGAGAACTGAGAGTGAAAACTGAGAAAAACTACTGTTATTCTTCTTGCTGGCCTAGTTGTGTTTAACCAGAGGGGAAAAGAATTGATATAAGAAACAGTCAGGAACTAGCTCCAGCTGCTGTCTGTCTTTCCCATGAATATTCAAAACTCCTGAGCTTTTTGTGAAAGTCTCCCTCACTTTTTTGTTTTGTCCAGCCTGAATTTTTTTTCCCAGCAGATGTTAAAACCAACCATTTACTTGCAAGAAGTTTTGCTTTGATGATTCATTATAGTCTGAAAAAAAAGTTCCAAATTAGCTGTTAGATAAGAAAATAGTAAAGCAGTGTTTGGAGAATATAACTGACAGAATAATAACCTGGCTGATTACAAGGTTAGGTGCTGGTGTTTCACTTAATAAGCTAAATATTCACAATCTCTTTTTGACTTAGGTGTCCAACCTATAGATGTATCTTTTCTTTCTCAATGAACTTTTCATCCCTTTACTGACATTAGTTCTTCTTTTTATTCAATTAGCCCAGAAAGAAAGCTTCTGGCAGGGCAAGTCAGCTGTTGTCTGCTGAAAAGAGACATACAAATCTTGTCACATAGCTTTTATTTCTATGGTCAGGAACCCTCAGGCCTGTTATTAAGGCAACTTAGGCTTGTGTGGAACTTTGCTGTCTCCTGCACACTCTGAAATAAGATTACATGATGGAGAAGATCAATTTACTGAGAACATTTAAGCTCAGAATATTAAGCTTTTTGTGCAATCACATCTCCTCTCTAGCTGTGTGGCAGAAAAGCTAGCCACAAGATCCTTGACAAATTAGATATTACCACATCTAACTGTGTATATTTAAGCTTATCAAACTGAATCGTTGCATTGTGACTGTGCTCTTACACAGACAAGGACTCCATTTAATAAATGCAGTGCCATTTAATAGTAATTAATCACCCAACTAAAATGTCACATTAAGGTCAAAGAGACCAGGAGACAAAAAAGAAGAGAACATTAAATTCAGCTGACAAACATAGGAAAAGAGAATATAGAGCCAAAGAAAGTTCTGGGGCATTGGAACTGGTAAAACATTTAATCCAAACTTTTTTACTTTCCGTTCAGTTCAGAAGTAATCACATTCACTTGGTTCAAAGCAAGGTCATTTTTGTAACGTTTAAATGAAATTTCCTCATTGCGTGTACAGTGACAGCCCATTGCAAGCTTGGAATTGTTGGTGCATTTTACAGATGTTGTATTCTCGGCATTTGCTGTTTCCTCCCTCCCTGTTTCTCTCCTTTTTTTCTTTGCTATTATGACATTCTTCATTTGTATGGAATTTTCCTTAATATGTCCTGAATGCGAGCGTTCTAGAAAGTCTTGAGTTTTTGGAGTTTACAATGCAGAATTTGATTTCACATTACTACTGTGTAATGCTTTAGCTTTTGTTGTGGCTTAATCATTCAATGGCAACAAAACCAAAAAGAAGTCATCAGTTAAATAAGAGGATTATTTGTGTTCCATGTTTCTATAAACAGAAACTGTACATAGGAAGCTGTTTCAGAGGAAGCGTATTTGCCATCTGTGGAAGCAAATATATATGGAATTCATCATTCTAAAAATAGGATATTGCAGAAAAGGAGAAACTCCATTGTTAATTCCACTTCTTCACAATTGTGTTAATCAATTTCAATGTAAGTGTATGAACAGGTTTATACATGTGGCCATATGTATATATGCTTGCATTATTTCTCAGTGTCCTTTTTCTTTTCCTTTCTTTTATAGAATTTAGAAGCAAGCAATCACTGTCCACTTTTAAAACACATATTTTGAGAAGCTAAATATACTGGTTTCTCTTCACAAAGAAATGAACTTGTAAAATACAGTCAAGGATGAAAATATGTTATTGTCAGAGGACGTTACAAAATTCAGACAAATGGCTTCTAAATAGACTTGTTTTTTAAAGCATCTATCATTCCTCCTTCCTGTTCCACAGTTCTCAGTTTTATGTCCAAGGATTTTTGTATTAGCATTGTGAAAAAGAGTAATTCTTCAAAAATTACTCTACATTTGGCAAGATCTGTCTTTATAACTTCTGCGTCAGTCCAAAGAATTTTGGCCTTTCCAAAGGTTAAATATTATCTTTCAAAATTGTGTAATTCTGTCTTTGTCAGGAAATGTCTCCATTTTCTGTAATAACCTTTTCTTTCCTTACCTTTAATGTCAAAAAGTTCACATATGAATGCTCAAACTCATGATGTTGAAATATTTGTCACTAATTTCTCATACTTAGATGCACGGTAAATATTAACTTGGTACTGGTCCTGGCTCTGACACATCTGGAGAGACATTTTCCTGCATTAAGTGAAATCATAGTTTGCAGTGCTGGTTATCATACATTGATGCACATTTTAGTTTTTAATGAAGGTTTTGATGATGCAAAATTCCAGAGTTCTAATGGTAACATCTGAATTACCTTTGCAGGCTTTGTAGATGAAAAATTACTATTCTCTATCAGTTGTCTACATTTGTTCTGGTTTCTGGAAGAAAAAAGTTCACTGTATTTCCACAGAGCTTCTGGGACCATCCTATAGACATGACCTTATTTCTTACACAGCCCTGACAGTCCTTCAAGAAAAGCATGTTTGACAGTATAGGTTGAAATATTATCTCATTTATTTCATAAGCTGGTGGTTTCCAAACTGTGGTCTGCATTCCAACCTAGTGTGCTGTCTTTAGTAGAGTTTGGCTGGTCTGTGGTCTGCAGCAGATCCTGTGGTTAGCAGGGCTTCCATTAGGAAGAAAATTTTCTGGCCAGTAGCACAGCCTCTTCCAAAATGTGTGATCCATAGCTCCTGGAACACAACAGGGTCCTGCATTAGACTATTGATATCATGGGCAGAATTTTTTTTTTCCAGACTTGGTTTGTGCTGTGTTTGAACTAACAGTTGGCCACACAGCAACTGGTAGCTGTAGTAGTAGGTGGTTTGGCTTTTTAAGGCTATTTTCAGCAGCTAGAGGAAAGCCAGTCATTTTTGTAAGTGCAATACACAGCTCATAGCAGAGGTAGTTTGGAAACGTTTAACTAAAGCAGAACATTCACCAACATTTCCAACTTTCTGTTCTGGTTCTATTGTTTTCTTTTCTTTCATTGGCATCCCTATAATGGCACTCCACCTCCTTTCATACACTCTGGCTTTGGCCCTTCTCGTTTCTTTTACTTCAAAATTGGTTTCTGCCTTCAGTTCCTTTCTCACCCTCCTTCCTGCCCTCTCTCAACTTTGCAACTCCTAAAACCTTGCTGCATTTCTAAATATGCCTTCTACTTGTCCTGACTGTGCAGGCCACTACTTTTACTCCATTGCCTCTCTGCCTGGAGTGCACTGAGAGTGAAAGGGCTTTGGTCTCAACTCTGTCCTTTCCAGAGACTGCTCTCTTGCTATCTGTTGCTTCAAAAATCTCCTTGTTCAGCTCCTTGTAGCTCTAGATTGAAACATGCTCTTCTGACAGACTTCTTGGGGACAAATTAATTCTTGTATGTTCACTCTGAGCATGTGCAGCGTGAGCTTTTGGGAAGACTTGGCTAAATGGGGGTGCAAGTATGTTGCTGTTGCTTTGGTAACCTTGTCAAAGTACACTGCTAAACAAACAAGACAAAGAAGAGAATATCTTTCTTTATATCCCAGGTATTTGAAACACAATTAGAAAATGTTTCTTTGTGAAAAAAGAATCAGGAAGTAAAGCTTTCATTATAAAATGTACATTTTTTTTGCCAGAGGGTGTGGCTCTAATGTATGTAACATTGTTCAGTGTGTACATTTGCATTTTTTTGCACAACAGTATGAGTGCAAAACTGTGCCTTCACTTTCCACCTGTGATTTGCTTGTTTTCAGCACGTTATTTTCCATGGAGTTGTTGTCAGAAGATGGGGCTTTCAAAACACAAGGAAATTTGGAGTAGTTTTCTGTCTAAATAAAATGCTGTAGTTTGACTCACTATACCTAAAGGACAGGGGAAAATGGACACTTATAGTAAATTCAATTTTAGTTACAAAAAAACCCACAAGTCTTGTGCTAATGTCTGTCAAATCTACCTG
This sequence comes from Passer domesticus, assembly GCF_036417665.1. Lineage (NCBI taxonomy): Eukaryota > Metazoa > Chordata > Aves > Passeriformes > Passeridae > Passer > Passer domesticus. The sequence goes on from NC_087477.1 coordinate 48,415,220, forward strand.
CATTTGACACTTCTGTTAATAGTGACATAAACCCACCATTGCAGTTGCCTCACTTTAAACTTCTAAGAAATTATTTGCTGCAGTAGATCGCAAGAGAGAAATAAATCACTGATATAAATGCTAATTTAATCTTCACCAACTGTTTGCATGAGGCTGATTATGTCAGTGTAGTCCCATAACCAGAAAAAACTAGGAGCTCTCCTGTCCAAACTCATGGCCTCTACATGAGCAAGGCCCAGTTTAAATGGGTTTTGTTTTATGAGCTGAACTTAATGCAAATATAACTGTGACACAATGAATTGGGACAAATACTTTTAAAATCCCTACACACAGAGCAGCCTACATATAACACAGGGAAAGAAGTCTGCTGGCTTGCAAGGGAGGATAAATATGCCCTTGATACTCTCCTCTCCTGAGCCTTGGGGGTTACTGATGCCTTTGAAAGGATTGCTCCCACGATGAGGCTCACAGGGAGACAAAGCAAATACTGCATGATGTATACATATATATGTAAAGGCTGTATGTTCTGGTCACAAAACGGAGGAAGCAGGCTGTGCTGATGAAGTCCCTTTTCCTTCAAAATACTTGCCTGCTTCCTGAGCAATGCCATAAGGAGCTTACCTTGCTGAGGATCCCTCACCCCCTCCAGGGGACAGCATTCCCCAGCCTGTGCCTGCGCTGCGACATGCTGGGTGTCTTTTATTTGTTTTCTTTCCTGGTGATACTACCCCTCTTGGGGCAGACGCTTTAGTGAGATGGATCGCACTCAGGTAACTGGCAGTTCAAGGAAGTCCTTCCCCGGGTTGTTTACACCAAGGCGTTTTAGAGCAGCCATTTAGCTTCCACCCTGTCCCACCCCGCTGACCAGCTGTAAGTGTAAAGGCCGCCAGTGGGCCTGCAGGTCGCTGATAAACTAAACCCCCATTTGGCAGGCAAGGAAGCCAGAACGATAAGGATGTTGATTTATGTTTTATCTGTCACTACATTTTCAGTAAAGTTGGGCAGCGAGCCTTAACGAAGCCAGGGCTGTTATCACCTTTCCTTAGCCCTTTAAGTGCAGCAGGCTCTTTGGTGTCTCTCGCTGAATGCCGCTTTGTTAATTGCGACGGTAAACAGGACACAGCGCTGACCATCGCCGTGCTTTGCTCAGGCGGCACTTGCCACAAAACCGCTGGATTTAGGAAAGGAGCCTGAGTCCAGGGGGAGTCACACACGAAGGAGGGTTCGTAGAAGTACTCAGCATTTCCTGGACTTGCTTCTATCATTTAAAATGTATTGCATACCTTGAAGTGAATGTAATGGCTGGCTTAATTGGAGATAACTTCACTGAAGTGGCCGTAGTTACCATTTATGTCAGCAGTGAATGTGCCCTTTAACGCTGTGCCCCTCAGGTATGGCTGTTCAACATAGGAAAAACCTGACAACATTCATTACCGGTGAAATAAATGTTGTGAATTATACGTATGATTAGGTACCATTTTCCCCTCATTTTGGATATGTGAGCGTTATTTTTCTGAAAGCATCGTAAGATTTTACACATTATATTTAATGGCAACCACATTTTTAGTTTTGTGAAGCACCACATGCTTTTTGGGGCCAGTAGAAGTGCCCACAGAGAAGAGGATGGAAAGAGCTGGGAAAGAGATGCAAGCAATAAAATATTAAAATATTCTGGCAAAAGCAGAACATGGAAAATCTGAAAAAATCCACCCTAAGCAATTCTTGTTACATCCTATGCAGAATGGTAAAAATACAGATTTCTAGTTTCCTTTGTCCCATTTTGATTTCTTTTCCTTTTTTTCTTCTTTCTCTCCCTCTCCCCAAATATTTCATCTTACCTTTCAAGTCTGTCATTATATTTCATTCTAAACAAATCTAGAAAGAGAAAAAGGAGCTAGTTCCTGCTTGAGGTCAGTGGGAACTTTGCCATTCACTTTAAATAGGTCCAGAAGTGGGCCCAACAGAGTATGTTATAGCTTCCTTTATTTATCTTAGGTTTTATTTTGAGCAATGTTTCTTTTGTATGACTGCATTATTTCCACAGTGAACACCATAATGATGGACTCATGTACATTATTATATACACACATACTGAACAAAGCATTTTTGATAGTTATGCTCTTTTAAACAAGAGTAAAAGACAGCTATGAAAATACAGCACAAGGATGCTTTTATGGTGCAGATTCAGTACAGAATTAATGTTCTCCATAAGTCTGTGCATGGTGCTCCTCCACACCAATTGTCAAGAAATCTGTTGATTACTGAGAAACAGGTGATTAAAAAGAAGTAATTAATGCTTTAGTCTAGGAAGCAAGGCCTTAAGTTTATTAGGTTTTGTAAATGATGCCCATAGATGATCTGTTCTTCCTGAGAGAAATGGTAGAATGAATCACTGTTCTCCAACTGAAATACAGCAGGAACTGTACTGAAATGTTTGAGCTTAATATCTCTAGGCTAATGGGCCAAGGATAACAACACAAAGTTTGGCAGAAATCTGGCTGATAACTGGGGATATCAGCTATGGAGTGTGGTGGCCATTTGTTACACAAGATTCAGATGAACAAATGATGGAAGGGACTATTTCTGGTTTTTGCTGATGACAGTTATGAACCTTGGGTTCTTTGCAAAGCTGTCTCTGAGGAATCCCCAAAGGACCATCTCATGTATAGAGATAATTTATCACAATTACAAATGCACTGTATTTAAACTGTACCAACAATGTAAATACAAGAAATAAATGAAGATGGTTTTGCTGTAAAAGTGTCTGCTACTGTGAATTGGAATCACCAGCCTGTCTTTGTCTTGTCAAAAAATAAGGTAGGCTCCCAGCTGGACAAAATCTTCAGCTCACAAAGGTCTGGCAATGAGGATGGATCAAAGGCATATTTTTCTCTCACAGTCATTATGAGAGATCCTCTGGGTCAGCTGTACTTAGGACAGACTAGCCTGAAAGTACAGCACCTCTTTCACCCAAGTGAAAAGGGCCAGCTGAACTGTGTGGGTGTGTTGCAGGAACCAGAAAATGTCATTGTTGTGGCCATTCCCTTCTGCTAGCTGAAGTTAAAAATCAACTTTCTTTCCAGTTAATGTAGTTATTTTACTTGTAGGGCGGCTTTGATGCTGCTGGGTTTGTATTCCACAATATGTTACAGCAGCTGTCTGGAGAACATATAACCTATTTACTTCTGGTTGTCACGGAAAGAGATCTACTACCAGGCACAACAGAAGCATTTACAGAAACCCATGGGTGAGGAGAGGCCACAGAGCTTCCAGCAACCGAAGTCCTGCTCTCTGAACAGAGGCACACAGACAGTGCCCTGCACGCAGGGTGAAATACCAGCTCATGACAACATACACAGTGGGATTGGTGCTTGCACCCAGAAAACACTTCTGAGGATGAAAGAAACCTGTAGTCATTAGTTACCACAAACATATACTGTTGGCAACCAGTTGTCACTCTAGCAACCTCAAGAGAGGAAACAACTGCTTGCTGAATGAGCAGCCCTGGCTGCAGCATAGCAGTCTAGTATAATTGTTGGACTGGAGCTGAGTAAGAAATTTTATAAATATAATCTATTTTTTAATTGAAAAATTTCCCACAGGCCAATGTGGCTAATCTACAATACATTTGCTTTCCCAGGTATTTGCTGAAAGCTTTCTGTGATCATATCTTCAGTGCTCATAATAAATTTGACTGCATGTATAGTTTTCCAGTGTTTTACTTATTTATTTGGGGCAGAACAAATAAATATCTAAGGATTTGGATCTTATAAAAATATATAATGTGGAAATGTAGATGTTCTTGCACCAGCTCTGGTGTCTGTTTTTTCAAGCTTTCCTACAATTAAACTGAATATTCATGGAAAATAGGTTGAGAAAGGGTGTCAATAACAGTGTAATAAATCCAGTATTTTATTCAACTGATTATCCAGGAACAGTTTTGGGCCACTTTCCCAATTCTTATTAAAAATAATATAAAAAAGAGAGAAAGAAGTCCCCTCATCCTTTTATGAGTTATGCCACTTTAAAAGTCACTATATTCCATTACACAGTCCTCCACCCACTTGTTTGCCCAAATAGAGTTTGCTACTAGATTGCTCCAGAGCAGCTGCCTTGCCCCAGAACAGCTGCTGGTGCTCTATATTTGCAGCTTCCTCTTGCTCTCTGATACTCCATAAAACTGTTTATACTCCCTGTAAAAGTATTTTCACTCTGTTTGCTTAGTGACCATGCACCACAAATATTCTCTTTACCACTAACAATTATGAAATGAAAATGTTTACAAAACTCTATTTAGTGACAGTATCTAATAAAATATAGAAATACTCTGAAGTGAATGTGTGTATGCAATACGTGTATGCATGTATGAATGAAGTATTTGCCTAATTTTTTGGTGCAGCAGAGAGGTGGTGATGTACTTTTACTAGCACTACTCCAAGATTGCATGCATTTGGTGTCTACTGCCTGGTTTTATAACTCTTTGAAGCTTATTTATGGTCTGTGGAAGAACTGACATGTGAACTAAGTTAACTATTTTTGCAGCTTTTTTTGGACCCTTGGCCATATCTGTTCAAGATCATTTGTTTATGCCACATCAATGCTAACTTGTTTTTCCTACCTCAGATGGGGTATTTGAGCTAGTTTGTCCTGCACTGCTTTGATACTACCCATCGCTAACCATTTGCACTTTTGTTCCTGCATTGCTGTAACCTGATGTGTTCTGAAAGAGGAATTGTCCCACAGCTTTCATTAAGGTGACACATTGGAAAATATTTTATTCTATTTAGGAGGGCAGTTTTTTGCCTTAGAAGGAACTCAGCTTCGTAAGAGGGAATCACAGCGCCTTTTAATTAATTGAGTTAATTGCTGCTATCCCAAGAGTCAAAGGTAGGCTTGTTTGCTCTTCTGTTTGCATCTGGCTTGTCTTTCTCAGATGATACACAGGGTGGCTGGGCAACACTTAGAAGCTTTCATCCATTTCTTTGCTACTTTCATTTGGTATCTCACACACAGCAAGTATCTCCAATGCCAAATCCTCTTTATCAAGCTCACAAAAACAGGCTGTGATGTGTTGCCAGCAGGAACAAAGTGCAATGGGGTAAAGTCTTGGAAGGGAAAGCTTTGCTTCTGCACAGAAAATGTTCATACACAACAGCAGCAGGATTTGCTCTCTAGCTGATCTGCTTTCAAGTCAGGGCAGGATTTAGGCAGAACCACCACAGTACCCCATCTCTCTGAACTTCAGGGACTGAGAAATGAATATTTACCTCTTGTTTTGGGTATTTTTAAAACATGCAGTTTGGCTAAGAATATGTATTGCTTTTCTTGTGATCCTGAAATCCATGACTACTGTCAGCATAGTACCTGTATTTCGTTTATGCCTAAACTTTGTTCCCAGGGTGTGTGTGTGTGTTACAGAGATTCTTCAGCTCAGTGCTTTTAACTAACATATAAATGAATAATAATATAATGGATTCCATGTTCTTATACATTCTGATAATCTTCTAAAAGGGTTTTTTTTCTATTATGATTTTTTTCTGTTTAATAATTTGTTTTACACTGCAAACCAAGGACATAACTCAGAAGCCTTCAGCTGGGTGTAGTGTTTCAGTTCCTCTCCTGCTCTCATCAAGTGCAGGAATCAGCACTACATGGAGACAGACTGGGAAAATTTTATTTCAAAAATACATCTCTGTTTCCTCCTGCATTACAGAAGTCTCACACTCAAACAATTTGAGACCTTTGTCTTTCACAGCAACTAAGGGTCAGTCTATAGAGGAACCAAAATTGTTGCATGCCACAACTGACAGTACTGCCAGAAGCACTGCCAGACCTTATGTTGTCTTAACAACACAGTTGATACATGAACCCAGATAATAATAAACTATATTCTGACAGATGATTTTGGGCTAAAAGAGTTTGCAACAAGACAGCAAACAGTATACTTTTTTTTCCCCCTGGGATCTCTGTAGTTTACCTATTCTGAAAATTGAGTTTTGTGGTGTGGAGACTTCTGAGCCTTCAAAACAAAATCATTCAAAATGTTCATGAAACTTGACTCAATATCTCTTTGTCTAATGATAAATATCTTCCATGTAAAACAGTATTTCATCTCAGAATCTCTTGACAGTGAAGAGGTTCTTTTTCTTTGGAGGATTAAAGACATTGCACCTGCTCCTCTTCCTATTTTTATTGTGCATAAACAGATAATTTGCAATACTTTAACCTGGTATTCTTCCACAACATTCACGTTACAGCAGGTACCTCTATAATTCAATTAAGATACCACAGATTGGCTTCTGTGCACTGAGGAACAGGGTTTGTGTTTCTGTGAGTTCCTCTTTGTCTTTGGGAAATTAGCCAGAGCTACCTCATGCACCCTAAATTTAGAGGGGCCTTTGTTTGTCCAAAGCAGTTCAGAATATCTAATACTATAAAATGTGTGGGAGAGATGGTTTTATCTCTTAAGCATCCTTATCCATAGCTTCAGGAACAACTAACTTTTCCTTTAAATCTTTAGACTGCATATGTTTTAGATTAGTTTCATTTGTGTTTTTGTAGGTTTTATGAGTTTTTTTTAAATAATTTTCCTGTTTTCTGAGTAAATTATATGAAACATCTGCCCTAAATTTAATCTATCAAGCTCATAAAGGGAAAAGGCAGACGTTTTATGACTGATATTATAAAATTTAGATAATTATCTTGTTTGTTTTAGCAGTTTCTATTTTGGTCTCTGTACAGTATTCTTCCATTAAAAAACAATTTTTATTTGGTGTACTGGTCAAGGAGAACAGCCAGTGATCCCATAAAAAGTACATTTAATAGTGGTCCTGTTAATCAGCAATATTCTGTGTATTTTTAACAGAACTATATTCATTGTGTAAGCATAAACCTAATCTCAAACCTGTTATATGGTTCTCAGATTTAAAAAGGAAGAAAAGTCTCTGTGTAGACAGGATATAATTCCTGCAGCCTGCACTAGCTGTGCAGCTTATGCAAGTTCAAATAAGATATATAAAGTATGTCTAAAGCAATGGATGCATGATAGATTTGTGGTACCCTTTTCCTCTGCCATCTGCATCAGTTCAGTGAAGTTTTTCCATCCTGTATCTATCATATGTACAAATCTTTTTAATGAAAAGTGGAAAATTATTCTAGGGGGACATCATCATGTGCATGTTTGTTCTTATCTCCTTTACTCGGCATCTGCCAATGTCTGCTGTCAAAGACAGTATCCTGGGCTAGTGTAAGCCTCTGGTATGCCCTGATGTGGTTATCCTTGCTGCTCATGTGCTTATTCCTGCCCCTTTTTTGGGTTTTTTGGTGGTTTTTGTTTTGTTTTATTCCAAAGCAGCTATTTCCACTAGCTTTGCAGGATAGAACCAAACATAGGATCCAAACACGATGACAGAAGAATTTTACTTAAGAGAAGATGCTGATAGTTTAGCTTCAAAATAAAAGACAAAAGAAACAGCTACAATAAAAAAGTCACTGCAGCTCTCTTCCTTGTAGTCCTCCATGAGAATACTCACCAAAAAACCTTATTGGAGCTGTAAATAATCTTCCTTCTCTCAGAACTGGATCACAGCCTTTCAAAGCTCATATGGATTCACAATAATGTTTTGACTATGTTGGTGAGGCCTCACCTCTTCTGGGCAGTTTTTGCTCCATCTCATCTTATGCTTTCTTTAAATTCTTCTAAGTGAAGTATAACTTGCTACTGCTCTTCTAGTTCACATATTTTCTTTCCTAATTTCCACAGTACTTTCCTCAGTCAGTGCATGCTCAGCTTGCCTCTTGGGACTTCATGCAGCCCAGGAGGTCCAATGTGTCTAGTTAGAGTAAGATCTGTGTTGGCTTAGTGGGAAAGGCAGATCCTTTCTGGCTTCAAAAATTTTTGCATGTTCTGTAAAAAATAAAAAAGTGATTGAAAATAAAATGCCCCACAGAAATGTAACAATTTTTTGGTTCTTTTTTATTTTTTATTTTTGGTTAGCAACGTGAAATCAGTGTATCTTTCTGAGGGTTATTTATGCTTCAGAGGAGCTGAGAGGGGAAGGTAAAAGTAGCATGCATGTTATTTTTCAATGTAGAGAGTCTGAATTTCTCTCCCCCCACTATATATTAGTGGATAGAGAATTCATTCATTTGGAACTTACTAAGTGATGCCAGAAGGCAACAGAAAATAGTAGCAGCGCTAAAGGCTCAGCTGTATGAATGATATTCAGTTTGTGCCCAGAATCTATTATAGATTGTTGGAACTTCAGGGTTTAAAAGACAATTTTTTCAGAATTTCTTTTAATCCAAAGTCTATGCCAACAAGACTCTAGGGTCACTAGTTAAAATTCAAATTCTCTCTTATGGGTAGAATATGCTATAGCATATATATGCATTATATGCATTTGTAGTCTCTGTTCTTATACTAGAAGGTAGGAATAATTTAGTTACTCTCTGAAAATATATGAATATCTCTTCGTGCTTTCTGTTTGAGGATTCTTGATTTCCACACAGTCATCCATGGTAGAGTTTTACTGAAATATTTTTTCATATTTTTCTGACCACTCATTATCCTAAATTCAGGGTTTTGTTAGCTTCTTTTTGTTGTCTTTACTGTTATTCCTGGTTAAACACATAACTTTTCCTTCCTGATCAGTAGTTTAAATGGAATAAGCACTGCAGACCAAACAGAGAGACCTGTGACCCTGCCTGGATTTCAGGCTCTCACTGCAGGCCAGTACCACGGCTTCGGGGGAATTTAAACAAGCCCAGGATGCCCGTGAGAGGCACTGCAGCTCTCCCTGCTCTCCACAGCAGCTGTGAGACTGTGGGCTGAGTAACACTAGCAGGAAAATGGAGCTGCCTGCTTTAGGATGTGGACACTTGCAATTTTAATTGCAATAATTTCTGGTAGCTGGCTTTGATATTTATCTTCTGTAGGCCAGTGTCTATGACCAGTCATTTAAACTTTAATTTTTACCCAAGCTGTACTGCTGTGTTGGTGTGAAGAACGTCAGAATTCCTGTGAAATCAGTGGGTTTGCCATTTCTTCCCAATGAAAAAGTCGTACTTGCTGTAATCTCGTGTTGGGAATAAGAGCACTAACTGAAATGCATATGAGAAATAGCAAGGGACATTTTTACCTCAGAAACCAGGGAGTGACAGGCGATGTTGGGGCTTCTGTTTTGTTGCAGTGTGAGTGGAGCCAGAGGGCAAATTCTTCCCTCCTGCTCAGTCTCATTATTCTGCCCTCTGTATATCCCACCAGCTCACTGACATCCAGAGCAGAGAAGGGAAAACCACACTCTCTAGCAGGAGAGCTGACTATGTCTCCCTATTCTCCTGTATGTGTGAATCTGGCACACGCCAAATCAAAGTGCAAAATTAAAATATTTTTTCCTTTATATGTTTTCCATAATACCATTTCTTTGAGAATTCAAAATGCCAGAAGGGATTTCCAGTGTTTCATCTGGTTAGCTTACATGCTGATTGATGACTTTGATAATATGTGTAGTTTAATGATATTTACACTGTTTGACCAGTTAGGTATATTAAAAGAATGTTGAGAAAACAGTAGAAGTGCTAAAATCCTATGGTAACAGCTCATACATTAGTGGTGTTTTGTTGTGAACAAAGTCATTTTTCAGCCGAGTCATAAAGTAGCCTAAAAACAAGTGTGGCACTGTTTGCTTCAAATGAGGCTGTTGCCATGTGACCACCATTCATCTGACATCATTACTGACATAGCTTTCCTTAGTATGATATCTGATTAAGGCTCCCAGCCCTGGTGGAGCCAGACTAAGTAGTCTGAGTGAGGTGGCTGAGGAAAGTTAATGTGTCAATGTTACTACTGGGTGAGAGCCTCTGCTCAAAATTTCCTTTGGAGAATGAGGATAGAAATGGCTGACGATCTTTCTAACGGGAATCTTCCAAAAATATTTGAAGATCTGGTAGTAATTAAAGATGTGCTGAGCTCTAAAGGGAGATGTAATCAGTTCAGCAAAATATAAAGATACCCTTTCTGTGTGAGGAAATGCAAATATGGAGAAGAATTAAAAAAAGAAAAAAAAATGCTAAGAAATGAAATTAATCACACATTTGCTGAAACTAATTAAATGTCTATGTAGCATGTGAATATATTTCTGACTTGTACATGTAAATAAACAATCTGCCTTTTTTTAGGTCTAAATTTCTCTCTAATTAAAAAAATATACACAAGGCTTGAGGTATTCTTGTTACCTTAGGAAAAGATAGTTTTCAACAGGTACAGTGAAAAATAATTTGGAATGTCCATCTGAGATGGGATAAATTCCACTATTTCTGCTTTGGTTTTTGAAATCCACAGATATTACTACTGTATCTAGTAATCTGTAAAACATACTGACTAGCCTGCTGTTTTTTGAAATCATACAGACTAGCCTGAAAAAAATATTGTAGTTTTCTTTACGAAGGAATGAATGGAATGATGAAATAAATTTTTTCGTAATTCCATTTCTTAAGTCTGTTGTTAATCTGTGCCCCAATTTTGGTTTTGAATAAGGGAATTATGCTAATATTCTTCAAATTTTCCTTTTAAAATTAGAATATGGTAGGTTTGTTTCCTTGCACAGATGCCTCAATGCTTGATATATTTATTATACTTTGAAGTGCTGTGGGACTAAGACCCTTCTTAGGCTGGTATGGGACTCAGATCCACAACTAAGACCTCCAGAGTGCTTGAAGAATTATCTTCTCATACCTGATGCTCAAGTGATTTGGGAACATTTACATTGTTGGGGGTGACAGGGAAGCATAAACCAAATAAGTTTAGGTGGGAAGTATGATTCCCTGTGCCTAGATCGTCTTGGGAAAAGGATTTAGGTCAAAAAGAAGAATTAAGGGTTTGATATTGGAAAGGGGCAACACTCCTCAAAGGGTAGGTTACATATGTTTTAGCAATCACTTTTAGGTCACGGAAATCTTTCATTCTGATGCTAAATGACAGTCTGACCCAGAGTATCTGGGTACTGACTCTGTCCGGGTGACCAGAAGTCAGCAGCTCAGGAGATGTACTGCATTCACATGGCACTTTTTCTTGAAAGCACAGCTGTTGGCACCATCAAGGGATACAGGCCATTGCAAATTCAAAAAGGGAAAAAAAATGAAAGGATATGGCTTCCTGTGAAAATTTTCAGGTGGGTCTTATTTTTTCTTGTACGAATATACTTGAAGAAAAATAGAGCCTATTTCTAAGAAATACTGAAATATACTTGGTATGGGTTACTGACCCACATTCAAATTCAGTCTAAATTCTGTATCATTTGGCTTGTGGCCAGCCAATGGGAAATGCTAAGATTTCATGGGGGATTAAATTAGTGCAATTTAAACATTAATTCTCCAATAAAACCAGTGAAATTAATGGACAGACTTAGAGTTTATTTTTGCAAGAAAAAATGTAGTAGAGTCTGCCCTATCTTCATATAGTTTGCAAAAAAAATTAATACAATATATTTGTTTCTACACAAAGGAATAATGATAAAATCACTTTGAAATTGTTAGAAAAATGCTGGCTATTAATATACTACACCCTTTTAAATGACTGATCACATACATTTAGTCTTCTTTTCCTTTAATTAGAATGTGTTGTAATGTGATAGATCCATTTGACATTAGACTCAGCAACACATTACTTAGATGAAATCACACTTAAGAGTACTGCAGACTGGATCTGAGTAGCTCAGATGATAAGGCACTAGTTTGTCATCTACGAGACAACAGTTCAAGACTTCTCTGATTTCTTAAGTCAAATTAATTTAGTTATGTCAGCTATGCTGCCATAACATGATAATCCAAGCTGCATGGATGCCAGGCATACTATTACCTTCTTTGGCTAGATTGAAACTGTGTCAGAAACATTGGGGGTAGCTAGAATTCATTGCAGGTGTGGTGAGAAAAATGGAACACATGAATTTCAATAATTCTAAAATAACTGTCAATATAAAATTGCTCCTTTGATTCAACTGGACTAGTTTTTTTTTATTTCCTGTAAAACATGCAAAACCCACCTGAACTTTGGTTGGACCTTGGATCTATCTATTAAGTTTACTTAAAATAAGCCCTCAACAATCTCACTGGAATGCCCACGTTGCTGCCTTCTCTGTGCAGGGCTTTAGCATGCATTATTATCATGACTCAGCAAAGGAATTGGTCACTCTCTGTATTTCTATTCTCAACCCACACAATGCAAACCATTCCTCTGAAGTCACACAGAGTCTCCACTGAAAAATTCTCTCTTCTAGGGTGCCTATTTCCTCCTGGATTTCCACTGTGACAGTAAATCTTTACAGGAGAGATACGAGGATAACAGAGCCTAAATGCTTACAGAGAAAACACAAACATTCTTGGGCAAAAGTGACTCACTCAGTGAGAGATAAAGGGGCTGGAATTTTCCTAAGGAAATATCTTATATCTTATTAACTTATGTTTTATGTCTGTATCTCTGTCAGAAAAAAACCTGTCATTCCCTCTTCTTCAATAACTTCAATTTCAGCCAAAATTTTGTAGAGGGAGAAAAGATGAAAATAACCCCCCAGTTTTGTCAAAATATGTGGTTGGGTAGAGAGGCAAAGTATTTTATCATTCCCACTGGCAAAAAAACCCCAAGAAACAAGTCAGCATGAACCTTCAGAATATCCACTTATGAAAGTATTGTTCTGAAGATTCTGCAACACATATACCCACAGTACTTCTAGCACTGTGCATAGATTTCCATCCCAAAATAAGTCTGTTGTTTTGTGAATATCTATGAGAGACCATGTTGGCAGAAATCAGCATAAAAGAAGAATAATTCTGATAGTGCAATGAACCACCCAAATTTATACAATATTGCAGAAACCTGGAAACACTGACACCATTGAATAATCTTAAATCTGAAAGTAGTGAGCTAAAATAACACCCCTCTCTCTTTTAATGCCGAGAGAAGGTATTTAAGCTTGTTTCAAAAGATTAGGATATCAGAGACAGAAAGAGAGGTGCAAATAAAAGTTTGGAAGTAGTGTTGACTGTAGAGATTCTATCAGTTTAGTGTAATTCAAGCAAGGCAACTGATAGCTCAGCTTGAAGATAACTATCTCCTGAAAGTGTGCCACTGTCATGCTATTTCCAAGAGACCTTGTTTGCTGCGTATATATGTAATTGAATTTCTTATTCACTATTAATAAATATCCTTTGCCTTAGTCTTCTCATGCAACTTCTACATCCATATCTCAATTATAGGATTTACTGAGCTGGTAGCATATCTTCAGCTTTTGCAACAGCCTCAGTGATGATCAAATTTCTCAGGAATGATTGTCCACAATCCTTCAGAGCTTGTAAAACTTTTGCATTTATCATAGAGCAAATAATCTGGTAAGCAGCCAAGCCTTCATTTTCCATCAAAGAATACTAAAAAGAATCTAATTCCTGGAATCTGATGCAAATGTGTTTTCCGTGAAATGCTGTGTATCCATGCACGGTTTAGAATACTACATCAGAGAAGTTATTTAATGAGTAAAATATTGTTGTTTCTCCCCCTCCCTCCATTAGAATTTTACATATCAAGTTTTCCAAGACACATATGCTCTTTTTAATGACTGGAAATACTTTCCTAGTGATTAAATTCTGCTTAGCTCTAGTAGACTCTTCCAGGACTTTTATAAGCCAATATAATGTATGCATCTGATGATAGGCTATAAACATTCATTTTTAGGTCACTAAAAGCAATGCTTGGAAAACTGAGCTGTCCATAACCAACTTTGTTTAACAGCTTGTGTGATAATCCTTCCTAAAATTATATCTTGTGACTCAATAAAGACATTTGGCAGTGCATAAGTGCTGTCCAGCTGTCCAAGACATCCAGCTACTTAGAATTGTGATGTCTAATTTTTTCAGTTGCATTTCCGCAATACTTCTGAGTCATTAAGGGTTTTTTGCCTGAAAAATTCAAGGTAGTTTGAAATCAAGATGTAACTCCTTGAAGATATGAAAAGCAAAAATCAACTATGTAATGTGAGGTAGTGCTTTCATGCTGGCAGGGATTTTTGGTTTCTATACTTTTCAATAACTTCCAGACACAAAAATTTAAGTAGTTTTTTAGTCTGAAGCAGAAGGCAAGTGTATGCCACTTTACATCTCAGAAGCTTCAGGAGATAACTGGTATCTGTACATGCAGGTGATTGGATAAAGGTCAGCTTGGCCGAAGACAAACGATGGGGACAAGGTACCATCTCCAGTGTAGCTTCCATGGCAAGACAATCTCATTTATTTTTTTCAATCACACAATTGTTCATTAGCACATGAAGTTATCAGCTCTGCTGCATGCAGGACATGGAATGTGGTGCTGTTCCTGTCAGCATCTTCTGTGCTCTTTGGTGTCTCACTTCACAATATGTACTGAAAAGTTGGGTGTTGCTGCAAAATTAGGCATCTACCTTTCATACACAGATTGGCAAAGGTTCAACTTCCTAAGTCGTCTTCCCACAGCTGCTGACAGGGAACATAAGTTTGTATGTTGTGTGAGACTTTCTTTCCTGGTCCCCCACAACCTTATTTAACAAGCTGAAGCATTTGCTATAAAACCACCTTATTGCTTGCATAGTTTCCAGTTGCTCATAATGTCAAGAAGACATGACATGGAGCAGTGAAGGACATCTTAGCATGGACATCACTGGGCTCTGTGTCACCTTCCATCCCTCCCAAAACAATTTACGTATTCACCTCTGTAGTGATCAGGAGAAACTTCTAGGACTTCATGAGACAGGGATGGCACAGGAATTGTGCATTTATTCTGCAGCCTGAGAAGCCAACCTTGCCCAGGTTCCCTGCCATTTATCAGAGTTCACATTTCTGTGCCTGGTGTGCGCCCTTCACCAGCTTTTCCTTTCAGCAACTCCTGCATGTATGCCAAGAATCCTGTGGATCAATGACACCCCAGTTTCCATCTTTTACAGAAGTAGGATGTTCATTTCCCCCATTTTTTATTCTGGTGGCCAAGTTGCTTGTTCTTCTGGCATCTTGACTCTGGATCCCTTTACTTATAAAATTTTTCCTGTTTTCCATTCAGTCTTCCTGCTCTGTTCTCTGGGTTCTTGCATTTTTTCCATGTTTCCAAATACACTTTTTCATTGCTTCCTCTTTACCCCACATCCGCTATTGCTTTGTTGCCTGCTGTTTCTGTCTTCCTGTATCGAAGCTTTTGTTTCTTCCCACAGGCTGCTCTGGAAAGCTCCTTTTATTTTTTTGGTAGACTCTCAGCCATTATCTGCTCACACATAAGATTAATTTTCTGCCTTTGAGGTATGCAGGCAGTAGAAAGTAGCAATAGTAGAATTAAGCAGTCTGGAGAGCATGGCTGATCCCCAAGCAAGGTTTTTCTTGTGTTTTAAATTGCATGAAAATCAAAGCATCTGTGTCTATGAGTTTCTGGAACACTTTGGCACAGCTGAGCCACTGCTTGATTGTCATCTTATAAAAAGAGCAGCTGGGGCTGGTGTTAGATTTTGCTTTACCATGCCACTCAGAAGCTAATGGCGTGATCAGGGAGAGAGAGAAAAAGAAATTAAGTGCTATGGAAGTTTTGTGGAAGTTTCTTGAATGTTGTATAATTTTCTTATATGATCAGTGGAAGGGTTTTTTTGCAGACTTTTAGTGATAAGCACAGATTCCATTAAAATATGCAGTTTCTCAAACTCCAAATCAGAATGGTTCATCGTCACTTACTGGCATTTCAAAGTTCTTTAAATTTGGTACTTTGAACCTCCAAAGAAAGGAACCATGCAAGTAAAGGTTTCAAAAAACCCTGCAACAAAGCCCAAAGTGAAAACCTGGAGTTAACATTTGGTTTTCAACATTACTACTTCTAGTTCTTTGGAATATCTTGGCATTGAAGTATGGTTTTCCCATATTTCAGATTCTGCACAGATCATATCAACCTCTACTTCATTGTACAACAGTTTAAATCCAGCTGACACTATGAATCTCAAAATCTCAATAAAGTAGATCTGGAAAATATTCAGAGAAGTGGGGACAGGATTGTATCAGAGTAAACAAAGACCTGCTTTTGAAAAAAAAAAAAAAGCATTTAGGGAGAGAAATAGAACGGGGGAGGCAGAACATGAAAGAGACCAATAAACTTGAGACTAGCATGGAGAAGTTAAAAGGACATTAAATTGTTTGGTATTTCTCTGAATATTGCAACTAAGGATCATCAAAGCAAACAGAGAAGAAGTTCTTAGTGCAGACGAGATCAGCTGAGAACTCCTTACCAAAGAATGTAACAAATGCCAAAAAAGTTTGTGGTTTGTGGAGAAGTTTGACATATTAATGAAGCAACTATTTGGTGTGACTATACATACAGAAATAATTTCTTAGCCAATCCCTAAATAAAAAAAATAAAAATTAGCAGATTCTGAATTTATCTTCATTTTCAGAGGATTTTAAGGTGTCCCACTCTTGGGAGCAAAGTGTCCTATATGGACTATAAATAGTGTACTTAGTATTATTTTCTTGTAATTGCTCACATCAAAGAATTGTCTGACAGGTGATTTTTACTTGTTCTAACAACCATATAAATACTTACCAATTAAAAAAAATTATTGTATTGCAAATATTGTAATGTGCAAGCTGAAGGCAAGAAAAAAAGAGAACAAGAACACTACAATTTGTACAGATTTATTATTATGCTTGAATTGATACTTCAAAAGATCTTGTTTTCTACTGGCTGTCCTTTCTTGGCTGTCATATTTTAACAGCCTAGTTGAAATTTTCCATTTTATTGGCTCTTTTGAATGACAGATATTTAACATCCATTGCCAAAGTGATGTATTTGAGAACTTTTTGAACAGAAGCAAAAATGTGGCCATGCCCCAGAAATGCAGAATACTGTTTATGAGTAAAAGCCCAAGTTGAGAAATCTACAGATACAGCTGCTGGGAGGGTATTTCCTGTTCTAGTTCTCAAGACAGATTTGGCAAGACACAACAGTGGTAAGGAAAATAGATTGCAGGCTTTTAATCTCTGCAAGCTCTCGAAGAACTCAATCATTCAGAAAAATTGGCCCTAGAGCTCAGTGTGTACTTATTATCTATTTTACTGCTCTGTTCCATTTTGTTTTAATGAGTCCTGTTAGATAACATGAAGTCTGGTAGCAATGTTGGATTTCTTTTGAAGCAAATTTAATTTTCATCTTGATCTTTTACATTTTGCCTGCTCTTGGCTTTAGAATATTTAGCCAAAATCTTTTCTCTGTGTCCACTTTCTTCACTGTTTTAAGATATGGAGAAAACTGAGGAGAAAGCTACTGCAAAAAAAAAAAACCTAAAAAAGCATAATACAGAAAGGTGTACTGGGATCAAGGGAGACACCTTTCCTAACGTATCAAATTTAATACTCATATAGGTAACAAACCCAGCTGTACTGATTTTTTCTTTACTAATATATATATATATCTATAGGCAGTTAACCGATTAGCGATTCTTAATTTAGTTTTTTAATAGCAAGTTAACATTTTCCTTACACCTGGGGAAAACAAAAAAAAAAATATATATATAGGCTGTGTGTCCTTTCCTCTCTTGCAACCTATTTTGAATTTGGGCCAACATGGGCTTGGAATTTGGGTGCCAGCTCATAGTTAATTGTAGCCTCTGCTACTAATCTGTTGTGTGTAACTTGTCACAATCCTGAACTAGGTCCGTGTGTAGATTAGGAAAATGAAGCTGGCAGAAATTTAGGTCAAGGGATGGCAAGAAGCACTTATAATTGTCTCCAGTGGTCATGGTTAATGCTCAGAACAGCACTGAGAAGAAAGTTGCAGTGACAAGGCCAGCAGGCCCTCAAGGGGTGAACAAAGTCTCAAAATGCCTGTAAGTTTTGGGAGGCAAAGGTCGTAGGAACAATATTGGGCCACTCCAAGCCTATGTCATAAACTGTCAATAAAGAGCTCTTGTGCTGGGCAGGCCTCATGTTTTCTCTGCCTATGTTTGTTTTTCCCCAGCACCCCATCAATTCACAGTGCAGGGTTAATAAAAATCCACACAAGTCTCAAGGTGTTTCCTTTAAACTTCTTTGGAGGTTGTGTGGGTAGACAATAACACACATCTGACTTCAGGCTCAGACCTCTAGTGGTCCATGCTCTTTTCGCAGTGCTTTTAGCACACATTGCACATATCTGGCATGATTATATTGTTGGGCTGCGTTTTTTGATTAAGTTTACCTGGACCAAAATTTTGCCTGTAACATAAATCATAGGAATCTGCCACAAGAAGAAGACCTGAATCATCTTGGCCACACTGCCAGCATATCTGATCAAATTTATCACTGCATGACACAGAGTCAGCCCCAGGTCTGGTAAAAGAGGAGATGGAGCTCCTCTGTCTGATCTTTCTGGACTTCAATTCATTTTTATTCAACTTTTTAAAAGGATATCTATGACCTATAAGCTCATTTTGTCCTCTTAAACATCTTCTGTCTGTCTTCAGATTCCATAACATTTCACAAAATTATGTTTGGGTTGAAAGTTCATATTAATAACAAGGTTGAAAGAAGAAAAGACTAATACCTTGGAATCACAGCAGCTATTAATCAAGTTTAATTGCCACCAGGTCTACTTAAAAGATAGCTGATTTACTTACACTGCATTGCACAATGAAGGAGTATTACATGGAAAATACCAGAAAGAGACTATTTTAGCAGGTGCACACTCTTTTGTGGTTGAGCTAATTTCCAATGTAATGAGATAAGCTCCCATGTTTTGTTTATTATTTTCTCATAACAGTCTGGAAAAAGATACTCTTTTTCAGGTCAGTTTTACCATGGATTTTTGTGACCATAAAAGAAATTTTGTAAATAAATGACAGAAAGCCAGATTGATGCTGTTCAAATGTGGCTGGATTTTGCAATCCACTGCTTTAAGATACAGATAGAGCAACTGAAAATTATTTGATCAGTTGTCTGTCATCTCCAAAGACTCTGTGATGTTTTATCTCCAGTTCTAGTAATTTAAAAGGTCAAATGATTATTTTAAAGAAAAAGCAGCTAAAGCAGAGTGTCAGGAAGTGAGATAAAGAAAATCCTTTTATGTTTGAAAATATAGCCTTATCTTTAAATTCACTTTTCATGTAAAAATAAGGTCAGCTCTGAAAAGAACAAACAATATTTTATTTTGTAAAGGAAGCAAATACAATTGGTGCATTTTTTTAAAGTAGCATACAAGCATGTTTTTTCCACAGCTATCAGTCCTGCACCTATCATAACAAATATGGGTTTATGTATATACATATATGTATTTTTTTAAATTTAGTTATTTTTCCATATTGAACATAATCCCAAACCTCATATCCTGACTAATCATGAATTACCACAGTAGCATAAAGATTGACTGAAATAACCAACAAAACACTTTGATATTTTCATGGTTTGGAATTTATCATAAATTTGAAATACACACCTGGTCAACTGAAAAGTTAAATACATGTTTACAAATTTTTTGTATTAGTTTTATTGTAGTTAGGCTATCTTAAAGCCTATCCTAAAGTAATTTAGTTTATTATATTAAAAAATCTGATAATTTATTTATTTATTTATTCAGGGTATTTATTGGCTGCAGAGCAGTTCTTAGATGTTTCTGTGTACTAATTGCTGAAACCTCCTCTTCACCTTCTTGTGCTCTTCGTTTCACAGAACTTCTGCAAGAGAGGAATTGGAGTCCTGGCAGAGTGACCAGAAGTGTGACATTCAGGAGAGGAAAGGTATATCTGTTAACCTCATGCATGAGGCATTAATAGTAATCACCTTTAAAAAGTTTGAGGAGCTCTACCTGGGCTGCTTAATAGAAGTCTGCTTTTAGTACAAATAATGAATAGATGTAAGCCAACTAACTCGTAAACAGAACCCCTAAAAACACCTTGCTAGATGAAGACCAACCAATAGGACTCATCTCTGACGTATATCAACACAACAGGGTACCTTAGTTGCTTTTTAACTTACTTGCTTTCTTTAACTGAAAGCAAGGTGGTTCTTGGAATTTTAATGTCTATTCTAACAGCCCTTCAGTCTTTTCTGATTTAGCCTCATATATTCAGTCACAACAACCCCATGCAGCACTACAGACTAGGGGAGAGTAGCTGGAAAGCTCCCCAGGGGAAGGGGACCTGGGCGTTCTGATTAAACTTGGGGGTGCTGTTGAACTTGGGCCAGTGTGTACTACTGATGAGGCCACACCTCGAATCCTGTGCCCAGCTCTGGGCCCCTCACTGCAAGAAAGACATTGAGGGGCTGGAGTGAGTCCAGAGAAGGGCAATGAAGCTGGTGGAGGGTCTTATGAGGAGCAGCTGAGGGAGCAGAGGATTTTTAGCCTGAGAAAAGGAGGCTCTGAGGAGCCTTATCACCGTCTGCAATCACCTGAAAGGAGGCTGTAGCCAGGTGGGAGCTTCATCTGTCCCCCACGCAAAAAGTGGCAGGATAAGAGGATATAGCCTCAAGCTGCACCAGAGCAGGTTCAGGTTGGACATCAAGTAGAATTTCTTCATGGAAAGGGTTGTTAAACATTGGGACAAACTTTCCAGGGGGGTAATAGAGACACCATCCCTGGAAGAGTTTGAGAAATGACTGAAAATTAAATTTGGTGCTATGGTCTAGTTAGCTGGGTGGTGATCAGTCAGAGGCTGGACACAATGATCTTGGAGGTCTTTTCCAACCTATATAATTCTGTGATTCCATCATATTGCACACTTTTTTCAGCATTAATGTACTGACTAATGAAATAAAGTAAATCTGTCAGATGAGAAGAGTCTACAGAGTTCATGTTCATCTATACGCAGTCTGAAAGGTGGTAGCATTGAGAAATTTGAGAACTTGTGCAGCAAAAATAAAGGTTCTCCAACAATGTGTGTTTATACCCTACTCTAAAGGTACGAATGTAGTCAAAAGTACAGAGAACAGTGCAATTCCTATTTGCACATTTATGTTTACAGATAGTTTTCTTCTAATGATTTTATATCAGTAGAAATAATTGTATTTTTATATATCCCAAACAAACCAATTGATTAATTGGCAATGGTTGCAGTTCAATTGCTTTCATTCTACAAAAATATTCTGGAAGTATTTGGCAGCATTTCACAATAAGCAATTCTGTGAATTAGAAGGTTGTTCTGTCAAATTCTCACATATTTTTAATGAATATATCTTTCATCAAACAAACTTATTTTATTTATACAAGAAAAATATTTCACAGAAAAATGCTGGACTTTTAAAAGAAGTTACTGGATAACTAATGATGAAACAATATTATCTGACATTATCACCACAGAATAATAAATAATCAATAAGTGGAGAGAGTTATTTTGAGTAATTTCATTGACTTGAAAAGAATTTTCTATTTACCTTGATAGAAAATTCCATCACAATTTTTTTCCCCCTCTGGAAAAATATTTTTAGATTAAGAAATAAGCCATACCTCTTTAATCAATTGTCCATTATTAATTATTGCCTTAAATCCAGTCATCGGGTCAAACTCTTATTATTACCTGTCAAGAGCTTTAACGTATTTAACATGTGAAGGGGAAGAATTATGTTTATTAGCATCCAACCTTCCAAATTGCCCAAGTCTATCAAATACTTAGTTGCTTCAATTTTAGGTTAGTTAGTTTTCTACAGCAGAAAAGTGAGGCATTTTATTAAACTCCCCCAAATTACAAGTATAAAGCTCTCTCACAATGAAACGAAAAAAGTGACTTTTGAACCACTGGTATTGGTAGCAATATCCTCTTTCTCCCATCAAAACATAAAAGGCAAGTTAAAGCCTTATTTCTATACAGAGTTTCTGCTTTTTGCATTAGATATACTTCATAAGATGCATAGCTGAAATCTTCCTTTTTTTAAATTCAAAATAATGGGAAAATTTCCACCTAGGTTAAATGGAATGCAATATGGTTCACAAGGTTTTAAACTAGGGACTAGGAAAACAATTTGGCTAAAATAAAACTGACCTGAAGCCTTATGCAAGATTTAAACAAAACTATGTAGTTTGCAAAAAAATCTGCAAATTTAACAAATCATCATGGCAGGGAAATAATACAATTTTTGTCTCTTCTGTAAGGCCTATACTCTTATTTTGGGGATCTTGATTTGGTTTATATAATCATCCAGGTTTTTAGATGCTGATTTAATTGAACCTCTAAACTTTTTGAGTTTGCCCATCTCCAATTTAAAAATCCTCTCTGGGAAAGTTATCCAGATGTAAGTTCTACAAAAGCACACCTGGCAAAACAACATCTGCCTGACAACGACTTAGTGAGCCTCAGTAAAGGCTGACATATGTGCACATGCAATTGGACCTTATACCAACAAAGTGTTTTACATATTAGTGTACACTTGGGAGTCCTGAATCCTGACAGAAAAATATGATGGCTTTTACACTTTAAATTACAGTGAAGCTGTATCCACAGATGGTGCAGGTACAGCATGTGCTCTTATACAGCTGGCAGGTAAGGGGAGGTCATTTCTCTAACAGCCTCTTCCTGATTTCTAGTATTTGCTATGATGCAGTTGCAATTTGAGATCAGCATTCTGAGTGGAGTTAGTTCCAGCTGCTGATATAATGCTGACTGAAAACTCCAGTATCAATGAAGAGGCTTCTGTAGGTGCTTACAGATGACAAAATATCATTCCCTCTCCTCTGTTTGAGAGATCTCCCATCTCTTTCATAAGGTATGTGGGGCACAATTTGTTGTGGTTTGGTCAGACACAGGCCTTGAGCAAGTTAGCAGAGTTTCTTTGAGATTAGTCAGCTGGAGAACTCACAGAGCCATTCCTATGTGCCAAATGGCCATGCTTTGAAGATAGGGAAAGTAAATCTTATGTGGTCAGGTTCTTGCAAACTAACAAAGGAGCTTTAATTCTGAAGGAAAAAGGACTGATATGTAGTCTGTTCTCTTATGCTGACCTTTGCCTTAAAACTATAACAAAAATTCCAGTAAATATTTATACTTGGCCAAATTCTGAGAACAGGACATGGCCCAGCTGACCACCAACATCTGAATGTGGAATAGAAGGACACTTATGTTCACAAGACAGAGCAGCAGTGCTGCACTTCTTGCTTCAGAGCTGCAGAAACCCTCTAAGGCAGGATTTATTACTTTTTTTCAATGAAAAATGCAGTGGATTCCTCTGGATACCCAGCCTGACTCATAGTCCTTCTCCTTCTCAAGCTGCCCAATACCTTTATGCTTTTGTGAGAGTTGTGCATTATAGAGTTCAGTCTTAGAAGACCAAACCAGCACTGCTATTAGAAGGGCAGGCCTGAACTTTTATCAAGGTATCTTCAGAGGATAAATGGGCTGAGATAAAAGTTGTCTATGAGAGCTAGTAAAATCCTCTGCCCACTTCTAGTAGGCCTAATCTAAGCCCAGAGTGCACTCATCCATTTTTAAAGTAACCCTTTCCTGCCTCTTGTTTTGACATCTGCAGCTCATGGAAATGTTCTTTCATTTCCAGACAGAAAGGAGTGGCTGTGCCATAGCATAGGATTAACCAGGAATAGTTCCACAAGCATAGTTGTATAGCCTAGTGACTAGGAAAAATGAGCCAGAAGTGTAAGTTTGCAGAATCTGCTGTAGCAAGACACTAGGTTCTGCTGGAAAAACATCATGAAAATCATTCCCCTGGTCCAAGTTGGTTGTTTATATGTTGTCTTTAATCTCTTTTAGTTGGGCGTTAATCTGTTCATGTTCAAAGCCTACACTATACAGCTGTTTCTTCCAAACCATTTCCAACCATTTCCTTGTGTCTCAGCACCATGCTACCTCCCAGCTCACTTCTGTACTAGACTTTTCCAAAAGCTTGTGTTGGTCAGGTGTATGGTAACATGTGACTCAAGTTTGGGCAGTGGTGTCAGCAGACATGAGGGCTGTCAAGGTGTAAAACTGTCTCCTTAACAAAGGCACTGCTCCTAATAGTGTGCATCACACTCATCTCCTCTTTGCTGTATTCATGGATGCATCCTTTTTAGATGTTGAAAATTCTGAAATCAGATTTATTTTCTTGGAAAGGGTTATAAGTAGTGAGTAGATGCAGGTTAGACTACATCTGCATCTGGAATCAAATAACCTCTTGGAACCTGACCTCAGAGACCAAGGCCAAGTCTTTTAATGAGAACTTAGGCAGTGTCTTATAGCAACACAATTGACTTGTTGGGAGGTTTGTATAACACCTACCAAAGTAAATTTCCATCAAGTTGTGGCATTTACACACTTCAGCAGCACACCTTTTATATTTTTTTCTTTGAATGGGTAATTAATTCCTTTTATTTTCACTAATAGAACAAAAGTTCTGTAAATAATTAGATTTTTATAGGTATTAGAAATAACTGAGTAACTT
Organism: Passer domesticus; assembly: GCF_036417665.1. Lineage (NCBI taxonomy): Eukaryota > Metazoa > Chordata > Aves > Passeriformes > Passeridae > Passer > Passer domesticus. Next base: position 48,439,604 of record NC_087477.1, read on the forward strand.
CAGAATAATATCCCAGTGTCAAAGATCAAATATAAATTTGACACAAGCCTAGACAAAGGACTCAGCCAAAAGTAAAGCTTCTCCATTTTAGCAGAAACCTCCAAATCTGACTGAATAGCCTGAATAGACTGAAATATTGATCTCTTCTTTCATGAATAATGAAGATTCCAATGATTGTCAACACAGTTTCTGAGAAAATCTAATAATTGTTAAATCACCAGCTTAAGTGAGATAAAGAAAAAGCAGTAATTATTGAGGAGAAGGTAAGACTAATGAACTGAGATTCATGTAATTCACCAGCTTTATCTTGAATTTGTTCAACCCAGAGAAAGAAAAATAGAGAGTGAGAATTTCAGATGTAGACTAGAGGTTCTGAGTTTCTATATTGTAGCAGGGCAGGACAGTGTAGCCTAAGCTGGCTGAAAAGCACAGGGAAGTCGGATAGAGCATTGTGGAACACATGGCGAAAGGTTATTAGAGACCTCAGTAAAGAACATTTGCCCAGCAGGAAATACCTCAGTATTTTGGGCACGTGAGTTAATTATAGTGAGGACAACTTACAAATATAGGTGGACAGAACTATCAGTTGGCCTTTCTCACCCATCATTGTAGCAGAAGCCTCTGCTGAAGAAGGCTTAAAGCATATATTGTAGCATTGATGCTGCTGGGGCTACAGAGGTTTGGTCTCACTGGTCACTGACACAGCTGTTGGCACATGAGCTGAAATACTACTGGCTTTAGTGGTCTCAGCACTTGTTGAATGGGATCAGAAGAATTTGTAAAGGACTGAGAAGCTGCTGGGTTTTTTCCAAGCTTGGAGGAAGCCAGATGATGCATGCTGTGATTGCCCATGAGACTGGAGAATGAGAAACCTGAATTGGCTGGACAGCATGATGACAATTAAGTGTATGGGAATGTGTTTGTTGTGCTCAACTATCCATTTAAATTTAAATAATTGAACATCAGTGCAACATTTTGAAGAATAGATACTAGTAAATCTAGTCTCCAGAATGTTCTCATTAGAGTTATTTTAAATAGGACTTACAAAGTTTATATTTTAAAATGTTTTAATTATTTTAAAATGTGTTGACTGCAAGATCTTTTTTCAGAGATTTGTTAATGGTAAACTTGAGGTTTAATCCTGCATTTTACCTTTTGAAATACTGTAAAACAATGGATCCACAAACTTTGTTTCATCAAGAAATTAAAGTGAGGTGCAGAAAAAAAGAGCTGTAATAATTGTGCATAATATAATCTCATAACTCCTCCACCACTTCTGTCATACCACAGATATTTCCGGATACTGTCACAGCATCTGAGGATCCATATTCCAGCTGTTCTCAGTCTTTCCCATTTCTGGAAGCCTGCCCCTCCTTCAGCTCCAACCACAAAGGTCTACGCAATAGAAATCCAGTCATTCTCCAAGAGGTCAGTCAAAGACGAACTAAAGATTACACCAGAATGTCTCTGTTATTTTTTCATTCCCATCTAAGGACCTTTAGAATCACAGTTAAGCATGAACTCATTATGTCAAAGCAAGACACCAACATTTTTGTGAACTTGCCCTGATAGAATTGTGTGTAAAGGTCTTTCCCAAAGTTACTAAGGTCTTTAGCTCAGGCATGTCCAAGCTGCAAATCAGGATGTCAAAATATGCAAGAAAATGTTAATGTCGCAAACCCCCTGAAATAAAGATATTAACAGGTTTTCTGTTCTCTTTAAAATTTAGGCAACTTGCTTGATGACAATCAGCATTCCTGTCACTTTCAGATGTCACCAGCTATATCTTGCTGCTGCTTTACTTCAGATTTGAAGTTCTATCTGCTCTTTGCTCTTTTTTGGTTGAAAAAAACCTTCCCACCATGGTGTCTAAATACTTGGGAAAGCATTTTCAAAAGACCCAAAAATGTATGGGGGATGCTTCAGATTTTGTTTAAAAAGAAAGAAAAAGGAATAAATCTTCAGAGTCCTGTTGAATATTTGTACATCTGTATATATTTGATTCCTCATGTCTTTAACCTCAACACTAGTATACTGAAGTGCACTGGATCCTAATTTCCAATAAGTTTTAGTAACTTAATATCCTAGTTAATTTTTACAATATTGCATGTTAAGCTTACCTTTATGTTGACAACTAGAACACATGCTATGCTGCTCAAATATGTACACATAGAATGCTTGTGTGTGTGCACCACAAATTAAAAAAAAAATTGTAAAAAACTTAAACTGCTAAACCCAAACTGCATTCAAATAAATAACTTACTCTACTCTCTACTCAACTCTAGTCTATTTTTCTTTGGTTGCTTTTTCATGGTAAGACATCTGCTTTTGCTGCAGGATTTTTAAAAATTTTGCTACAGAATTTAACTAATTAATAAAAAATATCAAAAAATCCTAGTGCAACCCAAGCCAAAACCCAAAACCCCCAAACTGGTTACTGCAAACATTAATGTGCACTTGTTAACACACAAGAATTTAGACTTGTCTGCTGCAGGGAGCATTTTAACTTGTACATCTCACATCTGGACTATGCCTTTGAAGAAGCAGTCTACATTTTCTTGTTTTCTAAACTTATGGTTCAAGTAGTTTTGGTTCTCATCCATGTAAATTGTTTTTCTGATTCTGTTCAGAGAGATGACTATTATCCATCTGAAAAGAAAATATTTCATAAACTGGTAAGCTCATCATTATATGCTATTGGATAAAATAGAGGAATTCTCACAAGAGTTTAAAGCAAATTTTTATCATTATCATTGTTACATAAAGATAAAAAACTAGATAGATTTCATTATGGAAGGCACAGCAAATCAGTGCATTTCTCCATTATCATGTTACTGAGAGGCATACTAAATGCAGCTTATTAGGAAGTGTCATTCTCATCCCTAAACCAAAAAGACAAGAATAGAACCAAAAGGGGATACTGATAAGGGGAATTATTTTCCTATGCAATTAGCAGTGTTATTCCCTTTTGCAGGATGACTCTGTAGCCAGGAGTTCATGAAGAGTTTTTTCCCTAAGAGATTTTTTGGCCATAGAAAACATCCTGTGTAGTTAGGGCTAAAATAACAAGAGATTCGCAGCTCTATGACTGCTGATCTGTAGCTCACTTCTGAAAATAACATAATTTAAAAATCCCTTTTCTTCTAGATGTCTTACTCTCCAGCAGGCTTTTTACATCAATATTTTTTTCTCTTTCTTCTAAACATGAATACTGACCTTTAAAAGGAAAGTATTTCTAAACTAGCTAATCTAGGGGAGAGAGGTTCAACATGACAAGCTCCTTACAATATGATCAATAGCTTAGTGTAGAAAAAGGGAAGACTACATAAGCAAAGTCTAGGATAAGGAGTAATATTACTGGGAGGATTACTAAAATGATCATGATATTTAGAGGTTTCATTTTGCTGCCTTTTGGGCCAAAAATTAATCTTTGTCCAAAGAGCTTGACAAATGATACTGGGGTGATGAACAGACAAGCAGATATGTGAGCAATTATGGTTGCTTGCAGAAGGTGCTTTGATTTTTTATTTGCTGTGGCAGTGTTTTTATTTGTTTCCATGACAATTAAAAAAAAGACTGTATCTAAAAACTTGCTTTAAATTTTTGTTCAGTGTTTTTCCTTAACTTGTACTAAACAGGCAATGAAGGAGAGTAATGGCTATTTTCCACATGGATAATGCAGGATTAGAAAAGGTGTAGCAATACTGACCTATCATTCATTCATTTCAAATAAATTAACTTTTTTTGTATAATTCCTTATTTATATTCATGTCTCAACTTTTGTTACATTTAACTGCTGAAACAAAATCAGTACAAGGTGTTTGTGACAAAGTGCATTTGGCAGTGTCTCAATAATACCTATCTAGAGAGGGATGAATGCAGCTCCAGTCTGAATAGGTGTAGGGGAGTCCATATGTACATGCCTGAGTTGCACAAAGGATGAGCTGAATCATACAGCACTAATAGGGAAAGAACACTCTTAATTATAAGTCTGGGAAAGCAGTGCCTAATTTATATAAAAATAAATGGAAGTAGGGTATTGGTGATAGTGAGCTGTGTTGAAGTCTCTCCTCACAACCCCTTCTCACCTTTGGTAAGAAGTAAGGCAGCCCATTTGCTCCAGTCCACACTGAATGCTTTGGAGTATGAGAGTTTCCTCTCCCAGGTTAGCCCTTACAAAAGGCAGCTCCTGTGAGGTCATAAAATCCTTGGGATGTGGGGCTTTAAAACCACAAACAAATAAAAAACAAAACAAAGAAACTGCTCCAAACCCATTCTTGTGGACTTGGAAAATTGCCACATTGCTCATGGTAGGTGGACTGTCTTGAAAGAAGAAGACATAGAATGCAGAATCATGTGTTGCTTTCATCAGCAAGTGACCTTTGATGCGTATTTCTCCTACATACAGCCCTTAGGTAACAGATAATTGTAGAATGTATTTAATTTTGGACACATTCCATATTTACTTGCAATAACTTCCCTGTGAGACTCATTAATGCTTTAAAGCTTCCTATTAAATAGAAACCTCACAGTGCTTTCTTTCTAATAAAATAAACTGAAAGGTGAAAATATTTTCTGTTTGTGTTTTAATAATGAATGTGTGTCTCAAAAAATTGCTCTTAATTTGTTGGATTATTTTAGTTTTATGTCCTTTCAGAGGCATGTAGATGAATAATGAAAGAAAGTGCAATAAAAGCAAACAATAATTATTCATGCTGACCTGAGGCATTTAAAGAAATAGAAGAAAGTCTAAAGAAACAGATTTCCTATAGTGCTACTTGCTTAAGTATACCAAGGTAATTAGCTTTAAGAGGAGATAATTTCAGTTCACTGAGGGTGCTCTTTTAAGTCTTTCTGGGAAATTTGGGTTTTCCATTGATAGTAGTTTTAACATGTCACACTGGAGCCAGAGCGAATTAAAGTGAAGAGCTACACAGTCTAAACAAATAGTCCTTCCCATGATCAGAAGCCTGACAACATAACAACATAAATTATGTCACATGCCCACAAGTAATCCAGGAACAATTAAAAAAATAATTGCAAAACCTCCCTGCAATCCATAAACAATATGTGATATCCTTTATTGAGCTAACATTTTAAGCAGTCTAATTTTCCTATTTATCATATTGCATTCTTACTGGTCTTCAGGAAATAAACAACAAACATTGCCTGTTCTGTGATGTCTTATTTGTTCTGATTAAATGGTGACATAGCAATTCTCCATGAAAATAACTGGCTAAATCTTCAAAACCATCAATGAAAAACAGAAGTTCAGATTTTATCTCACTTTGAAGCAGAGTTAGAATAGATACAATATATTTGTTTGTGGGTTTGTGTTTTTAGTAACTTATTTTGCATATTGAAAATTTCTATTTCAATCTCATTACGCCTCCTCTGCATCTCTCCTCTACAACCATTTTAAAATTTCTTTTCATGACACTTTCTAACTGAGTAAGAAATTAAAGTCTCTTATTCCTGCTTGCTGTAAGGATCTCTCTCTCTTTGACATGGATATTCTCATGATCAAATGTCCTAGATATGGGCAGTTTAAGAGAATTAAGACATAAACTGATTGAGGGCTCCGACTCTGCAAGCAAATAATCTGACAGTGTTTTGAGCATTGCTACCTCCCTCACTCTACACAGGTGTTTGCTGCTATCCTTCTGTGAGACCCTTGTGCTCCACTAGAAAGGTTACATTTGGCCTCTTTTCGTTCAAAGCCTTCAGTGGCACCCTGAGATAATATCTGGAAGGTGAGGCTTAGGTGCAGGCACTATGTGGCAGCGCACCCCAGCTGACATCCCTGCAAGCAGATGCCATTCCTCCCACTGTGATTTTGTTAGCCCACCAGCAGTGACTTCTACTCAACATCAGCTACAACAGGAAGGGAAAAAAGACTTCACCAATGGTAAAGCTGATGGCAGTGCCTCTCATCTTCTGTCCCATTCTTTGTACCTACAGATAAGAGACTCTTGACAATGACAGTACCTTGATGACTGCCCAACTGGATGGTAACATGAAGGATAGGTTTTCTCCTACCTGAGTAGAAGTTAAGGATTACTGTTTAGCGCTCATGCTTCTCAACATGAAATCCTCCAACTGGATGATGCAGACCAAGAAAGGGTATTAGATCATTTCACATATCACTTTGTCCTTTCCCAACCTTAGTTTTCAGATATTGTTTGTTGATCATATATTCTTGGTCAACTACAGCTCTGGAAAGTTCTTTGAGAATTTTGACCAAAGGCTGCAGAAGCATCATTAGAAACTACATAAAGAAAGAGAAATCACAGCATATGATTTTCTCATTGAGGATGTAGATACAGTCCTCAAAATTGCCTGGCCAGGTACACAGCTGAAAAGCTTTGCTACTCGGGTTTTCCAAAGTGCCAGTACTACAGTGGCAAAGTTTACAGCCTTCTATTAATCTGTAATTGTAATTATTTTTAATATATAAATGTTAAGGATGTATTTCACTGTTTTTCTGACTCAAACTTCTTTTATTTTTCTTATTACACTGCAAGAAATTATTATGAATCTCTTTTAATAAAAATGCATTTGGAAAGGATAAATGAGAGGTGAAGATCCTTACAATACAAAAGAAACAGTAAGGTCCTCAGTAGGTCCATGTTGTTTTCCCTCTCTACAGAGATCACTGTAAGCAACATTAGGCAATAAATTAGTTGTATGGCTATGTTGTATGTTGGTATGGCTCCATACCAATCATGGCAGGCATTTTTCAAAGAGGGAACTAAAATATTAAAAGTCTAAGTGAATTAGGTGCCCATCCCATTTTAGAATGACCTGAGCATTAGGAACAAACATTTTACCCGGACTCTTAAAATCAAGACCAGATGCCTTTCTAAACACTATGCTGTAACTCAACCATATTTTTATTGGACACAGTACAGGAACTACAGGGTGAAATTCCATGGTTCCTGTTATGTAAGAAGTCAGACTACATGATGGCACGATCCCTTATGTCACTAAAATCTCTGAATAACTGAGGATGAAATAACATCTGATTGGATCAAATTTTACTTCCTGGGTTCTTGTGTTGTCATCATTTCACTCAATCTCCAGCCACTGAAGCAAGCTATGGGGTAAACAATATAGGCAAGATTTGTATTTTTAATGTAACAAACAAGGAAAACCCTCAAAACTTTGGGAAAACCTTCCTGTGAAATTTCCATCATCTTTAATCAGCTTATTCCACTTCAGGATTGAGCCGAAGGGAATGAGTATCTGTGTTTCTGCATTCACATTAATGCTGTTATCACCAGGAAATAAATCAGGGAATTTATGCTGGGTTGGTATATTAAGCATCAGCTTTATCACAAAAATCAAAATGCTGATTAAAAGAAATAGAATCTATTTCTGGAATAGGACTTCTGTGAATCTACAAATGATAATGCCTACTGAAAAACAGAGGCCTTTCTCTTGTTCTCTGGTTCAGTTATGACTGAATGTACAAATTTTCTTTTGAGTGTGGAAAATACCTTTTTATTTTCAGCACTCTAGAAGCCAAGTATTTAAAAGAATCCAAGTGTATTGAAGCTTTTGAAAGAGCTCCAATATCAAGAAAGCCTCTGCATGTTAAACCTATAAAGTGAATTTTAAATATCTTTTCTGTTAGGCAGGGTCACTTGAATGAAAGAAAACTGGACATCAGTCCTGTCTAATGCAAGATTCAAGAACCAAAAAACTCCCACCACCTTATCAAAAAACAACCCAGAATAATCAGCTTCGGTGGGAAATGGAAGGAAACAATAGGTATGCTTTGACCTCAGCATTATTTTTCCCTTCGGGTCTGTGAAGTCATTAGAAAACTCTGGTACCCTCTGCTGGCCAAGCAATAAATCTGTAGCCCCGGATCCAGGATGACATTCCCACGGATGCTGACAGGCAAGCACGTGAGCCATGTTAACTTGAATCCTCTTAAAGAGCAAAACAAAAAAAACCCCATGGAACAACATACGAGAAAGTGTTAGGAAATAGTTTCAGGCTATGAAGAGAGTGCTATAAAAAAGGGATCTAACTAAGACACTAGGTTTTTGTTAAAGCACGTAAAAAATATTAAGCCTCTACCTAAGGATGCTTGTTAGATTCCCTGAGTATATTGTAGCAGTGCTATATAATGACTGCAAGTGTGCTTGTGTTGTGTTCCTATTGTCTTACAGATCCTGACTCACATGTCAAGGAGCATGGCACATCTAGTAGACTGCTTAAACATCTAAAATGTGCATATGCATATTTCTTTGAGATAGAGTGATACCCTCTGTTACATGAGCTCACCTCTAAGCAGACATCAGTGAGGTTGGAACTTTGTTATATCCATTTAAAATAATGTGTATTTGGTGCCTTGCAGTTCAGGAGGTTAAAAAGGTAAATGGTTTCATGTATACCATAGGCCTCTGCTAAAAAGAGGACAATAATGATGAGCCAGACGCTTTTTCAGAGGTGGAAAGTAACTAGTTAGAATAGTTAATCTTTTGAGATGCATCCCTGGCATTAAGTGGATTCTTCTCATTCAGCTGAAGGAGCAACAGCTGGATTCTGTCATCCCTGACTGGGGCAGTCTTGTTAGTGTAGGATGACCTCTGGAGCACTAACACAGATAATACTGGCACCTCTCTCCACTCTAATCAACTACCAGTCTGAGCAATTCTACAGGAGATGGGGGCATTAAGGCCATATTATTCTAAACAAAATTCATTGATGGTAGCAGAGTATTGTGACAGCAAAAGACAGATTTTACCTTTCTCACCAAAGGTTTTTAGGGCTAAATTTGTGGAATGGTCTGTAAAAACAGCACAGCTCCATATTTTCTCCCTTTTCTTAAAGTAATATTTTTGCAAAACTAGGCTGTTTGTGTCAAGTAAACTAAGACTCTCGCAGTTTTACTGCCATATATAAAACTGCTCATTGCAACCACACATAGTTAATGTGCTCTCTCTTAGTCTCTTTCCACACAGATTAGAGCTGGCAGGAAATTTTTGGGCATTTAGCTGGAATGTGAAAGGCTCAGGTTCAAATTACTGTTCTGTCCTGCCCTGTTTCAGAGCTAGGCATTGAAAAAGGATCTTCTGGATCTGAACTGACTGCTCTTGTGGCTGAACCAGTGCTGTTTTGGTGACAGGGCTCTTGTATTTTGACCATTCTTAAAGAAGCTTCATTAAAAACTGACCTCTTCTCATGATGTACATTAATTTTCACTGAAAATATTTCCTTCTGTAAAGTTTTCAGTCATAGCTAATACAGCTAGCTATGCTTGAAAAAAAAAAAAAAAAAGAAAGGTAACAAGACTATCAGTAGTTATGAAAAAGCAAAATGAAGCTAGCTAGCTAGCTTTGTTGAAAGGGATTCATTTGCCACGCAGGCATTTGGTGTCCTGCATCACACTTCTTGCAGAGCACAGGCATGCTGTAGATAAAATGCACCAGTGTACCACATGCAAAGTACAATATGTTGATTTTATAGGAAGCAACAATTCTGTTTATCCTTAGCACTTATTAGAAAATTACCAATACCCACACTGTCAACTAAGTTGAGCCTTCTGCTGCACTTGTACTTTTATAGTAATAACATCTGCCCTCTGAATCCTTGGGATAATGGAATGCTGCTGCCTTGTGCCTGGGCAATATAGAGGTGATGGATTTGGTTGTGTTAGAGAGTGGCTTCAGTTGTGTTTGGGAGTGCTCACCTCTGAAATTCAGATCCCACTGCTAAAAGCACAACAGAATTGAATGTCTGGATCTGAATAAAGAGTGTTTACATTTACTTTACTATCAGTGAAGAGAAATAGGGTGTCATTTACTCCTCCAAAATAAATATTAATTAATTGACAAATGCTGCCTTTGATTTTTCCTGTCAAATAAGAAAGGAACAGTGATCACCTGTGAACAATTTGGGGTGCTTACTTGCCCACAGTCCTTCATGTCAAAGATGGGAATAAGACTCAAATCTCCAGGGTAGGTTTGCTTAATTGGAGTAAACATTGTGTTGCACTCTGTGTTGACAATTTTATTACAACAACACCAGGCTTTATCTGTCATACAGATGCAGCTCTCTGTTGGGAGGCAAATGAATTACTCAGTGTTTGAGACAGGAGTACAAAGCGTCCATGAAATTGAGGACTGTGCTGTGAAAAATACAGCCATGGAGGTCAAATGCAGTGGTTCTTTGGTGTGGGTGGAATGCTGTAGGAGAAGTGGTAGTGTTGTACAATTTCTTAAGCTTTTAAAAGATCATGGAAAGTGAAAGCCTGATCCTTTAGGAATTCATCAATGCTTCTGAACTTCTTTAACAATATACCATAGTCCTTCATGTATTGAACTAATGATAGCAGACAAAGGGGAGGTGTCATCCTGTTTGTGAATCACTAAAGAAGGCTTATTGAAGTTTTAATTTTCATAGGTTTTCATAGAAATTAAAAGAATTTTAAAGTTTAAGTAGTCACAGAGTATTTGGAGTTCACTTAGAGTGAAACTTTTTTGGGAGGTGGGATGGGAGCCAAGAGAGGGAGAGCATGATTTTGACAAAACTTTCATCAGACAATGCAAATGCTAACAGAATCGGAGAGGTTTTTATTTCAATTAAAAAAATTTTAAAAAAAGGAAGAAAATATCATTGTCATGGAAATGATTGCTAACTTGGTCCTTAGGACACTTATCGGGCTCTCAGTTTCAGTCCCTTATCTGCCTGATGCATGCCTGGCCTGTAATCCTGATGTCCCATATCACACACGAGTTTGTCTGCTGCAAAGAAATTCTTGCTCTCCTTGTAAGTTTTTTCAAACCCATCTCAGCTTTTGCAGCCTTCCTACTCTGCTGCTTAGAAAAATAATGTTTTGATTGCAGATTGCTCGAAGCATGTAGGTGATTTGGTGATTTTGTATCTTTTAAAAGCCCAAAGAAGGTTTTACTTCTTTCCTTTTGTCTGATTCTGCCCATCTCCTTCTCTCTGTGATTTCCTTTACTGTTTCTATTTCTTATATTAACCCCATCCAAGTGGTTTGTTCTTCCCATTGTTCCCTGAAACCCTTGCAATGCGTTTTCCTGATGGAACGCTGTCAGCAGGGGGAGCATCAACAGCACAGGAGTCTTCCACCAGGGCTCCTGGGTCTTCATGGAGGAATGGAGACCTGCAGAATCTTAAAGACAGAAGTTTGGCCATCAGCACGTACATCAATGAAACTTCTATGACCGGAAATGTTGACTGATGTAAAAGATAATGGGCTCTTTATATTTAAATGGAAAGAAAAAAATGCCAGCCTACATACATGTCAGAGTTACCATCAAAAAAAAAAAAAAAAAGACAACATGGAAAAGATAAGATGGTGTTTGAGATCTTTCTCCAATTATTTATAATTTTTTTTTTTTAAATTTTCACTTTATTGCTGCATTCATTGTCCGCTGTCTCTCTAGAGAATGAGCTAGTTCTTTGCTGGTGAATTTCAAGGCTAATAAATTATGTTGATACTGACCAAATGAAAAATAAACCAATTTTGATTACGCTGGCACTGAAAGAAAACCACTTGGGCAATCTTTACCGTCTGGACATGCTGTACACTTGGCTGATTCTTTCCTTTAGTGAGTCATTGTTTTCTGGTAAATGTTGATTAGCACTCCATGTGCATTTGTGAAAATCTCATCAGGCTAGGCTGCTGTTTGCTAGAGCAAACATCAACGTGCTACCAACATATGCCAAAATAAAAATCCTAGATTCTGTATTAAGAATCCAGAGTCAATGTATATGACATAATGTATTAATACCCCTATAAAATTATCATAAAATATTTTAACACAAAAAGTTATGGTAGCTAGAGACTTAGATGATTCAGGATGTAAGGATGTTAGGATGTTACAAGGATATGTATGTTTAAACAAGTTGTATACACTGAGAGTGGAATGAAAAAGTAAGTTTTAAAACTGAATTAACTCTGAATATTCACTAATCAGAAGATGAAGGTAAACTTTTAAGACTGTTCAGCCGCAGTGGAGTAGAGAAACCTCAAGTTTTCTAGAGTGATGCTACTTCGGTGTATAAGATTGTGGCAGGATTTGCCCCTTTGCTGTCTGAAGTGTGCAGCTTGTCTTTCACTTCATGCCTATAGCTGTTTTTGAGCTATTTATGGGCAACCCAAATGTCCCTGTGAATTCTCTTGGGAGCCTGATGAGGTAGGTATCTTTTAAATGTGTTTAACTCCCAACAGTTATTTTGCATTCAGCCACAGCAAATTTTTTTCAAAATAGATATAGTGCTGTATTATATGGTTATGGTGTGGGTGTACTTTTTTTTTAATTATTACCTTGTGGGTAGAGTATTCTTCTACATTTAATTTCTCCCTAAACTTGTGGGGCTTTCAGTTTATCATCCCCCTGAAGAGGGCCTGTCCTGGCGGAGGAAACTCAGTGATTCTCTTGTCTCAGACCAGCAGTGAATGTTCAGGACCAAGACCAGGGACAGATAAGAAGAGACCTGGCATTAGGTCTTACAGCTGGTGCCAGCCCTATTCCTTCTTAGAAGAGGTAGCAAGATCCCTTTCTCCTCATCACAATTATTTTCTGATCCCCAAAGCTAGAACCACACAAGGCTTCCAGAGCTTTGGTGTTGGCAAAGCAGATTGGGACTCTGATTTTTTTGGTACCAGAAGATGTAGGTAGGGAGCAGATGACTGATGTAAGTAGAGACCTTCTTTGCCTATGTTTCGGTCCCACCCTAAGTGCTTCTTGTTGCACAACATTAGAACATGCCACAGTTTTAAAAAATACTTATCTATTTGGTTTATATGCACAGAAGTACTGCTCTTTCCTACAGAAAAACAGAAGTGAATAAAGTAGGTGATCACATAGGAAGACTCCAGTATGGCAAAGTCTTGAATTTTTGTCTTCCAAGTCCTAAGGCACGCCCTAAACAAATAGATCATCTTTCTTCTCTGCATGTGCTTGATGTTTTGCTAGCAAGCATTGTAAAGTTGTGATTTTCTTTTCTCCTGGGCTGTTTTTCTACAACATATGTATGTCTTTAGTTCTGCAAGTTAAGTAGGTACAGTTTTTCATGCAGTAAACCAATTGGTATATATAGTATTCCTATGTTTAAAATTCCTTTGAAGACTCGTCCAAAGCTCACTGAAGCCAATGACATCTTTGTTTAATTTCAATGGAATATGAATCAGGATGTGGATTGAAAGAGAAAATGTGGTCCTGGTTCTCCACTGAGAATTATTGCAGGCATCCTTGAAAGTATAGGATGTTATTTGGTTGTAGAAATAATGAGATCATATGGGATCATGGACTTAACAGAAATGGCTGTTTCACACTTTCTGAAGTGTGCACTATAGTCTGAAACAGTATCGGTCTGAATAAAACTTCAGCACACAGCTATTTTCTCTGAGAAAATAGATTTTTTCACCAAATTTCCTTCTATTTTGAATTCAGAAAAACTGAAGAGAAAATATATATCTCTATTTAAATAGATTTAGAAGAATATAGTAGTCTACAAAAGTATTGTAAATCAAAATAACAGCCGAAGTTTTGCTTAACACAGCAATATTTTCATTAGTCCAAGAGCTGTTATTCATGGAATCATAGGATAATTTGGGTTGAAAGACACATCTCAAGGTCTTCTAATCCAATCCCCTTGCAATAAGCAGGGACATTTTCAACCAGATCAGGCTGCTCAGAGCCCCATCCAACCTGACTTTGAATATTTGCAGGGATGGAGCATCCACCACCTCTCTGGACAACATGTTCCAGTGTTTAATCTCTCTCACTTTCAAAAATTAGTTCAATTTTTTTTGTCTGAATTTACTCTCTTTTAATTTAAAACCATTATCCCCAGTCGTATTTCAACAGATCTTCCTATTTTTTTATATTACTGAAAAGCTGTAATAAGGTTTCCCTGAAGCCTTCTCTTCTCCAGGCTAGGAAGTCCTTATTCCGTTACCCTGCCTTCAGAGGAGAGGTGCTCCCTTGGTTGTATTTGTGACCTCTGGATTTGCTCCAATAGGTCCACATTCTTCTAATGTTCAATCCCCGAGAGCTGGATGCATGCTTCAGGTGGGGTCTCAAGAGAGTGGAGCAGAGGGGCAGGATCATCTCCCTCACCCTGCTGGCCACACTGCTTTGGATGCAGCCCAATTGTGTTTCTGGGCTGTGAGTGCACGTGGCCAGGTCATGTCCAGCCTCGCATCCAGCAGTACCCCCCAGTCCCTCTTGGCATGGCTGCCCTCAATCCCTTCATGCCCCAGCCTGTGTTGATACCAGGAGGTGCCCTGACCCCAGTGCAGCCCCTTGCACTCAGCTTTGTTGAACCTTGTGCTGACCTACTCCCCAAGATGAGCTTAGTTGAGTGGCGCATGGTGCTAAACCCCAGTGTTGTGGGTTTGATCCCCACAGGGGACACTCACTCAAGAGCTGAAATCAGTGATTCATGTGAATCCCTTCCAACGCAGAATATTTTGTGATCCCCAAGTTTGTCCAGGTCCCTCCAAATGGTATCACATTAATTTTTAAGAATTGTTTTCAAGTTTAAAAAAGCTACAGAAAACTGAAAATTCTGTTGAGCACACACATTCAAAAGCATTTGAAAATCTTCTGGACAGATTTGCAATTAATTGTAGCAGCACTGTGCCCTCTTAATTAAACAGAATGATTCAACAATTAGAAAGTTTTCATGGGTCAATTTTTGGACTGATTTTAGAAAAGTGGAGGAAAACCCCATGTGCTTTAAAGTAATAGAGGCATGAAAGAACTCCACAAATTGTTATTATTAACAGGATTGTTTATTTAAAAAAAACCCAACAAACCTTTCAGAGATGTTTATTTCCTTTTTTTAAAAAAAATCAGTTAAAATGGGTTGTTTTGAAAAAGAATTTTTAAGTGAAAAGAAAAATTATAGTTTTCATTTCAACTTCATGAAAATCCTTGGGGATTTAAATTTAAAATATCTGGTTTTTTTTAAATTTATTTACTGTAAACTGTAATACAGGAAATCAGATTTGACACAAATTGTTTTGTTTTGACCTTAAACCATTTTTCTAGAGAAGAGAAGAAAATGTTCCCCACTCTGGAGAGTGAATACACGATGGGCTACATTGAAGTGGACTCATGAAAACCACAAACCTTTCAGCTGCTGGCAGCAGTTCTCTCCTGATAAATACAAGATGAGTCCATTCCCGTGTGAGTGCAATAGTGCTGTGCGACTGAAGAGTCAGCTTTGAATTGAAAAACACTTGAATGTGAGCGAGACATTTGCTGGTGAGATGGGGTCAGACAGAACTATAATTTTCCCTGTAAGCCTTCAGTATCATCTGAAGCCAGTACTGTTGGAGACTTACCTCTGGTTGGACGGCACTCTGCTTTCACTGTACATCTGCTCATGGGGACAACAAAAATTGCTACAAACAGAAAGAAAATGTATTTCTGGTAAACTATAGTCTTCTCTCAAACACTTCCTGTTGTCTTCAGAGCAAGCACATCATTTGTCTTGACCATTAAGTCTTTTGAGCATTTTTCAGCTTTCTCAATTACCCATCTATCTCAGCAATCGGCCTATTGTTGCTGAGGAAATACCCTTCAAAAAGCATATTAGGGATGTCATTTCAGTGATTATTTTCTATGGAATAATGACCATTTTGTTTCATTAGTGGCTTTCTGGTTCTAATCAGACATTTATTTTTCACATTCCCCAAACAAGGTTGCCCAGCATATGTTAAGGGAGCTGTGTGTGTACCATATGGCTAAGAATAATAAATGCTGTATAAAATGAGGAGAGTAATGTAATATAATAGATAATTAATTCAGCTACATTATATGATTTTAGTATGTGAAGTTGCAAAGATGGAGGAGCACCCATGGACTTCAAACCCCAGCAATTTTCACTTTCAGTATTCTAAACTGAAATGTCTTTTGTCCCATCTTGATCAGATGTCTCTGTAGTAATGAAATGACAAAGAAGGAAGGCTTAATTCCTGTACAGAAGAGTACTGTTTAACTCCAGTTTCAGGAGAGGTAAAGCACACTAAGTCCAAATATATGGAACTGGAATCACCATGGAGACAGGCCTGTGATGTGTGGGCATTGGGGTATATTTTCTGTATTTCAGAACAGCATTCTGGTAGTTTCTAAGTAGCAAGACCATGTACTCAGGCTTATGCTAAAAAAAAAAAAAGTGTTGGCTCCAAAATAAACTTAAAAATTCCTTTTCTAATCATCTGCTATTGAGGTTTGAAGTCTGTAAGAATCATCAGCTCAAATCACCAGAATGAAGAGCCAAAATAAAAATGTTTTGATTTCCTAACCAATATCCACAATTTTTAAAATGTGTTCTGGAATATAAAATGCTTGTTGAATGTTAGCATGAGATATAAAAGTGACATTTCAAACCATAATTTAACACAAATTGTTATCTGATATTAGACCTATTATTTGGAGTTTGGCTGATTCTGTGATCAAAATCCCACATAACACTGAAGTTTTCAGACTACATATTAATAGTGAAATGTGCATTTGGCTGGGCAGCTCTCTGACTTGCTATCAAATAGAAATCTGAACAAATTATCTGGGTGAAAGCTGGCTCAGAGCTAACTACCTTGATCCACACACAGCCTTATCCTAACAGTGCCACGTTTCATAACTGTGTTAATGTTGAAAGTTAAACATACAGAATGCTCACCCTTCTACTTCTGGCACATGTATTATAGTCAGGGCTGTACATCATACACTGTCTGTAACCTTGCTTGCAAGGATTATAACTTATGACTGTTACAGCTGCACGTTATTTAATACCAATACCTAAAAACTGTGCTCATTAGGCTCCTAACCCATGTCTCTCCCTGAAAAGCGTATTATCATAGTTGGCAATATCAATAATTTTACTTAAAGTAACTAATACGGGCCTGCCTCGATTTTATGATTTAAAGGTAGTTACTGAGAACCCTTGAGTTCTTAACATATAATTTAGGATCAGCTAAATGTACACAAGACCTTACTTATTGGAGAATCAGAGGTGTATATATACACATATTCGTTTTTCTTTCCAACTTTTGTTTCAAGTGTACCTGGTAGATTTATTGCTTGACTGTGCTTCGGTAGTCTGACTCCCTGTGGTGATTTCCAAAAGTCTGCAGGCAGGCATATACCCTTACTGTTGCAAAAGATTATGACATCATGGATGTTAAAAAGAGAATGAATGATGTGGTTACTCATGCATTCAATATATTACTAGAGAGGGGGTTATATGGAAACATGGCCTTTCTGTCAGGTAGAATAAATGACATATATAATTTGGTTTGTCTTTCTCTTAAAAGAACAGGGGAAAGGAGATAATCTGTCTTAATAAGGGCATGCTTAGAGTATCAACCAACAAGAAAGTAATATATTCTTAAACATCCATATGTGATCTCCTTATTAAATTAGGATGTTGAGCTAAATTTAAAGTATCAATATATAAATCAGTCAGTCAGTTAAATTAGCCAGTTTTATACTGATAAATGGGAGTTAATAAACCAATTACTTCTTTCTGAACCATAAGGCTCTGGTTTCCAAATCAGTTGTATGAGTTATGGATTACTGACATAATTTACAAGTTTTCATTTACCTGACTTATACCCTTGATTTCTGAGGAATTAGTCCTTTATTGTATTAAAGGCACAACAGAACAGCATTTGCGTAACATTACGATTGGAGCAAAGCAACAAAACTCTCTGACTTCTCAATTTATGGTGACAGTGTCCCTTAGTCTAGCTGCTGTTGTTCATAACATATAGAGAGTTAAGGACAGAATTGTTGCCTTAATATTGAAGGTCATGACTTCTCAATGTCTGTGTCATGACCTGTGTTCTATACTTGTTGATTTTTGCCTTTTCTTTCCCTCAATTCTGTAAGGACACACTACGAGCAGGCAGTTCTGCACCTATGCTGGCCATTTGCTATGAAAGAGGTGGCATTAAAACTTGTCAGTGTATTGCCACATAACCTTCACGTTTTCTATTTTTATGAGACTCGGCTTTGTATAGGTTGGCGTCATTGAAGGATTGGAAATTATTACAATGTGAACAAGGTCAAGCTTATATAAGGTGTGCCTTAAATCAATTTTCATTTTAATTTTTCACACACTTTCCTGCTTTTAATGCTTACTGCCTGGTATTTATCTTATTATTCTATTCAGCTAGAAGTAACCTGTCTCCTGGGCCACACAAGTCTTGAAGAGTTGCACAGACTAGCCAAAGTCAGGTAGAATTTTACTGGAGTCCAATCAGTTCTTTAGACAGC
The DNA here is from genome assembly GCF_036417665.1 of Passer domesticus. Classification (NCBI taxonomy): domain Eukaryota; kingdom Metazoa; phylum Chordata; class Aves; order Passeriformes; family Passeridae; genus Passer; species Passer domesticus. The sequence goes on from NC_087477.1 coordinate 48,457,879, forward strand.
AGTTCTAAAATTCAAGAAAGGTAATGGTTTGCAGATTAAACCATTTACTATCCTCTACCATGTTGCTCACTGAGAGTACAGTAACAGCCATGGCAATAGCTGTTATGAGACAGAGCAATAAAAGCATTTAAGGAAGACTTCATGATGCATGCTGACAATGTAGCTCAGTTCATTCAGTGTTTCAAAAAAGAACCCCCCAAAACCAGCCAACCAATTGAAAAAAGCCCAAATCCATAAAATCTCAAACCAAGCCCTAAATCAATTAAATCATATTCTGATGGAAAATCTAATTTTTCCCATTAAAAAAAAGGTGGTGATGCAACAAGCTGAGAAATCAAACCTGGGTAAGTAGTGCCTGAGACATCCCAGATCAAAGTGAGGAATGAATAAGAAGGTAGACAAAAAAGTCAGGTAGAAACAAAGGAACCAATAGCCCATTGTAGCAGAATTCTCAGAAGAAAAACCCCCCAAACAATAGAAGAATTTTATGGCTAAGAGTAGGATTGCCCTCAGACCTGGCCTAAATGGCAGACTCCATTTTACAGACTAGCAGAATTAACCAGGGTCTGGTGGAAGAGTAACTCTAGTCTTCTGATTTTCTTTGTTATATTTACCTTGCAGGCAATCCAGAAACTGGACTAGCACTAAGTGTGGGATGAATAATTTAAGAGATTGTCTTTCATCTCCCCAGTGTATCTCCATTCAAATATCAACAGCTAATAGATAGACAAGCTTCTGTCTTCCTTTATGGCATGGTCAGTGCTGCTGTGTGATGTGGAGCCAGTAAACTTAGTCACTCACTATAAAGGAACTATTTTAATTTATAAAAGGAATCTTCCTATGACAAGAATTTTATTTTTTTCCTCACTGAAATGTATTGAAACACATAAACATTTACTCCCATAATTATTATACCCTGGTATCTGCCCAGTGCATCATGTGTTTTAAAGCTCAGTCCAAGCTCCAAACATTAATGATCTAAACAATAACTCATGACAGAGGCAGCCAGGTGGTCATCTCCCTGGTATGTGTTGGAGACTAAGTATTGTTTTCATATGTCAGACTGTATAAAAGTGCTTCTAAGGAGATAAGGTTAATGGGTTTCTTTAATTTTACCAGCATTTACACTCAAGCCTTATGTAATTAGCTAATATCTATTATGTTAAACAGCTTTGACCAGAGCAATTTGGCCTGCACTGCTGGCATTAATGTTATTGCAAGGCATCAATAGGTCCTCCAGTTATAGGCAGATAGGTGCTACCTATCACATGCCTGGCTAACAGAAAAATAAATGGATTTACTCTCAAACAGGAAATATTCATAATAAAATATCAAAGCATCTTAATAAACTTAATTAAAAATGCCTATTTTTGATAGACCCAGCAGAAATGGGTTAGACTACCTAAACTATTTCACTGTTGACTCAGGAGCAGCCAAACTTCTTCCATTTATACACCTTTCTGTTTGGCCTCAATGAAAATGAAAGTTATATAATTATTTAAAAGAAGTGGCATTTTGGCAGAACTTCACATTTCCCTTCAGTCATCTATAAATTTATGAGATTTTTAGATAACAGAACTTCCCTTAATATACCTTCCAGGATGTTAAAGAAATCCTATTTGTTTACGGTATACGAAGCGATGCCAGATCTGGCTAGTCTGGAGGCAAGATTTTTCAAGCTTTTGATCTGCAGGCTCTGGTTTCCAGAATGTTGAGTTCCATGTTAAAAAGGAATCTGGTGTACAGAGTCTGTTCATTGCATTCCCACAATTATAAAACAGAACCAGATAAAAAGACTGATAAGGGTGGATTAAAAGTATGGAACAATGACTGCAAGGATAATGACCAAAAGGACAGTGGTCTATATAGAGTAGGTATTACAAAATCAAGAAGTATGTGGAAGAGGTGAATATAAGACCTTCATTTTCTTTTTCTTTACACAAGAGCTCAGCACTTGAAAACAGTGTCAAGAGAAGGTTTTTTTCTCTCACCACATAAGTAAATGGTGGTCACAGAGTACTGTGGTACAGAGTTGTTAGCCACAGGATGTTAATGGAAAGCAAAATACAAAAGTATTTGGAATCAAACAGTACTAAACTAATTTCTGGAAGATGGATCTATCAGTGACTCTTAAACATGTAGGAAACTGCTCCATGATTGCTAAAAGTGGAGAGATTGTATCAGATTGTTCTGTACATTTCCCTACATGACCACTGGGCTATACAAACCATTGTGTCCATGACACTTTTGTCATGCTTAATTTTCAAGGATTTAAGGAAATGAAAATTCTCCTTGGTTATTATTGATTATTACCTTATCTCCCTAAACTGTGCTCCAGACCAGCTCTCCTTCTTACTCATGTGGGCTTCCTTTCTTTTCTCCATCTTCTTCTTGTCATATACACTCCTTTTAGCATTCTTATTAGGAGGACATTGCAGAGGGAAAGAATCTAATTCATGTATTGAATATTGATATTCTGTATAGCCATGCCTGGACTCCAAAGACAGAAATTTTTCCTTCAGCATAACTATTAAGCATGATTACATTGCTGCCATGTCCATTCTGTTGACCTGATGAGAACTAGATTTGTCATTATTGTTCTGAGCTAGATTGTTTGTATGTAACTTTTGGTTACATAAATTATAAGTTTGTATGTAACTTTTGTTTCTATTTAGTAAAGAGGATAATGGTTCTAAATAACCACAGTATCATGACATTTAATGTAAGCAAAAACCGAAACACTTTTGGTTTTGAAAAACAGAGAAAGGCAGATAAAATTCAGTCTGCATGTACTTAATATTCTCCAAAATGTTGCAGGTTGAATAGAAGGCTGATTTTAATAAATTATTCCAGCTCTCAAGGCATGATGCAATACTTGTAAATTCCTTTGAGATTATTAGACTGGCAGTTTAGCATCTATCATTCAAGGCAGACTAACACAATAATGATCACAAATAACTCATCACACTTCACTGCCTTAGCTCTTTGTACAGTATGGTTCACATTGCTGTTATTCAGCTCCTACAGGTGAATGTGATGAAATAAATCTCAGGGAATAAGTACTTAACTCTCTCTTATATGTGTTCAAGAAAACAGTCGGATGGGTTTTATTTTTTTTGGGTGTTTTTAGTTTGTATTTCTCCCTTTGCCTCTGAGGTTGAATTCTTAGACCTCATGCATGAAACTGGGGAAACTACAGAAAAACTTCCTAGGCAGCAAAGATATAATGGAAAACAGGCTGATACGCTCATCCTTTGTTTGGATTATCATGAGATATTTTGTCATGGCACAACAATTGTAATCTGTTTAGGATGATTTCAGCCATCTGGGCTAGTGCAAGCCACCCCTGCCCATGGCAGAAGGGATGGACCTAGATGATCTTTAAGGTCTATTCCAACCCAAGACATTTTAATATTCTATGATTCACTTCTGTTTCCCTGGAGAAGTTTGGGTGCCTCTCTTTTTAGCTGTGCTGCATTTTCCCCTCCATGTAACTCATTGGCCAGAGCAGGCAGACAAACTTCCCTCTGGAGGTAGCACTTCATGGCATGGCTGTATGGGCCATGCAGGTGCCAGGAAGGTGCAAGATCCCAGAAGGATTTTCCTTCTGCATGCCTATAGTGGACCTTCAGGTCTCTTTCTTGTCACCTTTGCTGATTCTCCACTTTCCAGGGAAGATTTATATTCTTTTGACATTGAAGAGTTAAACAAGGGGGGAAAAAGACTTCCACGCTGCCCTGTAAAAGTCATGTTTTGCTGGCAAACAGCAGCAAACTTGCTAGGCTTTCTTCATTAGAGCCTTGCCATTTAAGCCATCAGCGTCATTTTGTGAGGACATCAAACATGTGTACACCAGATGCCGGCAACACAGAGCAGCTCTAAGGACCTGACTCAACTTAACAATAATCTGCGGACAGCGGGTGTGAACCTGAGCTGGGCCAACACCTCATCAGACTGCATGGCTAATTGATTTCAAAATTAGAGTTGGTATTTCTGAACAATAATCTTAAAAGGCAGCAATAAAATACTTCAGAATCCTTTGAGCTAGCCAAGCTTTCATCCAAATGGCTTATTACAAAGAGCTGGCACACCTGAACTTTGGCATAGACAAATAAATCCCAAAACAGTAAATGGAAACCACATTTGGCACTGGAGGTTTGTCAAGAGAAGTTTGTAGTCATCAGGAAACAAGATTTTGGATTTTTTTTCCTTAGTGGCAGGAAGTAATTCACTGGATGTATTTTATTCCAACTGCTGTTGGATTTATACAATGAAAATATAGGTAGTGTTGAGGAGAATGCTCTTTTAATTTTTTTTTTCTAAAATTTCACAGTCTTCAGGATCCCAGAAGCTCTAAAAGCACAGGAAGGGTTACAGTTATCCCAACAGTGATAACTTAATTGCATCTGTCGGCCTCCCTCTTTGAACTTTGAACTGCTGTTTTGTGGCATCATGATCCAAAAGGATTTAGATCTGACTTTTGTGTGGCTACAATAAATTATACCTAAGTATCTGAGCAATGCCTGGAATCTTATCTTCAAGGCAGGATGAGGCATCTCACTTAAGGGATGGTATAAATTTGGAATACAAATCTCTTTGGGTACTAGCATATCAGATCGGGTAGAAAAGATTGCTTTTTCCTTTGCAATAGATTGAATTATAAGAAAATCAAGGATATAAATAAACCAAATAATTTCCTTAAACATTTCCTGGAAAAATGGCTCCTCAGAACTGCTTCAAACTGGGACTAAACCAATATTTGCAATCAGAGGATGACCTGTGCAGTATGTAAAATCCATTTGCATTCAATATCTCCATTATTTATAAACAATTTTATACATTTGAAGTTGATGACTAATGATGTCGCAGTCTAGAGGCATTTGCAGCTTTCATCATTAATTGGTCTAGGTGAAATGTTACTCACTGCTTGATTACTAGCTTTGTGTTTGACTACTAGTGGTTAAGTTTTACCATTCCAACAGTGTCAGGTTGAGGTTGGGATTACTGAGATAGCTCTCGTGGTTTTGAGTTATTCTGTTCTGTACCATTAATATTAATGTTAGCATGGTCTCAAACTTAGCTCAGAATGTGAGTCTTGATGGTATGCATCATATCTTCATAACAGTCCTAAGACAAGTGCGACTACAGAGTTATTGTACATTGCTATGCCAAGGCATATAAGCAATCTTTTCACTATGCATCTGACAGATGGAGAAAGCTCAGTTCAGTTGACTCAAAAGATTGTCTTTTCTTTTGGTTTATGTCTAATTACAATTTTCAATCATGATCTGATTCTCGTCTCACTTACAATGTGGGTTTCCAGATGTATCCCTGGATTTCCACAGGGTTATTCATAACGAAAAAATTGGTCTATGATATGCCAACTTTCTGATTATCCAGGGCCCAATTCAGTTATACATGTTTAAAACAAGCCTAATTCTATTAGCTGCCAATCTGTAGTGCTGTGAGAGGATAATCAGACCTTGTAGATTCATCTTACCCTTATGAAAAATTTTGCTATGCACATTATTTTCAATCTTGTCAATATATAATTGTGTCTCCTGTGGGCCAGGCATGTGAGAACACCTTTTAGTCATGTACTATACTTTAGCCATGTTTCATTTTAGAAACATTTTCAGTTGCACAGGTTTGGGGTATGTGGGGCAATTCACATTTTTACCCATTAATTACCTGCAAAAGTTATTCTTCTCCCTATTTTGGTCTAGTAAAGTGAGCTGAAAGAATGGAATTTTTAAAATAAAATACCTCATTTTCTATTATGGGCGTCTTGGCCTTCTTACATCCATACACATATTGACTTAGCATCCAACTACTTAGTCATTAATCCTCATTTAATTGTTTGGTGTTAAAATAAAATATAAATTAAACATGCAAATAAATATTAATGGGAGAGATTCAGAACTCTCTTACTCCTGCTCAAACAGCCTCACTTCAGCAAGGGCTGCAGAGGTGAAAATGAAGACAGTTTTACCTCTAAATTTTTGCATTGCTTGTAATGACGCTTCCCTTTGCATGTGCAGCATAAAATCGGGGATTAATTTTTGTAAAGTTGAATAAGGGATTTGCATTTGTAACTTAACTCCAGCACATGGCTCTTCATGTTTTCCTCCTACTTCTACAAGTATTCATATGTAAAGCAAAAGAATACATCAAAGTGACACAAACAGCATAACAAGAGCCTGTCTACAAAGTCCTGCACCAGCTGGGACTCTTACATGGTTTAGATTAGAGTCCAGAGAGTGCTGAGGCTGGACCACCGCAGGAGAAAGAGCTAGGGGACACTGCAAGTGTTCCCATGCACAGCAACAGACAAACACCTGGGTCAAATTAATCTAGGTTTATCCACTGTGAAAATTCACAGGGTTTAATGGCTTTCCTTACCTGTGAAGGGGTGGTCTACTTATAGGACTTCTATACAGAGTCTGATGCAGAGGGGCAGATTGCAGACTTTTGTGTGTTAAAGGTCAAAATCTATAGCAAGAGGCAAACAGGTGGGAGTTACCACACAACAAACAGAAAAATACAGCAAATATATGAATTCCTCAATTTTCATTAATTTTTTTTTAACTTTGAAAAGCAACTGAGATGCTATTAGATCAAGTTCCAGAGAAAATTATATTTATTGGTCATGAGGAAAAATAGTAAACTGCATTCCTGCCGTATGCTTCAGGATTATTTTATTCTAGAGAAAGATAATGGAACACGTGTGATGTTTGTATTTCTGTGGAATTTCTTTAAAGGCCTTTCCTCTGTTTATCTCTTAGTCTACTCTATGCAGATACTTCATTACAAGAAATTTTTCTATTTCCTCAAAGTTTGCTTGCTCTCTATCTTCCTTTCATGTCAAAATATGGAACAGGATTTTGCTGTACTTAAATCTTCTTCGACTATGTCGCAGGAGAACCAGTGGAGAGGGGATATGGACTCACTCATTTGCAAAAAGAAGTTTGGCTGTATCACATATTTTTAAGAATATGCTTCAAATATATCAGTAGTCCCATTAGCTGTCATGCATAATAAGAGGCAATCAGTAGGTTTCCTAGCTCTTATGCTGCAGTAAAAATAGCTTTGGGTTAGGGTTTGTTTGTTTGCTTTATCCATGCATTACTCTTTGATAACAATGCTGCAAACACAACTGTGCTTGTCGTCTATATGGAGATGGATGAACCAGCTTTCTCCAAAACAAGGCCAGGAATTCAACAAGATAACATGAGTGAAATCAGAAAGTAACTGGAATTTTTACAGGGTTTCTTCTACCCTCTTAGTATCTCCTAAATTTTTTGTGCTGCTAGCTGGAGCAGCTTCCCAGCTTGGTGCTTACATTGCTGAAAGACCAGAGAGTATCCCTGGCTCAGCTGGCTCCCCCAACAATATAAAATGTTTTAATGTGGCCCACCACAACTAACAGAAAGCTGTGTTGTTGTGTAGTGTTATTGATATATCTGTAGTGATAAAGCAACAGTCTTGTTGATGTAGGAAGCCAGTTGCCTTATCATTATAGGTAAAGCAAAAGCCTTTCCAGAAAGTTTTAATGCCTGTTAAATATTATATTTACTCTGACATTGAAAAACCTATTTCTCTGTAAGTAATTAAGACATAAGATTTGCTTCTTGTTTTTTAAATAAGCCCATCAATCTATCAATACAAAAAGTAGAAATGAGGCAAAGGGACAAAGCAGTTCTAAAAAACAGTAATCTCCACTGTCGATGGGAAGGATAGGCAGAAATGGCTAAACAAATGTGTTATGCTTTGGAAGTACAAATATTTGTGCATTGTAAAATATATAACTTAATAAAAAACAAACCCCAGCTTGAATATTTAAATCTTTAATTGCATATAGAAACACATAATGATTTATGAATTATTTGTCCAAAAACTGACTCCTAAGGAGAGCAGTAAAGGACCACTATGCCATTGCTGGTGTATAGGAAATTTGTGAGGAAGGGCAGTTTCACGATTCCTAGTTAGGGGAGAAGAGAACTCTTAGAAAGTCCCACAACCTGACAAGCCCTGTAGACCAATATTGACTACATGCACCACGGCAGTCAGTTCAAGTCATGGGATGGCCCTCTGAGAAGAGAATGGAAGAGCTCTGCAGATGTATAGCTAAAAACATCAGTATGTTGGTTTTTTGCTTGATTTCTAGGCCTTGACCCTTACAAAGTCACAAATAATAATCCCAAAGGAATAGGATGAGGCAGACATGACAACAGTTGTGGGGAAAATAATTTGTAATACTCAAAATAACATTAAGGAATATGATATGTGGGTACACCACATGAATAAAACATTACATTGAGCTGGAGTACTTTCCTTTTTTTTACCAGATGTTGCTTTGCTAAATCATATGAGTATTTTCAGAATACATATTACACAAGGCACAGACAGTTAAAGGCAATGATGATACAATATTAATCCTTTTGGTGCTTCTCCAGTGTGTCTGTTTGGCTCTACTTGCCTTGAGTTCACACTGATGGGAGTCTAAGGGACATTGAGGTGAAAGTTGTGTGACTTTCACATGAAGTGAAAGCTGCATCTCTCCCCATCTAAAACTACCTGTGACACAGTGTGCCCTGACCTCTCAAAAGAGTGCCAGCAAGATGTTGGTCCAAAGGAAAGCATCTCACAGAAAGACAGTGCATTATCAAGCATGCTAATGACTTTTTACTCGGATCAGAAGGGCGAAATTGTGATTTAGATATCTACAAATTAATTGTTTATATTCTACCAAATGTTTCTAGCTACAGTAAAATGTCTGTGCTAATTTAAGATATCTGAAGACCCTGATGGCAAGGATGAAACAGGACAAAGAAAGATATTATAGTTTGAAAGTGTAGTAATGGAGAAAGTCGCAATAATAAGGACACCATGTTATCTGATATTCAGTATGAGGAAAATAACATCAAGAATAAAAATGCTGATTAATATGCCTTATTCTAAGCATATTATTTTTGGAATTCATTTAACTTTTCTGGTTACCACTTTACCTCTCTCACTGTGGAGACCAATCTATGCCATTTTTCTACTTTTATAGCTTTATTTTTCCTTCTTTGTCCAGCATTATCAAACTGTGACACAAATTCAATTATGATGTTGTGATGCCAAACCCGTGGTCCTGGCAAAGTGTATCATGCAGCATATCTAGGTAAGTGAATTAAAAAAGCATCTGAGCAGGTATCTGGTGTGTGTCACTGCTCATTCTTCTATAATAAACTATGTTCTCCTTCTCATTCATTTGTCAATCACAGTAACTAAAGATTATTATATGCTGTATGTACGTGACACCAGCAATTTGCAAAGTCTGTTGGCAAGAAAATCAGGTTAGAATGACAGAGTGAGAAATTAAGCAGAAGTCTGATGTAATTAGCTATAACAATCAGTGCTCTAATTTCTGATTTATTGTTTCCTGTTTTCCTGCTGCTTTCAGTCCATGTATACTGTATGTGCTTCATATAGGTCAAACAATTGTCTTATCAGTCCTGGCAAACCAAGAGGTCAGAGTTAACAATATTTATTTAAACATGCAGGATGCTTCCCACTGCAATTAGGAAATAACTATTACTAATAGATTTTTGGTGCTATTTCCTCATTTATAAGACTTTGTAAAGACATAAAAACAATAGGGAATTCAGATTCAGGCTTCTTCATAAATATTTCTTGCAGATAGATTTACACGACGAGTAGCATTTTGGTTTGTTAAACTGGCCTCACTGAATTCCACCAAATGACAGTCTGATAACAAAATATCCATATGAAACATTTGCACATGCACATTCTATTCAATAACAATGGGCATTATGTAATGACAGATCTTAATAAAAAAATGCTATCCAAGTCTCAGCCCCTCTGAAATCAATGAGAGCTTTGCTGCTGACTCTGATGGGATTATGGCTTGGCCCTATAAATTTGTTCTGGCTGCCTTTTTCACATTGTACAGAATTCAAGGTCTTTGGAGGAGCAATCCCTTTTCATAATCCAGGACTGAGCATAATTTGCTCTTACACAGTTCTTGCAGTTCCAGTGGGGATTCATATGACTGGTGGTTTTGATTGGAAATATGCATAGTAAATTGTGCATCTCAGAAATTTACTACATGCGTTGAACTCTTTTAGACACATTTTCATAAAAAGTGAGTGTAGGAGAGATGCTTAGAGGTCGTGTAGTGTGGTCTCCAAAGTATTTATAAAAATAAACTAGAACTAAAACATTCATGACAGAAGCTGACCTAGTCTATTGTTTAAAATATCCCAGAAACAGAGATTCCACAACCTCCTCATGTAATCTATTCCACTATCTACTCCAGCACTCTTTCAGAGATATAATAGCAGGAAAGTTCTAAAATAAATACTCTTGATGATGCAAATTAATCCAATTATTTTCCTTTCTATAGTCGACATAGAGAATAATTTATTTTTTGTCATAATCTTGAACATAATTATGTCATATTTCTTCTTAGTGTCTGTTTTCCTCTAAAACTATTATTATTTTTTAGCTCTTGTTGCTTGAAATTCACATTTACTTGAGGTGTAATCTATCTGTTTTGTTCTGTGCTGAGCCTTGTCCAGTTTTGACAGCACAATTGCAAAACTTTGTGCTGTATGTACAGCTCTTGTGTTTCTACTTACCATTGTGGTGCTTTCTTTACTGAAGTGTTAAGACACCTGTGACTCATGTGATGCACTATAACATCCAGATCCTTTTCTGTAGGACTGCTATCTGGTCAAGACATTTCTCAGAGAGTATTTGTGAAGCTGATTGTTCCTACTTAAATATTTTATTTGCCTTGATTGAATTGCTTTCTATTTATTATAGCTTCTTTCTGCCATTTGTCTTCCTTATTTTGAATTCTAACCTTGTCCTCAAAAATGCTTGCATTCCTTCCAGCTGGTTATCATATAAGAATTTAATAAACTTACTGCCTGTTGTACTGCCCAGAGCATTAATGAAATGACTGCACAGTACCAGACTCCAGACAGATTTCAGTAGAACTCTTGTTGATACAGCCTTTCAACATATTGTTTTCCAATCTCTTCTGCACCCTTGTTACAAAGGTGTAAGGAAAGAAGTTATTTTCCTGTTTGGTTGGGTTTTTTCCAATAAAGTTAATATTTATGCAAAGCAGCATAGACTGCTTAGTAAGTGAAGATGCTGTACATTATTTTTGGCTGCTACTTTTCAGTGGTTAATTTTTAAGTGCATAGAAATAGATGCTTTGTTAGTTTTTCAAATGTTTGAAATCATGACATGGTTTCTTGCCTCTTCTTTTCCCCACTTTTAAAAATAAGCATTATATTTCTCTCTTTTTTTGTACTCCAGAACCTTGACCTCTGCAGATTCTCTAATTTCTAATGATTCTAATGATTTCTAATGATTCTAAGTTTGGTTCACCTTTAGATATCTTTGTGAAGTCTTATGTAACTCACTGAAGACTGAAGTTTAACCTTGTTGCTTTCAATGCTAATCACACAATTTGTAATGATTTCAGATCATTATTTTTTTTGTGAACCATGAATCAAAAGAATACTAAACATTTTGTCCATCTTGGCATTATCTAGCACTGTTAACAGTACTGTTGGTTTTTCATCCCTGTTGACGGCCAGGATAACTTATTGCTTAGAAAACTTATTTTTGAGGAGAGGATCCACCTGTTCAGAACCTCTGGGCAACATCCATCAGTGGGAGCCAGTTCTGAAGTCATCTGTCCAAGACCCAGGGCAGAGTTGGAAAAAGTCATGACTGCAGCATATAACAGCAACAAATTTAGGATACGGGTAATATCAAGGAATTAGATTCTGTGAGGTTCTGTAGGATTTGGTGAAATCTTCTGCCTATAGAGTTGTGTGATGTTACCAAAGGGTGCATGAGAATGGCGGGAAAAGGAATGATGAAGGTGAACAACATAAATGTGAAAAACAACAGCTATTTAGACCACTTGTATTATTCTCAGGAAATGTCGCAAAATTCCTTCCCATTTCACATCCTCCTGAAAATTAGGAGAAGTGTGGAGTTTTTCTCAGGAATCCTTTGCTTTCAGGATGGATACCTGTCCATGAAGCAGCTGTGTTTGGTAGATTGCAGCACATATTCATGAGATTTCAATAGATACCTTGAATGATGGGGTCTGGAAGTCCATCCCCATCCCTGGGCTGAGATGTGAGCACTGGCAATGGTCTGAACCTCAGACTGCTCAGGACACCCACACCAGGAAAGAGGGGCTGTTGTGCCTTCCAGTCTGTACAGTGAAGGGAGAAGGGTTCCAAAGACCAAAAGACTCACACTTTAGATGGACATATAATGACAAAATAAAGCAGGGCTTTAGCTTCAGCTTCTTTTTTTGCCTATTCTAATGGGAACTGTCTTCGAGCATTTTCGTTTGCTTCTGAAGTTCCCACTTGTTTCTCATTTACTGTTGCTACTTAGAATGATTATGATTTTGGAAACTTTAGTTGTTAGTATTACTTATTTTTCTTGCATATCCAAGCACTTTATAAACAGGAAGAGCTTAATTCATTGCTATTCACATGTCAAAGTTTGGGTAGAAAGCAACAGCACAACTGGAATTTAGTTCTCTAATGTGTGTGTCTCTAATGTGAGGGTTCTGTAGGAAAATATCATTGTGTTACTTTGCTGGCTATCATTCAAGGATACAGGAAAATATTGTAAAAGTTCTTAGGATCACAAAATAAATCACTGTAAGAGCCAGTTTACTGCTGATGAATTTGTATTTCTGGTATCTACAAATTAGCATCTTTGCCAAATATTCAGCTAGCATCAACCATAATCCTTCCCACAAGCCAATTTATACCACCTTACAGTAGATGAAGGTAGCTGTAGGATATCATAAAAACAAAAGCCACACCCATTAAAAGTTTGTGGCTGATAATCATTGCCCAGATTACTAATACTAAATATTAGTTTAATTTTTTACAATTTCAGGAAAATCTGAACCCAACAGCACTATAGTCTCCAACCATCCTAGTATTTATATCCACCAAATTTCAGTGGACTAGTTTTTCTAATTTTTCCCCCTCAAAGTAATTAATCTTACTTATTTGCTTCCAGATATTGATGCTAATTTTCTTTGTCAGTTAATTTGAGGGTAGAAAATACAACTTGGGCTCAGTCCCCCTTGTTTGATAATTTAATACCAATATTATTTAGGTTATTAGTTTTACTGGTAAATCAAGAAGCAAGTTGCCGGAATACAGCTGTGACCCCAGGGCAGGAACTTTCTGCCGGCTGTCACCTTCTGACAGTTTGGGCTGTTAATTACCTCCAACAGTTGGAGCACAAGCACCTCTGTGTCTGCCAGCTGGCAGCCTCTGCCTCACACTGGCAGCCTGAGATTGAAAACCTGTAACAAAAAGCTGTTATGTAAACAGTTTGTTGTATAATACACAATGGCAGCAGCAGACCCACACTGGGAATCAAAGGTACTCTCTGCATTCACAAGTAGTTAGGACTGGAAAGAGTACAAGATCCTGCTTGCCTCTTTCCACCAGTCAGCAGACAAAGCATAAAGTCCAAAGTGAAACAGCCTGAGCTGAGGCTTCTCAGGCTCTGCATACTGGGATCTAAGCGTCTGAATTGTTGTGGTACTGTTGAACTATACCAATTACTTTAACATGTGAGAATAAAAGACTTTAATTGCCTGGTGACACACCAGTCACCAGCCCAGAGAAACTGCAAAAATCATCTCTGAGGTTTCCTTCTCAGAAAACAAATGCAGACTTCAAAAGTGCATTCTCAGGTCCTCTCATTTAAGGACTCATTCCCTGAAGTGGCACAGATGTCCCCTGCAGCTTTAGCTGGTCTGTATCTGGGAAAGAGCTCATGATTACACTTCTGAGGGAGCAGTGTCACCATGCAGTATATAAAACTTGAGCTGCTCAGAAGTGTGAGAAGCAGGTTCCATATCCCAAATTCATGAAAGGATCTCTTTATAGTCATAATGGCTTAAAGTGTGCAGCTAAAGCAGTGCTGGAGCCACACAATGGGACATCCCCAAGATGTGGCTTGCAATTCCACTTCCAGAAGTTATTTAATGTCTTTACTTGTCAGTTGTTTACGCTTAGAAAACAGAACCACCCTAAGCAAGAGAAAGGTACCCAAACCCCCTTGTTGGCTTCCGCTGAGAAGTTAGAGCACTTACAGAGGGGCAGAACTGGATTGTCGTCTATCCCAGACCTGAGAAGATTCAAGCCCCCATCTCATTTGTCTGTAGAGCAGCCTGATAATTTCCAGGTGAGCTATGGCCACCAGAGATGTAGAATTGCAGAACTGATGAAATCAAACAATACCAAGAATCCTGGTCCAGCTATGGACCAGGATAAGGTGTTCTGGATCATATACTTATTCTCTGTAATGTTCAAGTATTTTATGTGCTGGCTGCTTGGTGCAACAAGCACAGTGTTTCTGTAACAGAAATTTGTGGCTTTTTAAAGACCTGGGATAACAACAAAATCATTACTTATCTCTCAATTTCCAATTGGGTGCATATAAATTTGAATTCAGTAAATGGAAGGAATGTAAGGAATATTCCCCACTATTAGGTTTGCATATCCAGTATAAGTGTGTTCAGACATCTGCTGTCATCCTATAATGCATAGGTAAAGGCCATTGATGCAGATAGTAAGCAAAATCTTCCTGGGGCCTTTAAACGCTATCATCAGAACAGAAAAAAATAATTATTTAATAATTAAATAAGGAGCAGTAAGTTTTGCTTTCAGGATTTGAAATAAATGAAAAAGAGACTTGTAACAAAATTATTTCAGTGGAAATTTTTTGGGTGATCATTATAGAGCATTCTTTTTCTCTCTCTTACTAGATTTTGCTCAGAGTCAAAATAAATCAATCATATCTTAATTTAAATATTATTTCTTACATGGAAATGAAATTTCACATCAGTGGCACACTTTCCATAGATTCACAATGTTGTTAAATTTATTCTAAGAAATACTTTATGTCCTTTGAAATAACTCCTAGAGAGAAGGAGCTACTCTTAGAGCAAAAAGCTACTATAAACCAGCAATGTGTACAATAGAAGTGAGCCTGGGCTCCCTTATGTAGATACAATTACCATAATTTTCAAGTATTTCACCTACCTCATCCTTTAGATAGACTCGAGCACAGAATTTGCTTTTCAGTGTATTTCAGATCAGGCATGGAAGCACTTTATCTCCTTTAATCCCTTGCAGACGAGGGAAAGTTGGAACCAGCATAAAGCTGTTTAGTAAAAGAGGAGGATAATCACCAGTTAATCAAAAATTAACAATAGCAGCCCAAGTACCACCCATCTGGTCTGCTGACAACCAGGTAAGTCTAAGCCTCCCAGGCCAGAGGTGCCCACATAATTTTCAGAAAGGAAACATCTGGGAATGGCTTTTATATCACTATGGAACAGGCAATTTTATTCCTGTGCTTGCAATTTGTGTCTTCCTGACAGTTATTTCAAAGCTAAAAGCTTAATGAGGTTTAATCTCACAATATCTGTTCAGAGCAAATGGCTGAGGTAGAATGTACCAAATTGAAGTTTTGACTATGATGGAACTTCCCAGTATTCACACCAGTATGAAGAGAAGCAAAGTTTGACCCAGTGACTTCACACAGGCATAACACATACTTTAAGGAGGATTCCATAACATAATTTTAGGAGGATTCCTAAAATATGTATGTATTCTGAAATTTGAAATTTAATGTAAAAGAAAAAGTAATTTTAAATCAGTTTTTTGCATGATTGATACATATGAAATATTGCTTATAAATTCTCTTTACATTGCTATTGAAGGATGCTTTGAAAACAATGCACAGAAATGAAACCGATCACAATGTAAAGAAAGCCTGCCTTCAACACTGGCAGGGCTAAAGGAACATCCATTTCTTTGCATTCTACTCTGTAAAGTAGTGGGAAACCTTTGAACAGTTCCCATTCCTGCAGGCAATTCCCCTCTCATGGTTAACTGCTTCACTGCTGGCCTGTGTTGCCATATCACATTGGTGCTCCCTTGAAGCTGGGGAATTGCCAGCAAGAGATACCTGGTATCTATCACCAGCAGTCAAGCTATCAGACTGAGTGGAGCAAAGCCATTTTAAAGTTATATTACAAAAATTTTCTGTGGTTTTCACAGACCTGAAGCACCCTGACAGTATTGCATTTTTTTCATTTAAATAGACTTCTATTTTATTTAGGAGTAAGAACAGAAAGTATTAAAAAATGTCAGCATGACTTTTCTTTTTATATTTGAAAATATTATTTAAAATGTTTTCTAGAAAATTTGTTTCTTGCTTTCTTCAGCAAGTCTATCATCTTCTGTCCCTTATACTTGTAATAAACATTTAAAAATAACTTATTTTGCCTAAAGATTTTTGTATTCCCTTATCCTTTCCAAGATATGTCTAATTTGATTTCTGCTCGAAGGTTTGCATGAGAAAACCTTTACTGTTACTTGGGATATTTCGTTGGAAAAATTCAGAGTATTTTATAATTATTTTCTTTTTTCCTAAAATAACCAGATATCATAGTCTATTTCATAGATACAGAGCTGAGTTTTTAAGTTGTTCTGATAATTGAGCTCTTTTAATTGCTCAAAATGTCAAGTTTCTCATTTTCATTCACATAATGTATTTTGCTTTGTGGGTTATTTATCTTACTGATGGCACACACATCTTTTTACCCAGTGTTCCTGTCAGGTGGATCTTTGAACAGACATTAAACATTTGCTATATTCCTATTTCACACTGACATTGCATATAGTTAATTTTCTGCCTGTGAGTGATCCTGCCTGACTCAGTTGCTTTGCCCTGCTAGTGATGCAAGGTTGTGAGTGCAGGAGGCTCCTGTGCTCTTCGGTACTCGGTGTCCAAAGCCCAGCATGATCTGCTGAGTGCCAGCCCTGCAGTGGGAATGAGCCTGGCTGGCTGATGATTCTGCCTGATGAAGTCATAAAATTCTGTACTTGAGGTTGGAGATGTGCCCTGCAGGAGAAGGATACTTTATATTGCCCGCCCCCCCCTTTTTTTTTTTAAATGTGATTTCCAGTACCATAGAGCAGAGGGAAATGAAGAAGGGAGAAGTTCAGGAGGAAGAGGCATTGCTCAGGCTTTCTTTGATCTGCTCCAGTCGAAGCTTTTCTGACCCAGGCAGACAGATCAAAGAAAGAAGCCAGAATACAGAGCACTTGAGACATTTCATGACTGTAGAAAATACTGCCCCAAAAGTGCTTCTTTTTTAGTTTGAAAATATGCTTGCCTTACATATAAACTGTTGTGGCACTTATTACTAAAACCAGATGATCACAAACGATCGATTATTTTATATACCTCTGTCAGGAAGGCATTAGCTATATAGTGCCTCAGATAAAAAACCTGTGACTGGTACATGAAGACTGCAATAAAACTAACAGAAACAAATGATAACAAATTGCACATCTATTTTATTTCTTAATATATCTTTGCTTAAAGAGATTCCAATTTCAAATGTTCAGTAATCCAGTGATTGGTAGAAGACTTACTTTGAACATTGGTAAATCTTAGTCTCAATAATTTAGTGAGAGACAGCAAACTGCTGTATTGCCATCTTCAATCTGTGGTACTGAGAAGCCTTTACAGAGTAGAGAGGTAGCATGGAATAGGGACTAAATCCTGGTTTCAGTATCAGCTATGTGCTGCATGTTTTATAGCCATAATTAGACCCCATTCTGCCCCAAAGATGCCTCCAAGTAGGGCTGATCCTTGTGACTGACTTCCCATGCTGTGCGCAGTCTCACTGATTGATCTCCACTGATGCTTCATGGGCCTTCTTGGGATTTCTCACTGGGCTCGCACATCAAGTGCAGGACATGTCTCTGGCACCAGCCCCAGCAAAAACCCCTTCTGCTGAAAAGTCATAATAGCCTTGTTTATGTGGCTTTCTGGCTTTTTCTCCTTGTGGGAGCTGATGGGCAGCATGAGAGAGGCTGAGTGCAGGTTCCTTCTCTGAGACAGAGAGAAGGGTGCCATCTACTGAGGCACTCACATCCCTTCCTGCATCCCACAGGCTTTTCACGGAAGCCTCTCCGCCGTGTGCCAAACTGGAAAGGTCATAAGACCAAAAGAAATCCATGCATTTGATGAAACTCATTAAAAGGCATTTCAAGAAGAGCTGCATTTGTTCAAATTACTGTGCTATTCCATTTGCTGTGTCCTAAGCGAGAGTGAGCAGCTTTATGATGAACGGGGACATGATGCAAAAGATCATTTTGGCACATGTATTTTAAAATAACAAAATTCATCATGAAAACTGGCTATTTACACTGTTAGAGGATGGGATGAATTGAATAGTTATTGTAACGTCATTTTGGTTGTTAATTAACTCTGAATTTAAACTGTGTATTTTTATGGAATCGGAGTTTCTCTTTAGTCTTTGTTAAAATCTGCTTCATGCTGATAGTTATACAGCTATTATCATTTTATGGCATGCGTGGGACTTCAAAACCATTATCTGAAAATAGATTACAGAATTATTTCTGTTAATACTTTTATCTGATACTACAAAATCCATCACTGTGATATTTCATGTAGCAATGGTTACAAATAAACAGCATATTTTTCTCTTGCAGGATCATCTTTGAAAATTGTCTTCTAGCACGGTCAGTATGTTTTTTTCAAAAGCCAGATCTGTATTTTTCAGAACAGACTCGTTTCATTATCTATTGGTATCTGTCTTCTTTAATGAGAAAAGGGCACTAAAGACACGGGAGAGACAGAGCAAATACCTTCATATGTGACTGTGAGTAAATCACCGCCTGTGTGTAAGCCCAACACATGCTTTCTGTTCATAATCCACAGGGGAGTGTACTAATCATGCATTTTTACTGCAGCTCTATGTATCCAAACATTTGACCAGGTAAAATTATTGGAGATGTCAGGGAAAAAGATATATTTGGTGTTCGTACTTTCACCTCATCTTAGAACATAAGCCCCTGTAAATAAAAGCTAATCTTGGCAAATCATGTAGAAAAAGTCAAAATCAAGTTGTCAAAGCAATAAACAGTCCAACACAGCTGACAGGTCTCTTTGTTACAAAATAATACACACGTCAGCCGTAAAAAAGATAGGCTGAGACCTAAATGTACTGGTTTTGAAACAAGTATGAAAAGTTCTTGGTTTTGGGAACCTATACCACTGAACCACAATAAAGTACGAAAGGAATTTATTTGGTTTTTTCCCCCCTAAACATTTTTCATCAGCCTACCTTGATCTAAGAATTTATTGCAGTCTGATAGCAAAAGGAGAGAGGAGCACTGGCAATTATTTGTACTGGCTTAGGGGGATTTTTAAAATTTTACCAGTGAATGAAAATTATGATTAAAAATACTTCATGCTGGTGCTCTTCGTGCCTTTTTCATTCTTACCACCAGATTATGAAATAAATGTAATTTTTTAAATACAGATGTAAATGCCATGAGTGTTTAGCATCAAGAAGAATTTATGGCATATCAAATTGTTCTCCTGTGTTTTTGGACAGGTTTTACAATCAACAGGTTAAGTTAACAAGAACTGTGAACTATTTCTGAAAGGTATTTATAAACAGCAGTCAAATTGCATGCAGGAAGATACTGAGAAGTTTGAATAACACTGTCACCATGCCTACAGTCTTCCTCCTCCCACTTACTACTTAGTGGTAAGATTCTATTTTCAAGATAGATAAATCTCTAACCAGGTATATGAGTAATTTTGATTTAAGCTTCCAAACAAAACAGAGCACTACGTCTGTTATCCAAAGGCCACACACTTGTAAAAGTACTTTTCTTTTTAAGTTTCTGACGTTCCTTGAGTACTGTAATTTCTTTAATGCAGCTGAACAAGGTTCAAAATATTTAAAGCCAAGTTCATGTTTCTGAATTTAATTTAGAAGCGGTATAGCTTAAGTGTTTATTGGTGTTTGATATCATTACCTGTGATTTTGCCATAGGTGAATGAATACTGTATTCAGAAAAACACTGAAGAAATAAGAGTTGGGATTACCTGTTAAAATTGTAGGTGGGTGTTTTTTAATTTTCCTGCTTACTTTTATATTTTTGCAATTTACAGAGTTTCTGAGCTAACAGAAGTGTTGTTGAGACAGTCACTGGAGAGATACAAAACAAAAGGCAGTACTAATTCAATGCACTTTGTAATGATTTATTGCCTTTCTTTTAATTTTTTTTTTAATGCTCTCTGCTGCAAAACTGTGAAGAATCATCACAGATTTAATTGAGTCTATCTAGGCTACTTTGAAAAAAAGATGCCAAAATGCAATAGTCTGACCACTACCAAATGGTATTTTTAATAAGTTGCTATAAATCTGTTGATAAACAGAAAATAATCAAGAAAATATTGCCTTCAAATTTCCTAGATAAATGTGAGCAATATGCATGTGAACTTTGAAACCTATTGCATGCAGGAGTGCACTGAATCATGAACTCTAAAATTTTAACTGCAGATTTTATATTCAGTCATTGTTTGGCTTGAACACAGAGTTGAGGCACTCCATACTTTAGTTTTTGTATATTTAAGAAAAGGGAGAGATGGCAAGAGTATACTTACCCACCTCCCCTTTTAAGGGATGATCAGTTAATGCTGCTATAACACTAAAGATAGGCTTTCCAGAACTAAAATATGATTAGACATTTATGCAGATAATAAAACATTCATATTTACCTAGGATAAGATAGAAGGGATTTAAAATACGCCTCCTGCCATAACTAGCTGCTTAGATTAAAAGGGAAACTTTTTTTTCCTACTGGCTGGTTATTGCTTTTGGTCGGTGTGGGGTGGTTTGCATGTTACTTTGAAGTATCACACAGTGTGTTGGATGGAACAAGATACTAGTTAAACTGCTGGCCTCAAGGGGGTATGGCAGACCTTACTCTTGTGTGTTTCTAGATCCTCAGTACCTGGTGGAGGTAAACCCTTTAGCTTCTCTATACATCTTACTGATGCACAACATATCTGTCTAGGGCTGCATCACATAGGTAAGGTGTGTCCCACCTTGCCAAGCCCTTAGGTGTTTCAGTTTTTCATATTTTTGGATGAAATTTAAAAGCTTGTGGTTCTGATCTGGTTCAGTGGACATGATTCCAACAAGAAAAGCCTTACTAGCTAAAAACTCTCCAAGCCAGCTAAGTTGCTTTGACAGAATCAAAGTAATTAAATAAAAAATTCTGGTGACAGGCTTGTGGTGGGGTCATCCTCACTGACAGAACAAGGATAGCACACCCGAGTATCATACTGGTACAGCTCAACTCTCCTTTAACCATTGCCCATCCATTTTAGCAACCCCAATATATCTGGGCTTACTAAGAAATAAGAACATTCATCTTGAAGAAAATGCTATTTATGGCACTATGTATTTTTAATTTTTTTAAATGTTGCCTCTTTTTGGCAGCAAAATGATTTACATTTTTAAATACACACAACTACATGCAGTGTGTGTGTGGTATGTGTACTTGTGTTTGGGCAATAACTAGCTTAAATTTACACATGATTAATTTTTTAAAACTTGCTTATCAGAAGCATGTCACATTTAGTTTTTATTCAGTTCATAGTTTCTGTTTTATTGCCTCATTATATTCTTCAAATTTACTGGATATTTCGCTGTCAACCCTTTTCTTCCCTTTTGTTGTATACTTTTTATATATAAATACACACATACATGTACAGAGAGAGGAAAATAATCGCTCTGGGGAAATCTTAAAACCCTTTTCCTTTCCTAAACAGCAACAAGAGATTTACATTTATAAATAGGGAGCCAGGAGCCAGCAGGCAGAACGCTAACACACAACATCAGTGAAGTTACACAGATAAATTTTTCAGTTCTTTTATCTAGTAAACATCCTAATGATCTACATCAAAGGCTGAAGTAAGAAGCTGTTCTCTTTTGTGCCAGATTGAGAAAGAGTGGGCTCTTTTACATCTCATTTGGGAGATATGAGGAGCCTTTGAATGGATCATTGCTTTTTATGGGTAGTAATGAGGTGAGAAGTATTCTAGTGTGTGGCACAGGCCTTCATTAAAAGCGTGAAACAGAATGGCTTACGGTTAAAAGGAGTAATTTGTTCTAACATACTTGCTAAATTGTGCTGTAACCATGCCAGGTCACTGGACTACATTTTCCATAGGATTTCCGAATGCATTTGTGTGTAATTATTCCTCCTATACAGAGTTGAGGGATTTTTCCAATGACTTGTGCTAACTAGCTGACAACACTCATTCCTTTACTAGAAAGTTCTCTAAATGATATATTTTAAGAGGTGTGGAAGAGCCAGATCCTTTTGCTCAAGCCTATATTTCCTGAAAAAATTAAGAACCAGCACAACTACATAAACTAAATGTAACTGATCCAAAGGTTGTATTTACAAGACAAGAAACCAGGGAGCCATCCCAAATGTCTACACCTTCAGTCTGACAGGATTTTATCAGAGAGGTCCATACAAACCAAAGGCAGCCAAGCTGCTGTATATTTTTGTCTCTTAAGCAGCACATTTGAGCAGCCTGGTTTCCCCAAGAACTGCTTGGCCGCTTCTCTCATTGCAGACAACAAGCGGCGGTGGTCGCCACTTTGGGAAGTCAGCCACCTGTTCTGAGCTGCTGCTCAGAAACATGCTGGGAATTGTGCAGGAGCACAGGTATCACAACGTGCAAATGCTTCTCCAAGTTCTCATTCCTGTCATGCCTGAAAACACAGGATACTTCCACCTGGAGTATGAATTTCTGCCCAGGTAATCTTTTTCAGGTGACAGAAAGGTGTAACCACACTCCTGAAACTGTGAAGGACTGTAGTGCATTACACTGGCTAAGGACAATAGGAGTCCTTTTTCTGCAAACACTGGTAGCATCCAGAGATATCCTTTAGGCATGAAACCCACACAATCTGCTGAGGATTGTGCATCCAGTTGGCGGCAGGATATGGAAGAGAATGGAGACTACAGCCTTCCCCCCTCCAGTCATCGCATCACACCACTTCCCTGCTGTCTCCATCGTCCCAGCACCGACGGAGAAACCAGCTTTAATTCTTGCCACACAAAATATGACAGTTCAGAGTTTTGATGTAACATAGGAGTAACAGCTGACCAGAGAATTTTCTGCAAAGCTTATTTAGAAGGAAGTGCTAAGGTATTAAAATAAAAACCACAGAAATTATCTGGTTCAGTTTCTGTCTTTTATAACAAACAAAGAAGCAAAACCTCTGGGAAAATTCAATATATCATTTTTATCTCTCTTTTTTTTTTTTTCCTGTCCTGTTTTATGATAAACATCAGTATCTAGAAATAACAAAAATCCTACGAAATTAGTATTTTCATTAACTCAAGACAAGCCTTTGTTTTAAATGCACATTGAAGAAAAATTTTGAGATTTCAACATTTTGCTCTGACTCGGGCAAGAAAAGTGTCTCAGAACAATATCCTTCCTAGCTTTGAACTAAGGGGAAGGGACAGGACTGTGCCTGTAGGTGCATGTGCGTGTGTTTGGCAGCAATTAAAATATGAGAGTAGTGCTTAGAGCCATATGCTCCCTCAGAAACTGATAAAAGTTGCATGTGCATATAACTGATGGAGAATTTGCCCCATAAAGTTAAGACAGCTAAGTACAGTCATTTCTTAAATCAGATTACTATTTCTTTCTGTACAAGTCAAGAAAGGTTAGTCCAATTTAACCTATTCATATGAATGAAAAAATAGAAGTTTTGTGAAGAATACATGAAATCAAGTCCTATAACAATTTGTCTTCTGAGCATCAGACACTTAGAAAACTGAGAAACATATAAATTATTTTCTCCACATAATTTCTAGCCATATTGTGAAACACGGAAGCGTCAATATTTAATGTTCATCAGAAAGTGCTGGGGTCATTATTCATAATCCTATTCACAACATTCTGTTTAAATTTGTTAGTGACAATGATTTAAACTGCTTATTTTAATGATGGGAAAAAAACTAGAATAAAGCAGAGAAGTACAGTCTGCTTCAGTTAAACAGCCACTCCCATGAAAGTGATGTATATATATGATTGTGTGTTTGTATATATGCAATCATAATGTATATATGCATTATTATATATCTGTATATATTATTATATAAAGTATATACATTGCACTGTTTGAACAAACAACAAAATACAGTCTTAGATCTTGCTATATGTTACATTGTTTTTCCTAGCTTTTTCAGGCACAGAGATTAAATGTCAAGAAAAAGATTGGGTAGTATGTCAATAGACATCTGGAAATTGTAAGAGTTCAGGCAGTGACTATATTTTCTCCTTGACTGCAAGTGAGGAAACTCATCTGGTTTCTTACAACAACAAGATGAGCTCAGGTTGTTGTGAAAGTTTTTAAAGGATGCCTGAGACAAATGTCAGCTACTTGGTTATTGGGAAGGTCTGAATGTCCTGACAGTGAAAGATCTTTATTCCAGATTGATCATGAACACAATATCCACGTATGCTAAAGTCGGGGTATCAATAGAGATTGTCAATTTTCTGGTGTTGTGAATCACATGTTTTAACATATATTTTGGCACTGATGGCTTCTCTATGGTTTTAAATAGTGTTTAAAATTAGATCTCTGTTTTGCTACTGACATCTTGGACTTTAGATCTGCACAGCTAGTATTGGCCACCTTGCAAACACCACAGAGTCTGTGCTGCGACTACAAATTAAATGCACCTAAAACCAAAACTGACTTGAATACAATGTTACTTGGCTGCCAGTATTGTCTGACCTTCCCCTTTATCCAGCTTCATCTCCAGACTGGCTTTGTCACCACTTGTTCAAAGGAGTTTGCTCTGTGAATAATTGCTGGATTGATAACTGCTTAAAAGAAGGAGAAAATAAAGATTAACAAAATGAAATCCCTTGAGACTATTTGGGAACCAGGAAAATTTAAAACTCCATTGATATGACTACCAGAAGGTAGTATCCTAACCACAGTCTGAAGCCCTGGGGTCAGGTTTACTCATAGAAGGTATGAAGATCTAGAAAATGTTAGTCTCAATCCTACCTGGATCTTCCAGATAATATGATCTTTTTTGCTTCACAGAAACAGAGGTTTTAAAGTTTGTAAAGAACTCACAGATTCTGATAACAGGACTGTGAATGCTGCTATTAATATATTCTTTATTAGCGATCATTAAAAAAGCAATATTAAAAGCATTGTAACAAGAGTAAGTCCTGCCCTGTTCTTCAGTTTCTCTTTACAGCATGTAAATCAGTAGATATCTATGAGCTTCACAGAGTTCAAATGGCTTGGTGTTATTCAAACCCTTTATTAAGAGGCAGAATCTGAAAGGGATATGGTTGTGTGTATAGACAGTTGTTTTGTGCAATAACGTCACAAATTACTTCAAATCTCCTTTGATTAATCTTGAGTCAAATTATTTTCAATCATTTGTCAAGATATTTCTTGCTTCATGAAACTTAGCAGCAATGATAAAAAACATCCAAATCCATTATCAGAAGAGAAAAAGTTTTGCAATGAGACTTGTCTCTGTACTGTTTTTAGGAAATGGTGTCAAGGTCCCATTATTCATAAAGCATCACACAGAGGAGGAACATATATGTGTACTATGTTTTTCTCAGACAGTTCCATTCCAACCAAAATCCTGCTGCTTTTCTCCTGTTGCATACTCCTGCTCACAATCCGGAATCAACCTATTGTTCAGGAAGAAGCTAGAGAAGGCAGGGATGCATCTCCTCCTCATTCTTCCAATTTTACACAGGACTGGATTTCTAAATTATGTTACTTTTTTTGCCCTGTAGAAGCTCCTCTAGAAGACAATTACATTTTTTTTAAGGTGACAGATCACATACTTTGGTTGAAAGTTTTATTTGCCTTCTTCCCATTCTCCTGCATTCAGACACAGGGCAAATCTTCAGCTGGCAGACCAGGCTTTATTCAGGCTGTCCAGGACTCCTTTTTGGTTTTGGACCCCAGTGTTGTGACATGACTCCTTCATGCCTTGAGTAAACTTCCATGGTCCACCAGAATCTTTGATTTCCTCACCCACCTCTGAAAGGCCTGAGTATGTGCTGAAAAGCTCATTTTGCCAGTATAACTATTTAGAAATACAACAAATTTAGTGAATTTTGGATGAGAAGTTGCATTTGTTTCCCTTGTCCACCATGCAGGTGTGTGGGGTAGATCATCCCCAAGCTAAGGGCTGTTCAGGTGTGGACTTACATTCACTCCATCAGTTCCCTGTTGCTACATGATGTGCATTTATGAACCTTAATGACCTGCTGAGATGGTAGGGAGAAAGGATAAGGGAACCACAACCAGAATGAGCATGTAAGTGGTTTTAACTATTAAAAGGTTTTCCCTATCCTAGTACTAAGTTTGTCTTTTAGGAAGCTATAAAGTATTGTCTGGCATAAATAAATTCTATTCATCCCTACTGATAAAGATGAAAGTCTGTCCGTAAATAGGATGTTTCTCTATTAAGTTTAGGTTTAAATCTAAGCCTGCTGCTGGGCACTCCGAGGTGCCAGAGGCTACAGCTGGACAGACAACTGACCTGACCACAGCAAATTCCCTCTCTAGCCTGCCTCGGGGTGAGATCTCAGCTGTTTGATTGGAAGCTGTGGGTCAGGAAGTCTCTCAATTGTCTGTGCCTAAAAATACATCTAAAGGAAACAAACCTCAGCAACTTTGCACATAGATAGTGCTGAAATTTCACCAGTGTGTTTGTTACTCCTCTCATTAGAATCCCCAAATAGTGGAGTGCAATGAGAAAAATAAGGCACAGCACTAACTAAAAATGTGAAATGGAAATATAGCCACAAGAAAAGGAAATAATTTGAAAATTATTCCAAAATGATTGTTCAGTTTCCAAATACAAAAAAAAAAAAAGTGAAAGTCAGATAAAGGGGAAATTATTATTGCTTTTTTTTTTTTTGCTTTTTTTTTCTTTTGGGTCTTTCATATCATTTTATACCAGTGCACTGATATGACATAGAGCAGAGCCGTATAAACAGTTACATTGGCACAGCTGGGCAGGCAATAAGTTGGAACTGGGATTGAGAGAGTAACCAGATGAAACCAGGAAGAGCATGAACATCTTTTTCACATTTTGCTGTTGAATTAATTAATTGAGTCCAAATCTGTCCTTTACAGGGGTTTAACTTCCTGTTCTAGATTTATGCAGATTTCAAAGCACCAATGCTAGGGAAGCTATCCTGGTAATGGCACTTGGACTGACTGCACCCTATAGCAGTGGGGGACAGTAGGAGACGGTGCAGAATACTGAAGAAAATATGAAGAAAATCTGTGAAGTACCATAAAACATTTTGAGCTACTGAAAGTGAAGCACATGTGCTTAAATTGCCATTTTGCATAAAGGCAGGACAATTCTAATGTGTTTGCTGTTATTTTTTCTTTTAAAATGCCTAGAAGAAATGAATTTTTATAAAAATGACAGCTAGGCCTGACCCTCCGTCTTTAAGCTCCTACTTGAACCTTAGAGATCCAGCACATATGGTACAGTATGTTACAACCAGCTGCTAATTGGATTCCCTGCAAACATGACTATTAAGGTCAACTGAATCAAATAACGACAGCTCAAGCTTTAAATCTGAGGGATATATGCCCTTCTGCTGACTGCACACAGCTCCCTTTGCTTCTGGTGAGAATAAAATGGATTTATCCAGAAACAGTAGGCTCCTAGCCAGATTTGATATTATTTATAATATTTCTAATATTGTTATCCACTTATAAGTGCATTTGGAGTTATACATTAGAAAGTGCAAGATCCACTCAGACATTTCAAAACAAAATTATATGTATTTGGATTGTATATCATATAATACACATGGATTTTTTTCTTAAATTTCTGTCTCACTTCCTTTTAGTATGTATAGATAAAAACTGAGAGTCAAATTAGAAATTATAAAATTTTAAAATGTAATATAGTATCAGAAATCTTAGTCCTCCTGTATTGTGAGAGCATATTTCTAGCAGTACCGTGTTGATCTTGCTGATTCTATCATAAAGTGGGAGAACGCTCCTTTTAGCAAGATTAGTGCAGACAAGAAAAAGCTTAGGAGAATCCTACAGCACTGTCTAATAGCAAAAGTCTTCTAATGCATGTGAAATCTTGACAGTGGCCATATAGTGTGTTTGTGTTTCAGCCTGTTACTTTGTGAACATCCTGCCTACAAAGCGTGAACCTCGCGTATATCTCAATCTCCACTATCAAAGTCAACAGAGAACCTCCTGTTGCTCCCAAATATCTGTATTAATAAACTGTGTAAACAAAACTTTTGTGGATACCTCACTGGGTCTGAAGTCTTAGGGACCTGTTGCTGATTAAGGAGTCTCTTTACTTAACATTTGTCTTTCACATTTATTTTTCAAAGTATTTCCGTAACAGGCCAATGTGACTGAAGTTTCCTGACCCTCTGCCAATCACAATATAACCTTCAAAGGAAAGAGATAACCTCCCACTGAAGTAAGATACGAAGAAATGTTCTTCAGAAGAAAGTCCAGTAAAATTCAAATAGGGAGTGCAAAACTGGAACTGGTTTAGAGACTTATAATATTGAGATTGATTTAACTCTTTAACTAGTTAGTCCCGTAGCAAAAGGGCTGATTTAAATCAGAGTTCCACCTCCCCAGCCATGCTGTAGGGAGCAAAAGCAGGGTGAGATAAGCCCTTCTGTGGCAGACACTTTGAAAGGCAGTGAGAAGCAAGGCTCTTTCAGCTAGGACTGCTTGATGTTTGTCAAAGGGGAAAAGCTGAGATAAGCAGGATCTGAATCCTTGTTTGCATTGTAGTGAGCAGTAAAGCTTGGGTCTCTTGAGGTATTCTGATACACTGGTATTTATTTCCATCCCAGATCAAAAAGAAATTTGGAACATAATGTTTTGTGGTTTGTTGGGAGATTTTGTCTTTTTTTTTTTGAATGAACAATTCCTATCAAACATGATTTTAAGAATGGATTGGTTTGACTCTATTTTCCTATCAGGCTACATTGCCTCTTGAGCAGTAACCCATACACCTTGTGCCCAAATTCTTCTCATGCCCAGGTTTTCCAGTGGGATGACTTTTCCTTTCAAACCCTGATGTACTGTATTTAGATTAAAGAGGAAAGAGAGTATAAGAAGGTGTAGCAAAGAACTGTTACTCTTGTGAAAGCACCTATGACAATGACACATATCCATTTATGACCTCCAGAGAAAGGTGGTAACCTCCCCTGATTCAAGAGACCAAATCAGTGTTCTTTAGAAGGAAATTCATTTAGAAGACAATAAAATTTTTTTTTATTCTTTACACAATTTTCACTGAAAGGCTGATTTCCACTAAGTACATTTTCTTATCTATGTTTCTCCTCCCTAGAAAAATAGCAAACTCATGCTGTTTAAATGATGAGAGACTCAGCTAGCTGCCAGGGCTGTAGTCAATACTGTTACCAAAGCACCCTTAGGGGCTTTGTCTATTTTCAGCATTCATTTTTACCTCTTTGTTTGTTTGCTTGTTTTTGTGAATGACATTTACAAAACTCCCTAGAAACTTGACCTTTTAGACTGAAAGTTGAAATTCTGGTGGTCAGTGGTTTTTTTTTTTTGATTCTGAAGGGAAACAGCTCAGAATCAGATGTGAATGGTCCTTGCACAAAACATTGACAATGACATATTTTCTGGTTCTCAGTAACCTCCAGGAGCATGTGTGTTCATTTAGAATACATGTCTGCAAATATGGCTCCCAACCTCACTATCTTCTTTGAGTAGAGGAAGATTAATTAGTCATCCCTGTTAAATGCCACAATAACCCATCATTGTTTTAACCAGCATCAGCCTTGATTTACAGATGCAAAACCAAAGAAGAAACTGCTGCCTTTCTTGCCTAATATTTGGTCTAAGTGTCTAAACATAATGCTGTGTTCCCTTTCACAAATCAAAGACATTTTATTTATATGGGTCCAGTGCTTGCTGAAGTCTGGAGGAGGAAGAATGGAGAGAGACTGCACAATAAACGATAGTTCAGAAGTTAGCTGATTATGATAATAGAATAATTATCATCTCAATAGTTATTTTTTTCACTGGTGATCACATTTTTTTCCACATTCCTCAGTGATTGAATTTACCTAAGTTTACCTACTTTGCAGTAAGAAGCTCATCTTACTCTCTAACAGAAGATAACACAGATTTAAGTGAGGCAACAAATACATTCTTATGACAAATGTTTAAAATTAATCGTTGTCCTTGAATTTTTTTCCTTGCCCAGCTTTCAAGAAGGCCACTTAATATTCTGTTTTGATAAACACAAGAGTATATGCAAAGAGAAAAGAGGAAGAAATTCCAGCTTGTATCTTTAAAGCACTGGAATGGTGTAAATTATTACAGTGGTTTCACATTTTCATGGGATCAAGGCAACAACAGTAAGCTCATAAAACAGATACCACTAATTATGCAGAGGAGAAGTCATAAAGTCACTGATGGAAGTATGTTTTATATTCATGAACACATCATTAAAATTTTAAGACACACTATCAAATTCTACATTTTAATACTACACCCAACAGCATTAAACCCTCCCAACAAGAAAATCAGATTGTTTAATGATTGTGTTTGTCACACAGGTTTCATATGTCTGCTGTTGAAGCAGATGTAGTCTTTTCTGTTGCTGGATGGTTTTTTCACTGGACAATTAAAAAATAATTTTTTATGCAGTTTGAAGAAAAATTACGGACAGCAAAAAGGAAACAAAATCACCAAAAGTTAGGAATGTTTAATTGCAGAAATATTTAAATTTAGCCAATCACATAAAATCTTTTTATGGTTTTAACTTTTTTTTAATATTTGTTTTTACTTCTCCTGTATTTTCTTTTAATGAGAAAGGTGTTTTAAAATAATAGGATAGTGATTCAGGCAGGCGGCAACCCAGCACACAAATGTTAGGTATTTCAAAGGAATTTTTAAAGTAAACGTGCTTTTAGTGTCTCCATTTAAGTCAAGGGCAAATTATAATAGAAAATATTTCAGGATTGCCTGTTTGGCTGAAACTCTTGGAAGATTAAGGAGTGTCCAGTATGACTTTCATTACTGTCATGAAGAGAATGAGGACACTGTGAAAATGCACATATCAATAAGGCCCCAAATTCTCCGATGTTGAAAGAGGTGCAACAGACAGCAAATAGATGTATCCTTGTCAAGACATTGATGGCATGAATGACACTGCCAAAGATGATTCTTGTGATCTGCAAGGAAGGGTCCTGGTTTTGACTTTGGACTGAGAGATGCAAATAGCTGTGCAGCTGCACATTCACACATGGTGTCCCTGCCCTACCCCTGGTGTGGACACACAGTCTCACTGCTCTGTTCTCCTTCACTTCACAGTGAACTGTGCTGCTGCTTCTTACACCTGGGACTTCTAGAAGTAACTACCTCTCTAGAAAGGCTGGGCACAGTCTCAAGAAAATTAAAAGTCAGTCTTATTTGCCACCATCAGTAACTAAAAACTCAAATACCTAATCCTGCATTTAAAGAACTTTTTTCTTTTAACATCTAACAACAGATTAAACTAGACCCTAAACTGGTCTAGCTCTAGCTAATTACTACATGATATTCAAATACCAGCTAATACTGTAGTTAAACATTTATCTGACAAAAATGCAAGAGAGAGCTTCAGTTATTAGCATAAATTTCTTGAAGTGAGTTCTCATAAGACTCAGTGACGACTTCTGCCTAAAAAATCCATGGCTAAATGTGTTCTAATATTAGGTCTCCTCTAAACCTTTCTTCCTCCAAAGCCAATATTTGGCCTACACTATCTGCCAGCATCTTTTTAATGAGAAGCACACATCTAAAAGCTCTCACAGCTCTCAAAATTTAGGAGTAAATATTTTAAAATTAAAACCGTATGCTAAGCAGTGCAGATTTGCTGGTGCAGATGTTATTTTTGGCTCATTTTTTTTAACTGGTTCGTAACCAACGTACTTCAGCCTATTTTTCCAGATTTATTAGTAGTATTCTGAATACCACAGATATAGTGAAAGAAGTTAATAGAACAATATCTCAAGATATTTTAGGCAGTTTTCTACTTAGCAGCAAAGTCATTGCTGAAATTCTGTTAATAAGATGTGTTGTTGGGACACTATAAATAGTAAAAGGGAGAAAAAGAGAGAGTGGAGATAAAAATCACTAGACAATGGGACAAGGACCATCCTGCATGGAATTCTACGCTCCACCTTTCTCAGGAGACTCACACAATCATCTGGCATTTAATTTGTGATTGCTTTATGTAGTTTCTGCAAGTCGGAGTACAGTCATGTATTCTGTACAGTCATGTATGCTTTTGGGTTTTTTTGTTGATGGTGGTCCCACATTCATTCTAATTATTTAGGATTCATAGCAATTTCTATTCGTGCTGTTTACATTAATGCCTGGTAGCCTCAGTGTCATTCTTCCCTGAAAGAAACTGAAGTTTCTGGTGAAGGTCACAGAGTTTTCCACACGCTACTAATTCTTAATTAATTCAGTATTAGTTGATTCTCTGGTTATGAGGGACCCTGTTGTCAGCCTTATTATGTTGGCCAATAATTTACCAAAGAATGGAGGGCATGTTTTTTCCATAAGTAGATCTAATTAATTTTATTCCTTCAAATATTGGTTACTGAGATCTTAAAACCATACTATTTAGAAAAGTGAACTTCTCTTGCAGTTGTGCATGGAAAAACACTATAATATTTTTGGATTGCAAAAATTAGATCAGCTCAGTTTAACATCAGAGGAGACAGTGCAGTAACAGGAGGCTTAAAGCACAGAGCTGTCATTCATGCAATTTATGACGATCTGTTCAGGTATTTTTTTTGGAGACCTAAGTTGTCAATTCTCAGTTCAAGCATAAATAAATCTTCTTTTTAAGCTGTATTTAAATAAAATAAATGGGTTTTTACTCAGTGTGATCATGCTATTCTTACTGCTGTGGGGGTCTACTCTGTAAAGAAGTATTTTTAATTTGCATACCATATAGGCTTAATATGGGATCAATTTTTAGCCCAAAACTTACTTAGAAAATTAAAATACTAAACAATTTTGACACATAAAAAAGAATATTTTTTAAACAAGATTAAAAATGTGAAATTTGAGAATGAGAAGCTCCTCAGCCACAGACATGAAAACAAAATAATAGACTAATATCAATTAATTATACATAAGAGTAATAAAGGGAGTCTGAACATTGGTTTAGAAAAATGTCTGGACACGAAGGTCCGTTCCACTAAACACCTAAGAATTGTGTATACTACTATGATAAGTAGTCCCACAATTGCTGGAGAACTGATCAAGGTGGTAAATGGCAAAAGCAGTTCTTGTAGAGTCAGTTCTTTTGGCAGAACTGCACAGGGTTTGAAGGTTTCCCATTTTTATATCTTGAAACATTTTTGTTTGAGGTCCTTCTGTTAAGTTATGCCAGTTATACCTTAGACCTACATAAGATACTTTGCAATGTTTGATGGTGAAACAATAACTTCTACAGTTTTCTAAATATCTTTCATTACTAGAAATCTGTAAAGAGGAAAAGCTAAGTTGTTATGGGGTTCTTACATATTTTTAAATTATTTTTTCCAAAATTGTGGATGTTTTGCAGAGTGTCACTTTTTTTTTTGAAAAGAAAAAAAAACCTCAAACCTGCGGGTCATTCATTTTTATTGCCCTCTGGAATAAAACAGAAACATGCAAGCCATGGAAAATGTCAAAACCAACATTCTCACTGAATTGTTAAAAAGTCCTGATATTTTGGTGAGAAAATATTCAGGAAAAAACCCCACTTTTGACTGGCATGTTTACAGACAGTCATTCCATAACCAGAAGGATCTGTATTTAAACCAGATAATTCACTTTACTAAATCTAATAATGGCACCTTGCTAGAGACACTGGCTAATCGGTCAGCAACTAAATCTAGGCCTAATTTATCAGACAAACTTCATTAAATAAATTTTATATTCTACACTGCACAAAACCGAACTCAATAATTGGGATTAATTGCCACCTTCATCAGTTTTAGCAAGGTCAAGGATTAAGCAGGCTTGCAGAAGGATCTACAGTTCTGTTTCCACTGAAATTTTTAACTGTCAAATTCACAATTGTAAATTCCTGTTTTACAGGAGATTGTCACAAAACAGATTTGGATGTGGTATTATCCATGTCTCACTTTACCCAGACATGGAAGAGCCAGACATCAACAAAATTTTTGCTGTGAAAGGCAATGTAAAAATAATATTAAAGTGCAAGTTTTTCCATGTTTTGATGTTTTTTGCTACAGAGTAGTAACTAAACTCAAAAAATCAATCACATTAAAAAAAGAAAAGATAAAACAAGCTTAAATTTTATATCTATAGATTTTGTAGAAAAGTTTTTAATAAAATAGGAGTAGCTGAAAATTTCCTATAAAATATTTTTCTATGGTTTATCGTTTTAACTTTTCATGAAAATGCCCCTAACAAAATATTTTCTGCCAAAAACTTGTCTGGTTTTGGTTATTTGGGAGGGAGGAGGTTGAGGAAGAATTAAGATTTTACAATATGTGTCTAGAAGTGCTCTTCTGCACTTGGTTATGTATATTTAAGACATATCTCCCTCCTGGCATGATTTGCAACACAATAATGGAGCAATGTTGAGAAACCCATGCTATTGCCCTCAACTTAAATTCCCAGAATTGTCAATCTGGCAGCTGTCACAGTAAAACATTTACATAATTTTTAAATTACAGACAATTATACAAAACTTTTCTCCATCAAAGGATTGGTTTCCTTCCCCACCCTTCCCCTGAAGTCAATAGTAAAATGTCCTTTCTACGCAGTGGGAAAAAAATGCCTTGGTTATACTTACAGAAGAGCAGTGTATGCTTGAAATCATATTTTTGCTTTTACCTAGTACCATGATATTTGAGAAAGCATGCTAGTAATGGGGATGCTATAAATAGTGGCTATGAAGTCTTTGATGGTAAGCACAGTTCAGGCAGAGCATACATGATGACTTTTTATGGAATGCTAAAAAATAAACAGGGAAGGGTGGCTTTCTGGTTTTGTAAGGCTGTAGACTCCCATGACTTGGAGTTAACTATTAATCCTTTTTCCCGTTTTTTTTTTTTTAATTAGAAAAAATCATCATTTTTCTAAATGATTGAAAATTGCAATTGTCAGTCAAGGAAAACAGTTTCTCTCTTGTCTCTTTTTTCTTCAGCTATATGAGAATTACATTTTTTTTACAGCTGTTAGAATGAAACAACACAGGATTGCTCTTATCTGTCCCCGGTGCTGTGAATTTTTTAGCCAAATCACAGACAGATGGATAGATGAATACGGTGCAAGTATGAATGACCTGCCAGTGTTTTCATTTCAGATGGCAAGGTAAGCCTGAGTGTGTATGTGTATATAATGTACAATATTTGTGCGTAGGCCCATGTACTCACATGTGCTGTGACTGGTGTTTGGCCAGTAGTGTTAGACAAATAAGGGAGAGAGACAGAACCTGAATGCTTTTTGTTTGTTTTCTACAATTATTCACAAAAGCGCTTAGCTGTAAAAAGCTAAATCCAAATGTTTTTTTCTTTTGCTAAAGCAGCTGTTCATATGGAGAAAAAAAAATTTAAAGAAAAAGGAAAACAGACAAACCCAGCAATTTTTCTTTGATTTTACTGCAGGATACATGCTTGGCTGCTCCTCTGGTGATGCCCACAGTGCCGTGGAGCAGTGGACCTTGCCCCTTTTTGTAGTTAACTGGTGAAAAAGACTGCATCTGCTTATTCTCAGGCATTAATACAGCTAAAGGAATAAGACATCAGAGGCCTGCAAATGAGAAGGTCTTTTTAAATTTACAAAGCATTTGCTCCTGAATCCACCTCAGTCAGTTTGGGGAAAGCGCTTTTGGCACCAAGTCACCCTTCAGGGAAAGACTGATAATGATCACTAGAGACATACTACGGGCTCCTGCCTCACTCACTTCAAAGGCCTTCTCTCTTAATCAACATTAAATCATCATTTTGCCTTGGATATAGGGACAGCTGTACACAATCTATTTGTTTTAAAACAGATTAGGAATGGGTTCTCTGCCAGAGTATAAGCTGCATGAAAAATGTACTTTAAAGCCATAACTAGGAAAAAACATTGCTCCCTTCATTAGTTGGATTCCAGTACTAGCTGAGAACTCACATTGCGCCAGGACTGGACCCTTTGGTTGTTTGGCTGTCCCCAAGAGCACTCAATGTGACAATTTAGAAATATGACAATTTTGAAAAAAATCCAATATCTGTTGATCTTAGTTGTGTTTTCTGGTGGATTTTCCATGAAAAGCAATAGTCACAGGAGTACTATAAGATTGTTTACGTCTGCTTTCTTCTTCCTTTTTTTAAATCTCAGAGTTAAAAACCCTATTTCATCCACTGACAGTCTCACAAGGTGACAACAAAGGCCTTTTATTGCCTAATTAAAAGTTGATGGCCAGATAGTTGTTAAATAATTAAGCAAAGGCCCTAAATTACAGGGGAGAAAAAAATCCCTTCTCTTGATCCATGCTGGAGATATTTTTGTATGGTTGCTAAACATCTCTCTATAAACTGTTTTTCTTGCATCATACAAATGCGCTAGAATGTGCAAAATTTAAAAAAAAAGTCTAGTAACTAGCCATATTTCCAGAATAGACATTGTGTACTGAAAAACAGTGGTTCCCAAAGAAGATTTGGGAGTCAAAATGAGTACACAAAAGAATATTCTGAGAACAAAATTGTGATGAAATGAGCTACTCTATTTTTTCAAGTGCAAAGACAATATTGATCATGGAAGACTGAAATGAGTCCTAATGTCCACTTTAAAAAAAAGATATTGAAAATTAAAATATAAAATTATTACAAAGAATATGTCTCACAATGAGAAACTTATAATGTTCAATCTGCATTATTTAAAAAAAAAAACAACAAAAAAATTGGCAGGCAAAGTGATTGTATGAGACTAACTCCTTCACAGTCAGAAAATAGTGCTTTTAATAATTCACATATTAGAGAAATGCAGAATTAAGAAAGTTTAAGCAAAAGTGAGACAAACTGAAATTAAAAATGAGGCCCAGCTTCTAAGAGGGACCAGTAGAAAAATCTATCAAATGAACTGGTACCTTTGGCACTGACTTGTTTTATTGTTGTGCTTAAGCCAAAACCAGTCAGCCTTTGTGGGGGGCTGAATCCCAATTAAAAGCATTAGCTGCTTTAATTCAAATTGCACTCCACTCAGAAGAAGCTTGAGTGAAGTGCAGTGCTTTCCAAAATAAGAGTGATATAGCTGGACAGGATGAGCTACATCTCATCTTGAGCTCCAACTTTTCTTACATGTCCTTGGTTCAAGTACAGGTGGCACTGCATGGCATTTTCAACATCTGCCTTAACTGAACGTGAATCACAGGCCTGTGCATGTGAATTTCTGTGCCAGTGGATGTCACCAGTTACACAAAGAGAACACATGCAAGGGATTGGGACTGTTGTGTCTACTCACAATGGCAATAATTCCTATCTATTTGTTTGGACACTTTTCTCAAGACAGGAAAATAAATTATAAAAAACCCAAAAGTTCAGATTTTTTACTTTTTTATGATAAATCACAATTTTGCCTTAAGCATCATTCTCTCTTTAAATACTCAAGACACAGAATGAATGTTTGTTCTTGATAGTCTTATGACCAAATTCAGAGTAATCTTCTACTCTAAAAGAAGTCTGATTGTTATTTCTGTATTTTAATATTTATTTATTTATTTATTTATGTTCTATTTTATGATAAAGATAATGGAAGATCTTTGAAGATCATTGAAGAGGAAATGTGCCAGAAAACTGGAACCCAGTGTAGCAAGGCAGATATTACCACTGACTTGTTTCCACACTGTGTTTATCACATGGTGAACAGGGAGTAAATGAGAAATGCACCCTAGCTACTTTATGTTGGTGCTATCATAAAGAATATTAGACTTCCATGAAACCAGGCATGGGAATAAAGGAAGAAGGAAAGACAACTAGATTAAATTTTAGCTAGCAAGCAGTAGAGGGAATCAGCTAACCAAACGGAGATAGGGATATTAATTCAGCAAACACTGGGTAAATTTAAAAAAAAAATAAAAATATTAAGAGTGGAAAATCCTGGTAGCGTGGAGAATAAGAAAACACACCATGTGTGGAAAAACTGTCTCCTATCTAGAGCAGGGCTTCACTCAGTAGAGCGGAGCAAGAGTATTATACTGAATAAAGAGAGGCCTGTTACTGTCCTGCCAGAGAACCTATTTTTCAGTGTAAGAGAATGCACCAGATCATCAAGCTAGTGAGCAGGATGCAAGGAAGGAAAAGCCATATAAAATGAATCTTATGCATTTGAAAAACAACAGAATGCAAATCAAGGCAACATAAATTATAGAGAGGGAGTGAAAGTTACTCCAGGGGTTTTATCCCCTGCCCCCACAGGATACAAGCTATTTCCTTTGAGTTTGCAATAGTAATTTCAAAATGCTACTCCTGGCACTGTCTGAGCCACATGTATTTTCAGCACTTGGCAAGAAGACATTTAGAAGATAGAGGTTGTTCCTTTACTTGGGAAAGGGAATTGAACTTCTTGCACTATGACAGTAAATAATGTGTTTCTCCACCGAGGTCACCACTGCACAGACAACAGTAAATTTGGCATTTCCTAATTTTTTGCTCCTTGACTTTACTACCTAAATAGCTTTTTCTCTTCACTGAGTAGTTGTCCACATGGAGTCCATTTTTATTGTGTGTGTGCTCAGGGCTAGTTCAGGCACAGGGAGCACGTACAGTCCAAGAATGGACTACATGTGCATAACACATTTCAAAGTACAGTTCCTGAGAGGTAAATAACTCCTTACAAGTGGAAATATTGACTAAATTAAGAGGGGATTGTCTAACAATTGCCAATGCAAATTACTAATCTTTCATAATGTATGCTAGATTGACAGGGTTCTGATTTCTCAACAAATGTTCACAACTGAGTAATTCTACAAAGTAATTTGAGACCATTAATAATTTGACAGGACTGAAGAGTTATATCCCTTTGTAAAGCACATCAGACTGACTAAATATTCGAAAATTAATTTCCAACAATGTCCACCAGTATGTTATATTTCTCAGATAACTATATCCTATGTTATACAAAAATACTAAATGGTGTTCATAATTAACAGTAATGATGAGGGAAAAGCTATGGCTTTCATTTATGAAGGCAGTTATAAGACATAGGAATAGCCACTCTGGATTGGATCTAAGCCTGTGCCTGTAACAATGACCAGTAGCAGATGTTACAGGAATAAAAGAAAGACATGGCAACCCCTCCTTTCCTGTGCAATCAGACACTGTAAGTCTATACCAGGCTTTCCTATGAAAGGGCACATATGCAAGAAGGTAGCAACTGGCCCATATTTACCTGCTTATTTACAGAATTCTGTTTTCCAGAATTCTCTTTGATGCTGTGAAAGACTGCAGCCTCTTGCCAGAAGACAAAAGAAGTTTTTATATATCACTGATATTTTCTGAGCAAATAATATCACCCTCTTCAGAGAAGCTATGGCATGCTGAATGCCAAGATCAAGCAAAATACCCAAAGAGTAAATATTCATTTATTCCTATTATATCTAGTGAAACTGCTGATATTGCTGTGCTCAGTGTTAGGGTATAAAACTCACTGTCCCACCTCAATAACCGATCCTTATTGAACAGGCAAATTGCAACTTTGATTTTCAGTTTAGTATTAAAAGTAAAAGTAAAACTCAATTTGAGAAGGACAAACCACTTAAATTTTGTGTATTTTTAATCACCAAGTAAATGCATTTCCTTCTTATGGGAAGAGACAGTTTAGCTACAGTTGAACATAAGAAATACGGTTTTAGTAGTTTCTGTATTTCCGGTCTTGCTTTGTCAGTAGCTATAATTTTGAAAAATTGATAAACTTAAAAGAATTCAGATTGATAGTTTCACTTTCAAGTAGTGACCAATGTACGCCAGCATGCAGTATCACATAGTTGGGAAACTCAAATATATACCTGACAGATACAAATAAGAAAAAGGGAGGAATCTAAATCATGGCTAAACTGTATCTGGTTTGGATCTTGTTGCTCTTTTTAAGATCTGATTAAGAGACTCTGAGCAGGCAGGTTTGCTTATAGGAAGCTATTCTGCAAATTATAATGGGGAGGTCAGAGTCTCAAACTGTCATGAAGTTGCTTGAATTCATTGTTGTGTCTGAGCACCAACTTAGAGACAATGTCAGGACTTGTAGTGGAAGCAAAGTGAATCCATGTTGCTTTCTTTCAGCTTATGTACCTCCTTAGATGTGAAAGGGTTAAGCATGAGTTAGAGATGGATGTGAAAATATATGGGTGAAGTAAGAAAAAAAAATTCTCTTCTAGCTTGAGCCGCTCCATCTGTTCCCTTAATTCAGTGGCAGACCTTGATCGGACCCTGGGATCTGCTAGTCCCACACTTCATCCAGCTTCTCTCTGTAAATTAAGTTGTTGGCCTGTGTTACTGAGGGTTTAGGAAGGTGAGTGATGACCTTGGTTTGAGTATGTTTGTATAGAAACATGTCACTGTAGGGTGATGTCTTTCGTCCAGGGACATAGGGCCCAATACTAACCATTTGTTAAGAAAATACCAAAGCTAAACATATCCAGTGTATGAAAGGATCCAACACCCTTGCCAAGTGTAACTTACACTCATCTTTGAAACATCAATGTACACAGTATTTTAAAGGTTATTTTTAGCACTTGTCTTTTAAACTGCTTCCCATCTGATGTTAACATCTTTCAACTTTCAAACTAATATGAGTTATTTTTATTATTAAAATGGGAAATGTCTTTAATCTAGTGTATTATGACAATATGTTTAATATATATTTTTAAAAGGAGATATAAAATAGTATTTATTCTCAAGAATCAGGACACATAATTCCAGAGAAGTACCACAATGCTTTCAAGTTCTGTGTTTCTTTATATACCTGAGATTAAAAGTAAAACTTTAATGACAATATTGTTCTCCTTTATTCCCACTTCCCTGCAGTATTTTCCCAGCAGTGATCTATGTTCCTAAGTCTGATGCATGCCTGTTGTTGTTTGGAGAATCAGTTGTGGTTATTCAATTGTGTAAGAAAGTTCTGTTAAATCATGTAAGTTCTCTTACAGCATTTATTTTGAAATAATAATGTAAGGAGTTCAGTCAAATTTTCTTTAGCTTGTGAAGTACACCGGAAAACATGAAGACAGAAATTCAGATTAGAACCACAGTTTTCAAGCCAGGTAGTCTTAAACCCAAATACCTAAATGTGGTTTTAGATTTGAACTTTAGGCATCTGGGCCTGAAAGTGTTGGCCATGTTTCATATTCCTGTTGGAGGATTGATTAATGTACAGTCAGGATGTTTTTCCATACAGCCAGCCTATAAACATTACCTTTCTAAAGTTCAGCCCATACTTACTTGGTGTATCTTTAAATAATTTACCTTCCATCTCTACACTTTTTAAATATTTCAGATTATTTCAGTTTGTGAAACTGATGATCTGGTGTTAAAGCTTCTCCGGGGTATGAGGGGTAGCTGGAGCAGGGGACAGCCTTTGTTTAAACAGAAAAGGATGAAATTTTAGCCTCGTCAGAGTCAGTGGAAGCTTTGCTGCTGGCTTCCACATGGCCTGGATTTTACCCAGGTATGCACCTTTGGTCTCAAGTGATGTAAATCAGGCATGACTGCACCAAAGACTGTGAGGATGCAAAATGCAAGACTCGTATGTGAAGGGATATCAGGCCAAAACCAGTCAGAAGAGCTATGAAAAGCTGGTCAAAGGAAAGTATCTGTATTAGACAAGGGTGTACTTTAACACTTTCTCCCCTGCAAAATTTCTCCAAAAGTATTTTTCAGGAAATACAGTCTACCATGACGTGAAACTATTCTTAATGGGTAAATCATCAAAAATAAATTATAAGAATGCTGTATATGTGGGATTTTAGCTTTTCCACGATAGCTGAAGTAATTACCTAAAACTGATTATGAACTATTTCTAAATGTCTCCTCTCGTCCACAGGTAAACAACCTTTTTGTCATATCTGAACTTCTATAAATTCCCAAATCTTGCTCACTCCAAAATAAACAGAAAACCAAAAACATGTTTTAGTTGTTCTTCTGCTGCAACTGTGCCATTCTATTTAAAGAACTGTATTAGATAGGAATGACAATGTAAAGAATGCACTCAAGCTTTTTAGCTGAAAATAGTCTTTATTTACAATAGGTTTTGGATAATTTTTTTGGAAGCTGTCATTCCATTACTTTTCACATAAATCAAAGCAGAAAAGAAATGTGTTTGAGAAGAAGTGGGAACTAAAGGTCATATCATTCAAGAAAAGGCATATGCTTTATTTGGGCCAGCCCTGAAGAATAGAATGAAAGATTGAACAAATATCTGGAGAAATGTTCTGAATGTTTTATGGGTGAGAAATAAATTAATAAATTAATTCACTTTAAAATAGAATAAAATGTTAAGTGCATTTTGTTTTATACTGAGTGCAAACAAGAAAATAACAAACCCTTTTAAGAGCACCCAGGATATTATTCCAAGAATAGCTTCAGGAGATGCAACAGCAGGGTTGGAGGGCATTAAGCAAAATGCTCTGCAGGAGCTGGGTGAAAACAATCTGTACCCCCCTTCTTCCAGAACACATCTCCCCTTTATGACAATATTCAGACTCTAATAGAAAGAAACCAGAACCTTTTAAACCCTCTTAACAGCAAAGAGGTATCTAAATTTAATTTTTTTTCTGCCAGAAATAGAAGGTCACACTAGGCGTTCCTATGAAATCCATAGTTCTGTCAGCCAAACTCCAGAGGTGAGTGCTGAAGCTGGCTACCAGCTTGATTTTAGTTTTAATTGACATGGTGGGCTGTAAGTTGCAGCAGTGGAGAAGGTGGACTCTGCTGAGGAAGGTTTGCTTCCCAGCAGAGAAGAAGGTGGGTAGGTGAGGCAGGCACCTCTGAAACTGCCCCCAGCTTATGGTATCAAAACCTATAGACTGGGGATCTTGCTCTACTGAGCTGGTCAGAGCTCAGATTTCAGATCCTTCTCTATCCTGTCTCCTGTGAGCTAGTTCACTTTAACAAAAGGTTTTGTTAGCTTTTCTTTATCAGCAAGAAAACATATACAGAAGTCTCCCACAAATTAGAAATCTCCTCACCATCTGGGTGAGCAGAAAATATCATAACCTGGCTAAAAATTGGAAGCATCGGATGTTGGAAGATGTGATGGATCTGCAAACGTTTTTCCTAAAGCAAAACCTTCTATTTACAAGGGACTCTTCAAGTACCCAGTCACCATCCCTACTAGCAGAAGGAAGGTTCTTCCTCACCTGAGATCACCCCAATTGTCACAGAGATGGAACAGCTTTGCGTGATGGTTGGAGAGCAGCTGCTCCTTCTGCTTCTCTGTTTCTTGCTCTGTTTCCTGCCATTGCTTTTTTCCTGCCAGGTCTGAGGAAGAAGGAATTCCTACTGGGACAGTGATTAAATATAAAACAACTAAAGACTTCTTGAATTTTTTTCCCCTGCTCCAATTTCTCCAAGAGCTCTGGAGAGAACAAAGTGAATGCACCAAATGAATAATAGGCTCTACATTTTGAAGCATTTTGAAAAGAGATGCTACTATAAAAGGTCAGCAGTATCTTGCTCCTCTTTTTTCTTTCTTTGAGCTGTGATTTAGGCATAATTGTAAGATATTTTTAACAACATATTAGCTGATCTCAGTTTAGCAATCAGAAACTTCCTTTCCTTAGGGTCAGTTACTTGTGTTTCCAGAGAGAGGAGAGGATCATGGGCTGAACAAAGGCTGTTTATAGGTGACACTTCAAGTGAATTTACAAGCTTGTTTGAAGACTTCAATGAGTTCTTGTCTACAAGAGCTCCTTGTGTGGCTTGTCATCCACTTGTCAGATATGTGTATTTTTAAGCTGATTGATGCAAATCTGCAAAATATTGGTTTCATGGGGTTTTGCTACTCTTTGTCTCAATAACCTATCAGTAATGCAACATTTCTAGCATTCAATTTGTTATTATATTCATCCTTTGTATGGTATCTTTGATGAATATTTTTTGCCTTGGTTAGTACCAGCATCCCTATATGTTATATATTTTCATAAACACAAGACCTGAGCAACCAGGGGGACTAAAC
The DNA here is from genome assembly GCF_036417665.1 of Passer domesticus. Taxonomy (NCBI): domain Eukaryota; kingdom Metazoa; phylum Chordata; class Aves; order Passeriformes; family Passeridae; genus Passer; species Passer domesticus. Next base: position 48,502,097 of record NC_087477.1, read on the forward strand.
AAAAATAGAAGTGGCAGAAAGGATACGTAAAAGATCTTCTTGCATTGTGTTTATTAGTGCTAAATGCAGAGAATTACAAGAAAAAGTAGTTACACCCTGAACACTTCAGACTTTATTTAAATATTTGGAAACAAAATTATATACCTATGTTTACTGCATCCTTTTACCTATTTTTGTTAGGTAAGTAAAGTATGACTCACTCAGTTATGTGTGATCCTCCCTAGAATTAACTGTTCTGGTAAAGAATAAAAAGTGTATGACTGTACCACTTAAAGGCAGGAAAATATGGTTTCAAATTTTAAACCAGATTTTCTTCAAATGCATTTTTAGTCACATTTTTAAGGGAAAGTCTGCAAATGCCAGGCAGCATTCATGTGCAGATCTATGAACATATTTCTATTTTCTTAAGAGTTTAATTTTGCTTCTCAGTATTCCAAAGCTGTAGGGAAAAATATTAATAAAAATGATGTATTTCTATGTAAAATAAATGGCATTATAAACAGAACAGAGGCTGAGCTTTCAAAATCCAGATTTGGACTCAATTTTTTCAATAGTTGATAATTTATTTTCCTTTATCCCCTTTAGAGATTAATTTAGTGTGTGAAATTTTGGCACAATTGGCACCTGAGCTTGTCACATCATTTTCCCTGACTGGGGTGTTTGGATTTGTACTCTGATGAACTTGTTCTGTAAGAAATTATAAGAATGTTTCCTGGCAGGCTGAGTTTTTCCACAGTGCATTTATTTTCTTGGAGATAATTTGTTGTGTCTGTTAGGACTCACTTAAGAAAACCTTCCAGCAGCAGAGTACCTAAAGAGCAGTTACTTTTCTGCTTTTTTTTCCTTTAGCATTTAATTCAAGCTGAATTTTAGTTTTATTACTAAATAATTACCTCCCCTGTATGGCAATACCCTGGAGAAATGCTGGCATCCAGAGATGTTAACAAACAGCATAGCCCCAAGGTCCCACTGCTGCAGGGCAAAGGGGGAAACAGCAGAGGGGAAAGAGTGAGAGCTGGGGAGCAAAGGGACTTGGAGGGACAGAAATCGAATCAGGCCCCTCTAAATTTCTTTTTATGTCTTGTGGTGCTACATATACAGATCCCCCCCCCCCCCTCCTCGAAACAGGGAGGAAGAAAAAGAAGGGTAAATCCAGAGCACCGGTGGCCATCACCGAACAGAAAGCAGCGCTGGTCCTGCCCCTGCAGCCCTGGCACCTTGGGGCATCAGCTTCAGTGCTCAGTGGAACTACCGTGATAATGGCAAGGAGGAGTTCACTGCAGAAGGTTTTGTTCCCATACAGAAACAAATCTTGAAAATTATATACAAGAGCAATATTGAAGATATGCTAAAATTGAAAAATCTAGGCTTCGAATACCAAAAACCTAACACCAAATTCATAGACTTTTTTTTTTTTTTTTTGCAGTCTGAGCTCCGCAATCCTAATTCTGTTATAATATCCATGAACATTAGGCTGTGACTTTTAGTTTTAATTCACAAGTTTTGAAAATTACTAGTGTGAGATTTTTTAGCATAGTAGTGAGGTACACACATACAAACAAGGAACTTTCCAGCACAGACACACTTGTGCCGAATTTGAAACAATGATATCTTAATTTAAGATAATTTTTGAAATGCAACTTCAGAATTAATTTGAAGGATAATTTTCTTCTTAATTCCCCTGTAAGGACCACCAAGATTTTAGAACTTGAGAAAAAAAAGTATGTGATACAATCAGAAGATAAGCCAATAGTAGTTTAAGCCCATTAATGCTTTTCAAATTGAGAAAAAAATAATTTCAGCCATCTGACTTTTATAGTGATGGCAGAGTGAAAAGTTTATTAAGCACAACTGAAATTATCACAAACTTTTCAATAATGCTGAAATCATATCATAATTGAAAACATTTCTTTTACTGCATGACATGTTCAATAACGATCTTGGAAGAAAATATGAAGTAGGAGAAATTAATATAATACAGGGATAAACCACTTATTTCCTACTAATCCCACAGAAAATTGTACTGAAATGGTAGGGGGTTTAATGACCGGTATGAAATTTTGTTTGCTTCTTTTCGAGTCAACACTTTCTTAGCTGCAATTAGCAGCTCCCGGCTAGCACAAAACCCGCGAGGAGGAGCAGCTCATTTCAGGGGTTTCTATTGCCACCTAGTGGCTCCCGCGCCCTTCCCCTGCCCCGTGCTCCAGCCCGGGCTCCCGACAGCTCCTCAGCTCCCGGGAGCAAACGCTTTCGGTAGCTGACAGGAGAGAGAGGTGCAGTTCTTTAAACTTTTTAGACATAACAAAAAGAAAAGCATGAATTTAAATTTCCTCATTATATGGACAAAAAAAATTTCTTTGAGTAACTAAGATATCCCCCAGCTGACATAAATTAAGAATCATACACTAACTCAGTAATGAGCACTACTTTGAAAAAGAGAAGTTTATACAAGTGTGCTTTTTGTTGTTGCTGTTATTTGAAGCAGATTATATAGATTTGATTTGATTCTTTCTTGCCTGAGTTTTAGTCTCCTGAAGGTCTCTCTGATTTCTGTTTAATTGATACATTTTTATCTCTGGAGAAAAACCTACTTATACTCTTAGAAATAGAACTCCATGTTGGTCATGACAGGGTATGTTGAGATAAGCTGTAAGAAACATAAAATCTTCAGTTTTCTTTACTTTTTGTTGATAATAGTAAATATAAAAATTTTTATGGGCTTTCACCCCTGGACGCTGACATCTGAGAGTTAAAATAGAAATGAGTAAGAGATTTAATACCTCATACTAATGCCACCATAAAGTCTGTGGTTTTCCTGAAGCCAGTGGAGGTACTCGTGTCTATGGAGGTAAGACTTGCTGTAAATTAAATTAGATTGAAACCCACAAACCTGAATAAAGTCCAGAAGCTTTTCATTGTACCTGGTCTCATGTGGATAGTACAGTACTGTAATGTAGATTATAATACATAACACCTGTATGTAAGAGCTCCTTTTATCAGAGTTTCACTTCTCCATGAAAGTTTTTCAAAATATACTTCCTCTTGTATTAAAAACTTTCCTCCATAAAAATTTGCAATTTTTTTTATTTCAGTATAGACTAAAAAAATGTGATTTTATTTCTTGAAAGTTCTATTTTAACGACAAATAAAAATCATAGGAATTAATTTTTTGCCTTCACTGCTTCAACAGAAATAGTGTGTTCTGAGTGATAACCACTCCTCCTTTTAAAATAAACCACACACTTTTGCCTTGGCAGACACTCAGCTCTAGAAGACTTATCTGCTTGTAAAGTTTTCCTTGCATACGTGGTCATTCATTTTAAACACATTTTAAAAGTATGGAGCAAACTACAGAATGGAAAAATGTGTGAAGACTTTGATATATATTCTATTTTTACTCTGTGAATATGCAGCTAACTCTCCCTTTTCTGGTGAATGATTCATTCCCCTGGACTTGGTATGTCTTTCAGTCACAAGAACTGCCCATCTCAAACTTTGACTTCCTACAAATGGAAGCTTTTCTGAATATTTTTAAAGCACAAATTGGCTGGGAACAGGACTGCTAGGAGCCTGACTTGGAACTTGGAGACATGCATTAATTTTCACACTCAGGCACAGCCCTCCTCTGTAACCTTGACCAGTTCACTTAGGCTCAGATTTTCAACACTTTTTAAAGCATGTTGAGAGGTACTTTTAAAATACTCTTCTGCCTCAGTTGCCCACCTATAAAACAGCCTGCTCCATGGCGGCACTTGTATTCCCTGACTTGTGCTTTTTTGTGGAGGGTATTTAGGAAGAGCAAAGCACTTACCTGGCTTTTGTCTCTGCAAATCCCTCTGAAAGACTGAAACTTCTTGGAGGTTCAGCCTGTCCTCCCACAAGAGGATCTACCTCAGTTAAGGCGAGGAGGCCCCGTGCTGGGTCTAGACTTTGAGCCACTGCCACGTTTCAAGCAGTAAAATAGAACAGGAAACCAATGTGAGTGGTCATTCTTCAAACTGAGTGTGGCTTATTCATGCTGAAACTTCTAATTGCAGAATGAGCAATTGCAATGATTCTACCCTAAAAAATGAACACAGCTGATGGAAGAGACACTTCAGGGAGTATTGCAGGGCTATCTGCCAATCCTGCACCCGTGCTTGCTTGGCAGCTGCAGGACAGGAGCTAAGCTGATGTCCCTAGGAGCAGTAGCATCTCCAGCAGTTCCTCAGGGAATGTAGAGCCAGTAAGAGCCATCAGTGGGTTGCAATTCCAGGTTTCTTACTTAAATGCAATGGATCTATCTATCTAGATATACGTGTATTTACATAAACGTTTGAATAAGGAGAAGGTTGTCAAAATTTGCAGTTCACATGGAAAATTTTCAATGTTCTTTTTCATTATTTCTTCAAGTGTTTCAAAGTTCATCACTCCAATATATTTTAGTAAGAAAATGAACTTAACATTAGATTTTTGCATATTTCTCCCTTTTTTAAAAATTCACTCTAGAGGGTCAATGTCCTGTTTATGCTAATGCAATAACCATCTTTGAAGCACACACTAAGTGGTTTGTTTGTATCATATTTCAGGTATTTTTCTGAGTAAATTTAAACTCTGGGGTTTTTTGTTTGGTTGGTTGACTGTTTTTTGGGGAGGGTTTCTGATTTTTTCCTTTTTTAATGGGAAACATAGGTTCCAAGTTCTAGGGTATTTTTTCTCACTTAACACAAGAAAAGTCCTTTTCAAGCCTTTAAACTCAATCTGTTGTGCTTCAATATGGTGAAAAGTAAAAATACCTTAGTTTTAGGAGTGGTGGCAGCCAACTGAAAAATTTCCCCGGTTAAAGACGGGAATCAATGGAAATGTGAAGTTATTGTTACAGCTCAGTCATGTGTTATGTTTCCCAAGTGCTCTCTGCTGCCAGATTAAACTGTGCTTTACAGGGTTAGGCCCTTGTGCCAGGTAACTGGTATCCTGCTCCCACAGAGCAGTCATGCTCCAGACAGATGTAAACTTTCCATGTGCAAGCATTGGAATGGCTCTAAGCCACAGAAGCCTAAGAAAAATTTCTGTAAGGACATAACCTAGAAAAGCTCAACAGCTCACTGATGGGGTGAGAAGGTCACAGGGAAACTCTGGTCACTTGGATGCCTGAGATTGTAAATATCTTTCTGAAACATTAGGATGTTTTGTGTGTCTGCAGTGAGTGAGCAAAAAGGAGAATGAGGCATGTGGGAAAAGATTGAAAAGTCTGAGATACTGAGAAGTAAGTGCTTCTAGTTGCTCTCCAACAGGGTCAGTGATTGATGAGGGGTTTTTGTGAGTCTCTGGGTTGCAATGGGTATAGATTCTCAGCACCACAGCCCTCTGGGCTGAGCTCAGGCAAGTTCAGGAGTTGTGCCTCTCTGCACATGACTGGGTCCTCTGTAGGTCCTCACCAGACACCCCTTCTACAGTAACCATGCCATGTGGTGTGCTACAAATATTTTCTTATTGCTTTAGGATATTCTAGAAAATGAGAAATACTATTTTACTTAAAAACATAGACATGATCATGGAATTTTCCATCATTTTGGAAGTTAAAATTAGTATTACAGCAGCTTCTAAGATGTCTGTGCTACCAAATGGCAGTGTGTAGTTCATCTCTTAGGTAGCTCTAGGGAGCACAGTCCTCCTGCAGTTAATTTGGGTTCTGCCTGGGATAGCTCCTGCTCAAAAGACATATCAAGAAGAAGATGAAGAGGAATATCTGCTGCCTCATCATTGTGACATCTGCTCAGTGTCCTCATTATGGCCCAGGGAATGGACAAATAATTGTTATCAGTCTTCAGGCCTCCACCACCACACCTTCTCTCAGTACTGATGTAGAAGGACATGTAGTCTCCCATCCAGCAAAGTGCATAATCTAAGTGAGTAGGCAGGTGAGTAACCCCTTTCCTCCTTAGTGAGGCAATGCATATGTTTAAATCCTATGAAAGCCTGTTGGACTTAAACACATACTAAAATTTGGTGAAGCTGAAAGGCAGAGGTGGAGCTGAAAGGCAGAAGTGGAAAATGTAACTGAAGAAATGCAACTCTGCCTGCTGGTTTAACAAGAGCCTGACTGTAGCTCACTCTGTGTGAATTCCAGTGTTTTACTTACACAAATGTCCTGCTACAAACAGCTAATATCTGTAAGAGGATTGGCATGCTTTGCAAGTAGATTAGCATTTAGTTAGATCCTAATTGCCTTCATTACCCAGATGATTTGCCAAAGTTACGTGCTAGGCAAAAGAATGTGGTTTTGCTTCCACAAATTTTGGGCCCCCAACCAGTATTTGACAGAGAGAGAGAAATGTTGGTCTATTCTGAAGACAGTTTGCACTTGGAATATATATTTTCTGGAAACTCATCTCCAGGTAAATAAACATTGCTAAAAAAAGTTCTCAAGCACTAAGTTTTAGAAGGAAAGTGAAGTGAAATCTCACACTCAATGAAGAGGTCTGTTATGGATTTTTTTAAATTGTATTTTCTGAGGTAAAAAAAATACCTCTCACCAAAAACCCCAAAACCAACATCACCACTGATTTTTCACTTGTTGATGATTCTGAAACTGGCTCTGGGAACAGCAAGTCAAGCTGCTGAGGCGGGGGGAAAAAGGCACCATTGCTATCAGGCCCCCTGGGTTCTGTACTACTTTGCTCTCTGATGACACACAGTTCATTTCCTGACCTCTGGAGAGATGACAGGGATAAAAAAAGAAAGGAAGAAAGCAACTCTTAATGCTAAGGAACGAACATGGAGTTCAACTTGAAATATAGGGAAGAGAGTCTTTCAAAAGTTGTAGCTGTATTTAGCATCAGAGTTCATGAGATCCACATGTCCCATCTTCTTTCTCTACAAATCCCAGAGGGGAAAAAAACCCATTTATTCTGATAGCCTGGAAGGAAAAAAAAATGTCTGTTCATCAATTTCCCCTTTTTTTAAGAGATAACCACTGACTCTACCCGCATGTTATCTTTATCCTGAGGCAGCAAATTTATCATAATTTATTCTGGTATATTCTAAATTTACCATGTTGATTACCACTGTATAAACAATGTCTGGCATTTGCCTCAGCCAAAGAATTGAGGCTGGCGCTGATTTGGAGTAGAGATCTGTGGAAGAGCTTCAATTTACTGAAGTGGCTGTAATATCAGTACAAACACCAGAGATAGATAGCTAAGGATATGGTGGTTTTAAAAGGAAAAAAAGTAAGGATTCTTCTCCTGTGTGATGCTAATGAGCCACTTACTGAAATGAATCTGTTTGGAGAGGGAAGTCTGAATGACACAAGGTTAAAAAACATTAGAAAGTGGTCTGCAGCAACAGCTGACTGGACTCCCTCCTGGAAAAGCTGCTCTTAATTCTTCTTAGGTATCAGTGGGTAAGGGTTGAGAAAATCTTTATGTAATTACTGCATACAAATAAGAGTAACATGAAAGGATTTTCAGAAGACTGGACTAAAACCAGTCCTAATCTTTGGGACTAAAAAAAGAATTTGAAGGAGGACCAAAAAAGGGGAGAGATTGTCTTAACTAGAGATAAGTTTCTATTTACAGTAAAAAAAAAATTATTTGATCAACAGGCCAAACTGCATATGTGCTGAAAAATACCTGATACCCCCCATCCAAGGAAGAAGATTAAGCAAATTTTATGTGTTTCCTCATACAATTACAATGTATTTCCTTCAAAACTCTTCAATCATAATTCTAATTCCCATAGTAAATTCTGATATTAAAATACATTTATGAACCAAACTTTTAAATAACCTGATGACTTCTTTCATAAAATAGTATATTCATGATTTAATTTCTATTTACATCCTTGAAATCATGTTTGTCTGTTGTCCTGTGCATCATACATATTCTAGAACACCACTTTGGCTTTAAGATCTTGGGTGAACTTCACCTGACTTTAATGAGGCTGAAAAAGCCTTATTTAACTCCCAGGACAATTTTTTTATTATGATCTTCTTTTCTTCATGTGAGAAATACTTGGTTAAATTATATGTCTTACAAAAAACCCAAAAAACCCAAACCCAAAACAAAACAAAAAACCCCAAAACCCCAACAAAGAAAACAACCAAAAAATATGCACCCAAAAACAAATATACAAAAAAGAAACCAACTGAAAATCCCACATGAACTTGTCATTTTTGGAGTTCTATCTTGTGTGTTGGCAGATTAAAATGAAAAATTAGCTCCTGTTATGTGTGGAGTGTGCACTGTCATGATCTGTGTAAACATGAGAGCTTTTAGGCAAGAAGTGTGTGTACGAGCTTAGCAAATGCTTCCTTGGAAGCATCTTAGAAAGTCTGTCTCTAATATTCTGTGGTTTTGTTTGGAATTCTTTATCTTTGCTTAATACTGTTAAGAAAATTGAGACTTAAACTATGTTTCTGATTTTCTGAGTTAAGCTAGAATGATAATTTCAAATTGTTTTCTTCCAACTTGGCACTTTCTACTTTTTCTGCTGTACTCTGCTCTTCTTCCCTAAAGAGTTTGCTTAAATTTAGTATAAAACAGGATTCATTGCTAAGGAACAGCAAAGAGAATGGCTGAGGTTATTTACAGCAACAGTAAAAAATGTACTTTCCTCTGTCTTCAAAGACACAGTGCATCTCAAGGGGAAAGCAGATGATAAATGTGACTTCTACACAAGGGATGTGGTGTCAGAAAATTCTGTTTCCCCTTAGACCACGTTTGCCCTGTGCTCACGTGTAATTTCAATTACTTCCTAAACTTATGACATTGGCTGCTTTGTGGATGAAACTGCATGGAACAAAATCTTGTAGCATGAAAAAAAAAAATCAGAATGCATTTTTCATGCATTTTTTCAGCACTCAGTTATGTAATTTCAGCCTCCATTCAGCATCTTTGATTTATGCTACGCACACAGAAACAACAGAGATGTATCTTCTAAATAAGAACAACAGGAAAACACGGGGATAATATATAAATAAAAGTAAAATTCATCACAATTTTGAAGTCTCTTTTATGCCAGTTATGAGTAGCAAACTCAAAGGTGGACACAAGTGCACAAGCATGCACTGACCTTTGAGCATGTCACCAGATCTGTAACATTACATGCTTGGAGGTAGGCACTCTGTTTCAACATTTTGCTTTTTTGGGATCTATAAAGTATGGTGGCTTTCCGCACTAAATCCAAAGAAAGTTGCTATTTTTGATCTTTGCTTTTTAGAGGATTGTATTCTGGTGTGGAGCATTCTGCATGACACAGCAGTAGTATGGAATCTGATTTTTGGGGATTTTTTTCAGTCAACCAGGAAATGAGATTATTATAAGAGCAGCTGAAATCATACTTTTATTTTATTTTTATTTTTTTTCCTTTGAATTATTTGTTGGTGTGCTAAAAGAAAGCCCTAAAACCCTATGCTGCAGGCCAATTCAGCCTCTGATTTCTATGCCTATGCAAGGTGGGAAAGAAAACAAGGATTTTAGGACTCTGCATCAGCACTGGGTGACTCCTTGGCCTCCTCTAACACAGATTTAAACATCTCATTTGCAGCAGGACAGAAGCCACTTGGGACAGCCAAAGGCAGCTGTGGGATATGTTTGTTAATCAGTCTGTGTAACTTTCTAGAGCAGTTTTAAAAAACTCTGTGAACAAACAGTATGGATGTGATTTTTATCTATGGGTTTGAAGAATGAATAAAAATGAGGGTATATCTCAGCAAAGATAGTTGCTTTATCCAGTAAAATAAAAATTAAATAATTTTTGCTTTAAAGTGACAACACTCAGCACCCAGCAAGTATTTCAATGTTTGATATTCCACCATATACTGTGATTATTTTGCCTTTCTTTATTCCTGAATCTTCAGCTCAGTTTTCCGTAAAGTCAGCAGATGCTGTGTAGACTTCTGTCAGTCCTTTTCTGTGTTCTCTTTTGAATGGTTTCTCCATGCTTATAATTCTAAGTACATTTTTATAGGTATTGATTTTATGGAGCATTTTGAACTGTTAAATTTCTCTTAAAGCTATCATGATTTCCTGGGACTTGAAGACAGAGACATTTGTTCCTGCTTGATTCCTTTTGAATGACACTTTCCCTAAAGACTGTATTAACCAAGGGAAAATACAATACTACCTTCTAAATGGCTTGAAGAGCTTTTCGGTTGTAAAACAGAGATTGTGTCTTTACTAATGTATTCTTAAGAGTGCAGTATTGTGAAATAAAATATTTTGTTGATAGTACAGAACAAACACACTTTACCAAGAAAAGAAAGCTGTGCTAGTCCATTCTGTGATGCAAGAGTTTCTTCTGTGGTTTTAGCAGCTAAGCCATGTTATTCATAGATCAGTTTGGAAAGCAGTTTGAGATCGTTCAGAATATTATGGTTTAAAAAAATGGGTAAAATAATTGCATGTATTTACATTCCATTCATGTACAGCCATGTGTCTAGTAATGCCATTAAGAAAAACGTCAAGTTCTTCCACAAAATATAACATGGCCTAAAAAGAAATATAACATTGTCTTGTAGTTTAGCAGTTATTATAACAAAGTGCTATCCCTCCACAAAAGAATACAGATTCTTTCTCCTCACAGACTGCGTGCTAGGACACAGGCTAACAAACCTGTTAGAGAAGAGGAGTGCAGTATCCAATTTAAGTCATAGAATAGAAACAGTCTCACTGTTTAGATTAAGGCTGTATAATAACCTGTTGAGGGACACAGAGACCAGGTAGGAGCTTTGCTTGCCCCAGGCACTCACGGTGCTGGGTGAGAGGCAAGTGGTGACCACTGCTGTGGGGCAGAGCCCGGCTGCTGGCAGCACTGCTCGTGCCCCTCCGTGTGCGCTGCCCTGGCAGTCTGGGTGAGCTCCTCTGGCCCAGCTTGTCATGCAGACTCACCCCTGAGGGATGGCACTGCCCCCTCCCAGGAGTGCACTGCAACCTCTCAGCTGTGGGACAATGGCACAGGAAAGAGAGCAATCATCCTGCAGAGTGATCGTGGGTTTATTTTGGTATTGTGTTGGGATTTTTTTTCTAGGGTGGATGGGAAGATTTAGAAACTGAATAAAGAAGCTCTTTGAGAATAACTGAAGCCATAGATCAACGAAAAGTATTAAGGAATATCTCCCAGCCTATATGTTGAATGAAATACACTGCAGAACATGATATTACACAAAGAACTCCTTAACACATTTTTTAACTTGGGAGCAAAATGGATGTTCAAAGAATGGCTTGCTTTCTTCACACAGTGTACAAGCCACCATGCTCTGATGCAGTGTAGTGAAAATGGTGGAGGTGCTAATACCAGCATTTTGGGGAAAATTGTTACCAGAGCCAAGGAACATTGTCTCTGTCTCTGTAACTAGAATTATGAGATCAAGAACTGAGGGAATGTCACAGCTGTCTCCCAGGAGATTGCTTTACAGCATTCCAAAAAGGCATGGAGTTGATTTGGGCAACCAAACACCAATCTTGGTACTTCTAGTATGAATGGAACAGAGAGAAACCTGAAGATGCCATAAATAGAACTGGCAAACAGTCTACATTTCCTGTGAAAATTGCTCTTTATGCGAATGTTGGTTTCCCCACACCTGTTTTGCATTGCTAACATTTTTTTGGAAGTTTTTATTTAAATTTGGTTGCTGAAGTTTAATCAGCTGAACTTCTCAACTGGCTCAGCAGGGTGGGCACAGGATTTTGAAGGTAAGAGTTTGTTTTCCCAGAATAACATTGCTGTGTCTGTTTAGTTTTATCCATATATTGGATGTTGTTTCCACTATCATGAGTCTAACCATAAAAGAAAAGAGAAAAAAATTATCAAAGTCTGTTTATATTTTCAGCATTTAATTTAAACAATGTATTATGATGTCCTTGAATCTAAGGGAAATTTTTGCTGCTTTGACACTGCAAAACGTGATGCTGTAAACCAACTGGATCTTTTCCAGCTCTACCTTATGTGCCTGGGTTGGCCTAGAACCAGATTTTAATGTTACTATTGGGAGTACATTTTCAAAGTAATAAACAATTAAACAGTAGCAATGTGGTGGCGAGTAAATTTCTTTACTGTTAAACTTCAGTTGGCTCAGGTTTCTGTTTCCAGTGATTTTACAAGCAAACACTAAATTCCTTCTTTATTCTTTCCTTGGATGACTTACAAGCAAAACAGAGCAGGAAAAGTTTAGTATCATAATTTTATAAAAATAAAGTAGGTGTTATTAATTATTTAATTCTCTGATTCTCTGACAATTACCCAGAACAAGAACTTTTTAAGCAATAGTCTCTCTACTATTTTGATCATACTTTCTGTTGATGGAATTCTAGAACCAAGGCTACATACTACACAAGGTCTCAGTGAACTATAAGTTACATTAGTTTGATTGCTAGGGACTGCAAGAGTCATGAAGCAAACAATATAATAGTGAATGGGAAGAAAGCTTTGAGGGAATTTTTTTAAGGACTATTCAGCACTGACTTTCACACTCTTGTAGATGTGGAATAGGAAAAAGTATGTGAAAACCTATCCCCATCCTATAGTTTTGTGCATTCTTGGAGACTTGTTTTCAAGTGTGTTACATACATTCAACATAGATTTTCTGTGTCCTGGAATTAAAATGGAATGCTCTGTGCTTTCCAACATATTAAAATGTCTATAGGAGTGTTCTGTGTGGATGCTCCATGGTGTCTGTGCTCAAAAAATATCTGAATGTCAGTTGTGTGGTGTGCTAAATTTAATGATAACTTAATATCCAGTCAGAATAATGGATGGACTTGTTAGTGGAGGGAATCCACCCTTTAGTTAAAATTCTCAAAGGACAAACATACAAGCAATAAGACAGAAAAGCAAAAGAGCCAGAAAACCAAATTTCATTGGGAGGAAAAACCAGACTCAAAAGTTTCATCCTGCACTTTGAATGCACGGTTTAGTATCACTTGAAATGTTAGATAGTAATGGAGGAGATGCTGGAAATCCTGAGAAGCAGTGGCTTTTCTTTGGTTGGTAATTTCTCTGATCTCCTCTGGTTCCAGCAGCATTGCCCTCTTGACATGCGCAGTGTGCCCATGGTGCTTACAAAGCTGTGGTGCATGGATTGCTGCCCTGAGCTGCAGAACGGGCTGAGGCTGTGCTTCTACCTCACTAGAGGTCACAGACTGAGCTGCTTTGAGTTGTCCTCCCCTAGCTGCAGCGCTCATGTGACCATTAACCAAGGTATTTTATTTCCTGCTCTAGCCCTTTCTTACACTTGATCCAGTGCCACAAAGTTTTAGCATGCTTCATTCTTGCACAGATGCAATAAAGCAATGCATGTCCTTGTAAGCTGAGATCAAGACTGTCCCACAGGTAAAAATGGTGTAAGATAATCCAGGAAGCCCTTTCCCTCCCCACTTCTAAGTAGGCTTTTTTTTGTGGTGCTGCTTTCCCAGACGTTTTTTCAAAGCATTCAACTGTAGTGTCACATTTTAAATCCTCATGCAGTTGATGTTCTTTCCACTGACTTTAAAGAGCTTTGGATCAGGCCCTAAGTAAATAATGAGAATTTCTTCCACCTTAATTTATGTTTAATTCCTAAACTAAGCAGTTATGTCTTTCATCTTTATTCTTTATATTTTCTCATGACTCTGCTTGTTATTTTAAGGAAGCAGTAATATATACAGCATCTATATACACAGACTGCAATATATGTATACTGCCTGAAGTACAGTGGATTGTCTTGATGAAGGGATGAATATATAACTGTAAGAAGCCCTTTAGAGTTCATCCAGAATGCATAGTTACTTATTACATTGTAGCCTGGATTCAGTCAAAGGTGTATTCAATAGTAATTTAAATTTTTCTTTTTAACCAGAGCAAACATGATAAATGTTTTGGAAAAGATGCATATTCCAGGAGGATAAAAAGCACTCTTAGTATCAAGCTTGCTGCTTAAGACTGCAAAAATCAGGAAATGTTATTAGATGTTCAATAACAAAGAATAAAGCCAGTTATCTCACCTACTAGCCAATGGAAAGTGGTTCCCAACTGTACATTTTCTAGTGTTCAGTCCCCAAACTAAATGCTTTCAATTCCATTCCTGTGCACGTGTGCATTTATGTGAGGGCTTTTCAGTATAAAATCACATCACACTAGAGATATTGGCTTCTCCCTTCCACTTTCCAAATTAACTGCTGTCTATGAATGATATCATCACTGGCATGCTGGCTTTAAGCTGTTTTTGCTATGGCATGAAATGCTTTGCATCATACTGTACATTTTGTCACACACCAGCTTTCATTTCTGAGTAGAAGGATAAATATTGCCTTTGCAAAGAGTGGCAGCAGAGGGAAGAGAGAAATGGGGTTGTCATGCTTCAGCAAAGCATCCTGTGAGATGTCAGCCTGCATGCACCCCACCACCCCATAAGGATAGAAATTAACCCTTTCATTTGAAGTAACCTTAGCTGAGACAATGTTACCTTCACCTCACCTCACTTATGTTCGCTTTGAACTGCACAACTCATAGAAAGGCATCTCCAGAGGGGAATTTGTATTGCAGGAGTCTCTCCTCACTGCTAGTGGAGAGGGTAAGGGATACCTCTGTGCCTGTGATTAGTTGGTGTTTTGGCAAGGTGGGGTCTATTGAAATTTTATGATGCTGTGAAGAGCAACAAACATTTCAGGGAAAAAAATTGTATCTAGACATTTTCTGTGTAAACATGGCCAAGACATATTTAGGGGACACACAAGAATTTTAGGGTGTTTTCACTTCTGTAGATGAGTGAAACAGCAAAGCATAGAAATGCTAGTATTCTCATTCAGATATTTACTTTATTTTCATGATTTTTTAACTAATATGAAATTAGTTTCATATTGGCCAGTTTTCCAGGGTATTGAGCCTTCAATATTACTGCTGAAACTGTTCAGTGCTGACATTGGCAAGCTATGTACACAGTCAAACTTTTCAAACTACTATGTATGTGAAGATTGTCTTATAAATTTATGACTTCTCCTGATGATTTTTTTTTTTGTTTCTCTACAAGGATAAAAAATCCAGTCATTTCTTGGTTCTTAATAGTAAGATAGCAGGAAAATAAATCTGCAAGCTGTCTGTGAGGGAGGAAGGTGGAAGTGGGTATGTAGACATGAAGTTCATAGTTTTGTATTTAAAGCAAGGCTGGGTAACATGCCTCTGTGTAATGGTTAAAGATACAATAAATGCAGAAGACATAAAAAATTTAATATCATGATTTCACCAAATAACACAGGAATCCTCTTGAAAATATAATGCAGGATCATAGAATTAAAGCTGGGTAAAATTGCACTTGCATGAAGAGACAACTGATGTAGGTAGATCGCATGAATTTAGGCAGTATTATTGTGGCATTTCTAAAATTAAGACACCAGCTTTTATATTTTCTAAGTATCCTCTGGAGCATGAAAGTTCTAAAAGGTTTTCCCATATTGCTCAAAATATTTGGAAGAGTTTGCTTTGCTCTTAGCCATAATAGTTTGAAAGTTTGGACTCAGGAAAGTAAGGGTGATTTCAAGTAGAATCAGATACGTATGGTAGGAACCCCACCATTCCTTGGCATCCTTTGGTTATAATTAAACATTTTTCAGTTCTGTCACAGATTCTCTTCATCTAAATGCATACAATTTTTATTAATGTTGAAATGCATGATACTATTATAAACACACAGAACATATGTATAGACCCTTAAATATTTAACTATCCCTGTATTGTACTATGCCAAGAATTCAGAATATGCTCGTTAGGTGTTCTAAATTCCCCTTTTGCACAGACAAGGTGCTGAATCTGAGATTTGATACTAATAGGAAATAAACAGGAAAGCCTGTGACAGGAAAGAAACTGAGTTTATTTGAAAATCAACTCAAACCACACCCTAGTTCCTTCTGCAAGAGGGATTCTCCCAGTCCTTCCTCCTTCTGTGACCTGGGGAGAGAAAACTTATAACAGAAATTTATTAAGTTCTTCATTTGTATTCTCGTAGTCTCAGTATTGGCCACATGTAATGGTGTTTCTTTGTCTAGAGACACTGATTAAAAAAGGACACTGTGTGAAACTACAGCACTAAAGCCGATAAACATAGTATGAGCTTGGAAATTATGCAGTTTCTTTAAGGTTGCATGTTTGAGTGTGATGCCTAAATTGTTCACAGTAGGAAATGTAGCAATTTATTTTGTTACTTTAGAAATACCATATATGCATAGAGAAAAGATTGAATTACTCTGAAATATGCACGGAGTGCTTTCCTGAGTGTGGTTTTGGCACATGATATAGGAAGCAAGTATAACACTACTGTTCTCCTGTTCCTGTATCCTGGTGAAGTAAATATAAAGCTTTTATAGGTACAAAGTGCCTCAGGAGTTTACAAAATAATCAGAGTTTACAAAATCAAGCTTCAGAAAGTTAAACATATGCACTTACAAATAGAGTTTACAGAGTTATGGATAGTAGTATCTGTGTAAATACAGACTTTTTCACCTCTTTCAGTTTCATTTCCATACAGAGTGTACACAATCAAGCATAATTGATAACTTGATAGTTGCACACATAGTGGCCTGTTAAATTTGCTGGTATCATTTAGCTTTCTCATAAACATGAGGGTTTTTGTGAAAGTAATTAATGAAAGGGAGATTACATTTTAGAATCTTAGCTGGTGAAGAGATAAGAAAAAGAGCTGTAAGATAAATATGTCAATATCATTTCTGAAGCAGAGTAAAAAATCTCGACTCTAGCAATGTCAACAAAAACATGTTTCTCTTCAGATTTAATTTCCATGAGAAACTATGTTAAATTAAAACCTTCCAGTGCAGTGTCCTTCCATTTTTTGCATTTTTACTACCTAGAGATCAAACAGTTTGACACAGCAAAAATTCTAGTGAGTTAAGACGAAATGCTGATTGGTTTGTTGGCTGGTGGCCGGGGGAATGTTATGACCAAGTAATTATGTGTTCTGGACAGATGTATTAACCAGGCTTCGGGCTGGAGCCACTGCATATTATTTTAGTCATAAGACTAGGGGAACTGAATCATTTTCAAAGAGCTGGCTGGCTGACACTGCCTTAGTGATGCCTGTTCCAATGATTCTTTGGCAACAACTTCCAACGCTGCACTTATGACACAGTAAACAAAAACTACATTAAAGGTTTGTTTTTTAATCATAGAGAAGTTGAACATTTCCACTGAGCTATTTTGCTATTTATCAAGAAGAACTGAAGGTTATTGTACAGCTTCCATCCTTGTTTCCCTTACCAAAGAAGGGGAGCTGCTTAGCAAAATTGTTTTAGATCTGGTGATAGTAAAAATACTACAGAATTCAAGGTTTTTATCAATTCATTGAGTTCTTATCTCTAAACCTGCTGTGTCATGTTTGTTTATTCACTCACTTTTTGACGTAATAATTTTTTTTTAATTGACTGACAAGTAAAATGAAGGGGGCTTTCATTGTCAGCCTCAAGGTAAGAGATGGTGAGATTTCTTCTGTTCTGGTAAGTAACAACATTGTTTTGCAAGATTCTGAAATATCATATTGAGAGGTGAAGAAAGAATTTGGAAGGGAAAAGAAATCTATATTAAATGCAGTCTTTGCTAAAAAAATGTAATTTTTACATACAAAACCAGCATAATGTGTGTATATGTTAATATTTAGAATCTTCTAAAAGTGATACTTAGTAAGATTTGTCACTTGATAAGCACTGAGGCCTTTAAGTTTTGAAGAAAAGTTGCTTTATTAATTTTTCAGCCACTTGGTTTTTGCAACTACTTTGTAAATGCACATTGTCAATGTGCAATTAATTTGCAAATGCACATTGTACAAGGGTTATTTTTTTGGGCTGGGGGTATTCTGTGTTTTTCATAGTTCTAATCCGACTGGTTCTTTCCCAAGGACACAACATAGAACAAGAGCAGCCCTTCATAATGAAGCAGGAAAGAGTCTGTTGTTTTGATTTCCCTCTGCAGTGATGGATTATGAATGTAAACTGTTATGTAAGGTCATTTTGAACATTGCCCTGGAGGCAGTATGTCAAGAGAAGCATAGCAAACAAGTCAAAGATTCTCTTTCTTGGAACTGCACTGGATTTAAATGAGAAAGGCTCTTTGCTGCCCTCTGATTCTAAGGGCACATTTTGTGACTGGAAAAATATAGATCTGCACCTAGAGCCCTGGCAGCTGGTTATAGGAGGCTTGAGAGGAAGGTTTATTTTTAGGTCTCTTACTTGCTGGTTGGACTGTGGTAAATGGCAGACTCTGTGCTCCAGGTTCACCTTCTGTAAAGCACAGGTGATAAAGTGTTGGGGCTGACGACAGCTACTGTAGTGCTGAATGTCTGAGGCTTGTGGGGTTTTTTGGTTTGGAGGATGCTATGGATAAATGAATAGCAAAAAACACAAGGGAAAGAGTGTGTTATGGTAAAATGTAAAACTCTCCTTTCAGAATTGTGCAGGGGTAAATTATCCTTGCTCCTGGTGATTCATGGTATCTTTTGATGTGCTTGTTGGAGTCCCTTATAATTTGCACACCCCAGTCAATTATGAAGGACCAATTTGGCCTGCAAATTTGTCTTCCACCCAACTCCTGTTGGCAAAAGAGGGCTTTTTCTGCAAACTTCCTTTCCGTATACTTCAGCTGCCAAAATTCCAGAGTCAGTTTGCTAAAACAGTGAACAAGAGAAAAGTGAGATCCTGTTAAAGTATTTGTTCTCTTTTTTTCACCAGGTTAGCACAGTGTTTCAGAAAAGCATAACATTTTTTTCTGAAAGAGGAAAACAAAAGGAAAGATACAGCAATCTGGCACCTGTACAAACACATATTTTATTGTTTCTTGTTTTAAATTATTTTTATAAACTGAAATTGTTGCTAGTGAAACACTGAGCATTGCCAATTTCTATATATATTTTTGGCTTGATAGAAACTTAGAAGACAAAGATATTTCCCTAACACAAACCCATTGAAGGGAGACTCAAAGGATGTCTTCTGTTTCATTGTCTGATCATCAGTGAACAGGGTCACTGCTCTGATTTGAATCTTTTTTGTCCTGGGAAGCTTTGAAAGAAAGTAGATCTTTTTTTCCTTTTCAGAACCATGACATGGAATCAGAAAAGAAAATGCTTAATTTTCTACAGAAGTCTTCACACTCTTCATGTTTGTGTGTGTCCATGTATGTGCATCTGCCTGGGTGTGTGCATAAATGATTCAGATAACCTGAAAGCCATTCAGTGGAATGACAGACAAGATTTAAAGCCTAAAGTGGCCTCTATAAATTTGTTCCAAACTCCCAAGAGAAAGTCTGAAATGTCTTCAAGACCTGTTTTCTTCAACAGGCCGAACCCAAAACACCCTAATCTGATAGAAGACCCTCCTTTTGCATTTGACTGGTTTGGAATGGGCCCAATGGATCCAACAAGTTGATGTAATGAGAAGCTAAGGGATTGCATATGCATAAATAAAACCCTGCCATCAAAATTATGTTAATTTAAATCCCCAGAATGTATATGAGTGCTCAACAGTTATTTATTAATTCCTTATCCTCCAGGATGAGCTTAGATTGTGAGCTGAGTCCCTGGCAGATTTATGCAAGTTTCTTCTTTTCCTTAGTTGGAAAAATCTGTGGTGGGAATTTTTTGTTGTTGTTGGTGTTTCTGTGGATTCTTTTTGCGAGTTTGACTTTTTTGTTTGGTTGGTTTTGGGTTTTTTTTTTTGTTTTTTGGGTTTTTTTTTAAGAGTGAAAATAAACCAAATCCTTCTGGTTTAACAATGATTTATTTTCTTGTAGTTACATACGAGATGTTAAGACTAAAATGTACAGCCTAGACCCTGGAGTCTCATGAGGCAAATATGTTAATGGCTATAGATTGAAATAGCTATTATCTCATTTACTCTGGGAACAAGCTATGAGAGCTAAAAAATTAACAGTGTAATGAATAAATATACTCTAAACAAGACTAAAAGTTGTTTTCTAAAGATGAAAAGTGGAAGATCATGAGATTTCAGGCTGGCACTTTTTAATAAATTGTGCTGACAATTGTGTCAGGCTGCTATAATCCTTAGACTACACTATACATACTCCTACAAATTTCTGTAAATGGAAATAAACAATGGTTCTCAGGGGGACTGGCTTAGCTTACAAAAAGCAAAGTAACTCACTGACAGTACAAGTGAAGACTATCTTTTTTCCTTCAGTTGATTTCTTCGAAGTGTTTGTATACTACTAAATCTATGCAAAAAACTGAAATGTAATCTCCATTGAATATATGGGTATGCACAGAGAAATGGGATGGATAAATGCCTTCAAGCAATAGGACCAGAAATCCATGATTTTTGTGATTTTGAATGGTAAATGATCAACTAATATAATCCTAGGAGATGAGAACCAACAATGTATTTAGTGAGCATTTACCAAGAAGTGACATCTCATTGCTCCTTTGGTATTTGGATACCAATGGAAGGCAGGAACTGCTACCTTGAAAGAAACTAAATCCTGCTCATCTGCAGGTTGGTGACATCTTTCCTCCTTTAATCACAGCAGCTCTTGAATCCTGATTAGCATGTAAATTTAGTTTTAAAAGTTTACTAGTGCAGCATTCACTAGTGCCCTTAAAAGCCAAAGCACAAAGAATTTTCATCTTGTGCACAACGTGGAGCTGATGCCAAGTGCCACCTCTGCTTCCCCCACTGTGTTCCCCAGCTGTAACACCCAGCTTAGCCTGGTGCTGGGATGCTACCTTGCTTTTCAGTGATTTGATTAAGTGTGGGATTTAGAGGCAGATTTGCTTAGCCCTGTTATCTTACAAGCTAGATTTTTTTTTTTTTTTTTTTACTGGCAAGGCTCCTGATACAGACACGTTACGGATACAAAGGAAAGCAGAGTATGAATGAAGATTTTTGTTTTGGTTTTGAAAGAAAGAAAAAAAATACGTGTTCTGGTGCTTACTGGGTTAGGGATGAGGATGTTTACAGGATAATTTGAGTGGGGACTAAAACAAAAGGAACATTTTCATCCTTTCTGATTAATAGGTGTTTGTACAGCACCATGAAGATGAGAGGCAAGTTAAGTGTTATTAATTAATATTCTTTCAAGATATTTGTAAGATAATTATAATATTTATGTATTTATGACAACAAAAATATTTCAATATCAAAGCGAATTATCCCAGAAAAAATGCCAAGCTTTTGATCTGCTTATACATCACATCACTGCAAACCTTTTCCTTTCAACCTAGAGTTACATTCAAAAGCAGAAAGATATACAGCTGATGTTTCGAACTGAACGACACTACGATAAACTAGGGTTTCTCTAGAAGATAAAATACATCATAAATCGGTGTAACACTTACCTCATTTTAAATATTACTGTCTCCTTTTATCAGGTAACACTATATAACCTCCCTTTACCTCCTTTCTTCCCATATTTTATTTGGTATATTAATTCTGAACAATGATCACAAGCAGAATTTTTTTTAATTAAAATCAAATATATGGCCTTAGAGGCTTAGGTTATCTGATAAAAATATTTTAATTAAAAAGATACCAATTCTTTTGGCTCCCTGATGAATTGATAATAATTGAAATGTACAGTGTTAATTTTAATCTGCAGTCAGTTGTTTAAAAAAATTATTCTTACCCTTTTCCAAAGTCAAAAATAAATAAGTAAAAAAGAAATTCCTTAAGGGGAAGAGGAACCTCTCCCGATAGGCTCTTTATTGCAGATTGTCAAAGAATCACCCCATATTGGACAGAGCTTATTACATTTACTTATAAAGTTATTTTATTTTATTTTTCTAAGGGTAAAGAAATGTTTGTCTGACTAAACTGAGTTGTTTCTACTTTCATGGCACTCTACCTCTAGAGAAGCTTTATATCTCTCACAAATGTACTTTCTTTACAAAATGCTGACTCTGTCATGATCATTGGGAAATGTATTTCACTAAAGCAAGGCTTCACACCTGGGTCTTGCCTGGAGGAGTGTGCATGAACAAGGACAGATTTCAAATGAAAAATTGTTTTTATGCTGGGAACACGGCTGTTGTGCAGCAGTCCTGCAATGCCCCGTTAGAGAAATGTGCAAATAGCATTCTCACACTTCAAGAAAAATATCAAGATCATGAAAAAAAAAAAAGAAAGGAAATGTCCACTTCTTATAGTTTTATTTATTTATACTGCAAACCACTATCAGAACAAGTTATCATTTCAGGTATTTTTAAGAAATTCTGGATCAAACTTTTACAGGAAAGTCAATTTTAGTATGCACTTTTTAAGACGGACCAGAAGTTTAGGAATGGCTAGTTGTTATTTTAAAGGGATACCAATTGTAACATGAATTTGAAAGCTGATACTGAAGCAAAGTATAGGTCTGAGTGACAGCTACCATATAAGAGCTTTATATAAGAAAAGTTGAAAATGCCAGGTACAGTGCATAAGTCACTAAGAAGTTTTATTTTTTCCTTTAGAGATTGTAGGACTTAATTAGATATTAATTCCAGGTGGGATGTTGCCTGGAATTCTTTCATTTATAATGATTGATTTTTAAGATCTAATCTGTTTTTATAAATCATTGGATGAGCATGGCTTCATTTAAGAGTGATTTAATTCTATTGTGACTGTTCTGACCTTAAATAACATGCAAACCTGGGATAGTAAGTAAAATACTTTTCTAAGTATTTTCTAAGTAAATAAAAAGCATAAATTATATTTTCACAGAAATCTGAAGTTTATTTTCTAAGTTTGGCAGTGGTTATGCAAAAATCAACTAACTACAATCAAAATCCACTACATTCAAATAAATGATCATGTTTTGGTTTGTGTTTGTAATGTATCAGCTAACACGTGATAACACGTTAAAATAAAACAAAATTAATAAAATGTTTGGAAGCAGAGCCAATCTGTGTGTGCTATTGAATAATATATAAGAGTAAAAGGTGTTACTGTGCTACCCACAGAAAAATAGCATCACCTATACACGGGAGCAGACCAACTACACTGAAATCATGTGTGCAAGTGTTAGGATTTGGAGGGCTACTCCGGGCCTTCAGTGTGCCCTCTGCCTAACCAAGCACCTTAGCTAGGCAATTCAATAAGTATTGCAGTTTTCAAATGTGCAGGACACTTCCACTACCATTACTGGGAGCTGTTGGCCAGACTGCAACTGGGGGCTAAATAAGATTCTGAGAGTTCAAGCACAGGCATATACCTCTGATGATTTTGTTCAGCAGCCTTAACTTTTAAAATTTCTTCATCTATTCACGGTTGATTACTGTTATTCTTTCCAAATATTCCTGTTTCCAAAGATTATTCATGTGAGTTCTGTAAATGGTGCCTAAAAATTTTCATGTGTATCAGTTTTCACTTTGCACGTTTTGCTGTGATCCTGGAGTAGAGAAAGGAGAAAGATTTATTTGTGCGTACCATTTCTTATTTTATATGATATCTCAGTGAGAAATTAATGAGTTTTAATATTATTTGTATTTTTTTAATATTTTCTGAACGTGTAAATGTGTTCAAGTATGAGAGAAGAGGGAACTTGAGGTGGTAGATCAATGAAATCAGAAACCAAAATTGTAGAAACAGGTAGGTAACTGATTTTAATTGCCTGACGTTAAACTAAAAAATATTGATGGTGTTGGTGGTGTTGTTTTATCATCATGTAATGTTATAACTTGACACTTTTGCCTTTCTTATATCTACCTAATTACAATTATGTAACCATAATAACAGAATTAAGGAGGCATTCAGGACAGATATTTAAAATCAAGACTAATTCTTGGTGAGAAGTAATCTTTCTTTAAGGTAAAATGCATTTGTTATGGACTCCATAAAAAGTATATTCATTTGGTGTTTTTTAGTCCCTTTTAGCTCTGCTGTAGGAAAAAATAAATCAGGATCAGCGTAGAAATCTTATTTTCACTAGGTGAGTGGCATAGTTTAGAAACAGGTTAGTGGCAACAGATATACAGTGACTTTTACTTGCCTTTCATCTCATGTCTATAGTGTTTACTCCATAAAACAACTTCAACAGACAATATCAAGAGGTTTGAGCTGCTTAAATGTTATGTCAGTCAGTCTGCTTTTCTTGAGTATAGCTTAAACCAACATATTTCTTCTCTCCTCTGTCTGGAATTTTTTTTCCAGTTTGAAGGATCAGTCTTTTATTACCTCCCTTCACAGAAGGGCAACATTTGTTTCTTTATTTTTGTATATGAATTTACTACAACAGATAACAGGATATTGCAGTCTTTGTGATGATTTAGAAGCAAGGGGGGGTTCTTTCTTTTTCCTTTTTTTTACGTGCTGTTTCTTTACCTCCTTTGCTTTTGGTTTAGCTCATGTTGGATTGACCTGCACATGTGCTGTAGACAGTCCTCTGGCTTGCATACATACACACACATGTGGTGCCTGTACCAAGAGGATCCACCACGAGATCTGCATGCACTCCTGCAATTAAAACTGCTCTCATTTAAAAATAGGGTTTATTGACATGTGTCACTACAGTCAAACAAAAGAAAAGAAAAAAACAACCTCAAATTCAGCGTTTCCTGAGAGAGGAATGCTCAAAAGCAATGCTGATATCTGGGGGAGAGGTCTGTTTTTGTGACTGCTTTTCACTTCCCGTTTCTCTACAGGAGGAATCCCAGTACTGTGTGGGGTAGTCTTTCAGCTTTGAAAAACACACACAGCCTGCACAGACCGCACCCCGAATACGTGCTCGTTGCATATTTTGGTGATAATCAATACGTGTTGTTAAGATACTTTTTGGTTTTCTGATAAAGAAGGAGAAATAATTGTACAGGTCACAGAAAAACAGAAATTTCTAAAAAACTATATATTCACCAGTTAAAATAGCAGTTGAATAGTCTGCTAAAGGAGAGCATTGAACAGTTTATACGAAATTTCAGAAAATAATTTTATTGTTTTGAAAAATAAGTATTAAAAAATTCAGAAGAAAATCGTATGAATTCTTTTGAGATAACATTTATAATTTTGATTACATGTAGAGCAAAAATGCAAACTCAGTGAGTTTTGCCTGTGTTCAAATTTTGTTCAGAAATTAATTGTACTAATAAAATAGGTTTTGTCTTAAGAAGGAGTAAAGAAAAACCTTTTATTGCCACAAAATTTTACACCAAGCTTTGCATTTTATAAACTGCTATAGTTTTTTATATAATTTTACTTTGTCATCAGAAAAAAAATCCACTTCTAGCTGTGCTTTACTGCTAAAGGCATGAAAATCTGTTAAAAAGTTAAATTTACTGTTAAATGTATTAGAGAAGTGAAATGTTAAAACACTGCATTGGTATGTTGGAAGCATTTAATTTTGATGGGCATGATGTATAGCTAGGGAAGTAAATGTACTCAAATTATGCTGTCTTTGAAAGACTAGGTAATTTAAAAGTAGATTATCCAATGAGACCGAAGTAGTAGTTGTCAAATTTTCAGGAAGTAATTAAACAAGCAGAGGGTCTCTCTTTTTTACTGGCTGTTTCTGGGTTGCATAGAGATTATGAAGAGAGACAAGAAAAATGACAGAGCAGGCTAAACAGCACATCAAACTCCCCTTGAAGAAAGCTTTTTTTTTTTTTCCCTTAGTGGCTTTCTGAATAAGCTAGGTAATGTTTTATGGTACTTTTGTTGCAGGTATCTGGTAAAATGTGCCCTTTGGAAAAGCAAGAGACACTACAGGCAACTTCCTTTTTTTTAATACCTCTTAATGAAATCTGTGTTACTCCAAAGGACTTCTTGCCTATATGTGGTTTGTTTCTTTCTTTTTAAAGATTTTTGTTTAGATTGCAGTTCTTCTGGTTGACTGCCATCTGACGCTCTGCCTTTTCTTTCCAAAAGTAGGGCTACAATTGCTTGTCCAGGTGCTGTTGGCGCTGCCCAAACTTTCACAGAGCACCTCAGTCCTTCTCTGGCATACACAGCCTCACTTTTTCTCTGTTTTTTCCAGTTTGCATGCTGCAATGTGAAGTAGCTGCCCCTGGGTTTCTCAGCAACATAACATCAGGCAATGAGCTGGGGTCTCAGTTTGGCTAACAAATGTCAGTGCCTGCCTCTCAGAGCAGAAAGCAAGTATCCAGAGTGGGGATGAAGTTAGATGATAAACACAACCCTCTGGCCAGTGTAAACATGGAGGGCAGGGCTGTGCCTTTTTATTTTGCAAAGTCCTATGTAACCATTTCAGGAATCAGCCCTCCAGTAGCTAGGTAGTAAGCGCTGTATCAAATCAAGAGATTTTCCGACTTCAGGGAGATGAGAACAATGAGTGTCCAGCCATTAAAATGGCTTTCGTGATAACTCTCAAATCCCTCTTTCTCTGCGTATTTCAGTAGGGCAGAAGCAAGAAGAGAAATCACAATGGTACCAGCTTAGAGGGTGAGGTAGCAGATCAGATTACCTTGAGAAATCAGCAGTAAACTCCACTCCTGACTTTTCAGGAAACCGCCTGCAGTGTCCCGTGCCCAGATTTGTCATTGCACCACACAGAGCAGTAAGGGACCACCTGGGGCTGATCTAAGGGACCTAAGGCAACTCTGATTGGCCTCCCAGAAAAACAGGATTTTGGATAGCCAGACTGACACTACAATTAGTGTAGCCACCAATGCACCAGTATTATTACAAGTACCAGTACAATTACAAGTAGCCACTTCTCCCTCGACTTCTTCTTAGGCATAAAATTTCCGTGAATGTTCTGTTGACCTTGCCCTTTTCAGTTGCCCAAAGAGCTAATTCTGACCCACAGCAGCACATGCTTCAGCCACTCTCTTGCCTAGGACTAGTGTGGAAACGTTCCATATTGACAATAGAGCCTCAAAAGGCCTTCTTCACCTTCCTCCCCTTCTTTTTCTTGCCCTTTCATGTGACAGACCAATGCAAGATTTCTCTCTAAGACATGCGGATTTATATCTGTTTACCTTACCTATTCACTGCTTTAAACTGTGGGATGTAGACCACTGATTAATGTTGCTAACTACTGAAAAACTGCTGCTGTGCTCCCTGAAGAGGACTGGAAGTCACCAATGGGATCTTTTGTAGGCTATAGCTGTCTGTGCATCAAATAGTCTGATAACATTTCCATAACTAAACTTATAAATTAACTAAAAATTAAATCCACACTTTAATTTTAGAAGTGGGAATATGAGAAATTTAGTAAGAAGAATATTTTAAAAATTTTTAAACAGTCACCTTAAATATTTTTGGTTTCAGATTTCATGAGAAAGGAGACATCTGTTTTAATACTAAATTTCCTTCTTTAATTATTATCTTATCAGCTTCGGATTTCTACATGAAAACTGCATTTTCCAAGGACTAATTCTGGTAGTTGGAAAATTAAGATGATAGGAAATTATGACAGTAGATGAAGGTGACAGTTATTTTTCTGAAGACTTTCTACAGTCACAGTTGTAATGGCCTAGAGTAAACAGAGGCAGTTGCACCATCTGATTAGCAGAGTAGGCATGGCTCTAGATAGCCCTGATGACACTAAACAGGCCTTTTTCAGCCCAGATATGCACCTGCACATCAAGAATATTCCACACCAGTTGTGAAAGACACTTCTGACTGCGTCCACAATGTGCAAGGGAGGTATCAGAAAAAGTACTGATATTGGTTAGAAATATGCATACGTGTACATTTAGTTTCAGGATCCGATAACACATTGCTTTTTTTCTTTTACTGAAACAGCTGAATGGAAGAGGTTGTACTGTCTTTGGCATTACCAGCCTTATGCTTTTATGGAAATGATGCTGGAAGCATTGCCCAGGAAGAGGCTGACTTGTGAAGAGGCTGAATTGTTGCAAACAAGTTTGGGACTGATGGGGAAGGCTCCCCTTGATACCAGGGAGAGGGGTACCTGAAAGGTCACGTTTGAAAAAAGAAATGTTTGAGAGTTGTGGTAGTAACAATGCAAACTGCAGATCATCAGTATATTTTTATGTGGAAAACACTAAGAGATAGAAAATTGGAGCTGTAAAACACAGCTGTTACTGTGGGTGAATGAGGGATTAACAGGAGTAAGATTGATATGCATGTGTTTACACAAAAGTACATGTCCTGAGCATACTTTGGTATTATGCACTCCCTAAAGTTAAAGAGCTAAATTCTTCAAACAAGTGCATTGTGAATAAATTCACATTTCTAAGGAAAGGGTTTGATCATATTCATTATTTACATTTGGGGAATTATTCGGCATTGATTATAAATGCAGGGAGAAAACTTGTGGTTGTAGGTGAGACACCAAAAAGTCTTGAGGTTTTGTTTTTTTTCCAGTCAATTATTACATTAGGTTGGCTTGACAAAGCTTCACCTTTGTCCACAAATAATTAAATATAACTGGTTTTGGAGACCCTGTTTGATCCTTTGGCTTCTATGCAGGGAAGCCAAGGCACCTCATTTAAAGAGAAAAACTCCAGAAGTGCTATATCTTTTCACCAGGTTTGTTTGCACTTTTCCAGTTTCGTTGCCCGTTTGTCCCTGGTGCTGCAGGAGCATCCCGTTCCCGCTCCTCCCCAGCGGCGAAGGCTGACTCGCTCCGTGCCTCGGGACAGCTCTCCGCGCCGCCCAGCCTTTCGCCCCAGTTACCGGGCTTCTCCTAACATTTTTTCTCTGTCTGTCTCTCTTTGGATGGGGGAGACGGCCGGGCGAAAGGAAATCTGCCGCGGGCAGGACCAAGGGGAGCCCCTGAGCTCCCCCCGCTTTCCCCGTGCTCTGGCTTTCCTCTCCCTGAAGCCATGTGTACACAAAGGGCTCGCTTCTGCCTTTCAATTAGGTAACCGAGATTTATTTACTTTTACTCTTTCTCCCGTCCCTACACGTATTTGGTGTCTGTAGCTCCTGTCAGCTTTGGGATTGGGTATTTTGATTTCCCCCCCCACCCCCTCCTCTCTATGAAGTTTTTTTGGTTTTTTTTTTTTTTTTTTTTTTTTTTTTTTTTTTTTTTTTTTTTTTTTGCATTTCCCCGGAGGCAGATTTAAATCAAATGCCTGTGTGAGGGAGGACTCCATCCAGCCTTACTCCTACACCCAGCAGGCAGACGCGTCCCGACCACCCCGTCGCTCCGGCCGGGCGCCTGACCCTCGGCTCGGCACTGCGGGGGCTCCCGCGGCTGCGGGGCTGAGCGAGGAGCCCCGGCTGGCTGGGAGGGGCTCAGCCTCAGTACATACCCTCAGGGGGAAAAGCCACCAGCAAAAAAACCCCAACAGCAGAAAACACACCAAACCCACCAGGGCTGCAGAAGGAGGGTTTCCCCGTGTTTAAGGAGCTGAGGCGGGGTTGTCTGACCCGAAATGCCGGGGACAGCGCTTGGCACCGGCGGGTCCTGCGGGGCTTTCCCGGAGCGCCTTATATGGCGGGGGCGGGGGGGCCCGGCCCGGCTGCGAGGCCGAGCCCCGGCCCGGGGAGCGTGTGCGAGGCCGAGCCCCGGGGTACAGGCGCTTTGTGTCCAGCTAGGGGACACACCGAGCCGACGAGACGGGATCTCTGAGGAGACCCCGTTCCGCCAGAAGGAAGCACCATAGCAACCTTCCCGGCCACGAAAGGTAAATGCGATTTGGTCTCTGTTGTGGTGTTGTTGTTTGGAACTTTTTGTTTGTTTGGACTGGTGGTTTGTTTTGTTGTGGGAGTTTTCCTGTGTGTGATTAAAAAAAAAAAAAAAAGAAAAGAAAAGAAAAAAAAAGAGTATGTTTTTTCATTCTCTCTCTCTTTTTCCCTCCTCTCGTCGTTTTCTGAACCGTACGGACCTGCCGTGGGGAGGCAGCCCTTGGCATCCCGGGGAGCGCCGCCGCCCTGTCCCCGCGGGCGGGGGAACAGCCGGGACGCCGAGTGCCCGAGCCGCTCGCCGGGGCCCCTCCGCCTGCCGTCCTCCTCCGGCTCGGCTCTGCCCGGCCCCGGGATCCCTTTGCTGCCGGCCCCGCGGGCACTCCGCGTCCGCTCCGAAGCTCCATGCGCGACTTCGTGCATAAATGAAGGGGAGGAAAGTGGAGGAATTTTCTGTTGGCGTTGAAGCGGGGAAGAAGAAAAGCCGCGAGCTCGGTCACCTGCTCTGCGTCCTGCCCGGAGGAGAGCGCGGCCCGGCCGGGGCCTGCGGGAGCTTTTATTGCCCATAAATAGTAGCGGGGGAGCGGCCGGTAATGCGATCAGGAAGGGAGGCATTAGGCAGAGCGGCGCGCAGGCACCGCGCTCCTACAGGCGCGCTCTCTAAAGACGCTTCGAGGCGAGTGGCAGTAAAGGTTTTATTGGTAACTGAGAAGCGCCTCGCAGCCGCAGGTTTGGCATTAATGACCGCGTCGGCGGGTAGGAATTACACTGCCGGGCTGGCGGCGAGACCCGGCGGGCAAAGGGCGCTACGCGGTAGGAACAAGTATTTACTAAAGGAGTTAGTGCCAAATGAATGCCGGATTTCAGCCTTCGATCTCACGGCTAAATTTTTTAGTAACTATGAAAGCGGGCCAATAACGTTTATAGAGGAAAGAAAAATATTTGAAGTTGCAAACTTCTCTAATAGCTGAAAATTAACTTTTGACAACAAGGGGGATTTCTCCTTCTCATTGATTCAAAGAAACGTCTATACTTAAATTTTACCCTGAAAGATCTACTATTTTAAAAATAACAGCACTGCGCAGGGCAGTTTTCCAGATGTAGAAGAACCTTTAAAACCAAAACCGCAGCGTTGCCTGTGGGCAGACGTGTTTAAAGCCGGTGAGAGCAGAGCATCCACAATATTTATGTTAGGATTTTCGGGTATGCAAGGAGCACAGGAATGTTATTCTCTCCTGCAGATCCTGAAGTCCTTCCTACAAGATTTTCTTTTTGATCTGCTTGTTGTCAAGTAATTAGTAAAAGGAATTACCCACTCCGGCGCTGTGCCTTCAGGTACCAGAGGCATTAGGGCTGTAAACTTAGCATTTTCTGCATATCTCCGGCTCGCCTTCCTCCTCCATCAGCAGCGGTCTTTTCCGGGGGGTTAAATTTTAATTTAGTTCCTTGTAAGCTGTGAAGGGATGTGTTATGTCGCTGTCTCTGCCCATTTGAAGTGAATGGACAGGTTGCAGTGACTTTGCTGGCAAAATCGGATAGCGCGACCATCGGAGCGACTTCCATTGTCCTTGGGGAGATCTCCTCTTGTCTTTGAAAATATTTCACGCAAATTTCCCCAGGTGGAAAACTGTATTTTAATATACTCTGGAATGTTAAGGTTACTTTGGGGGGGGCACGGCATAGAGAGAAAGAGAGGAAAGCAAAGGCACTTGTAACTAATTACCTTTGAATTTTTGCCTTTTCCCGGACATCAATTTAATATCTAAATTTTATCCGTGCAAACGAAAACTGTAAATTCTGAGGTACGGATTTTTAAAGATACCTAAATGAACACAAAGTGTGACTGTGTTCATATGGATATAAACAGTTTTGTTAGAGTACTTTCATTGAAAAACAAGAGAAGCTGACGAAATGATTATCCCTTTATCAGATTAAAAGCCGTCTGTTATTTTTAAATGTTTAAATCCTTTCATCAGGAATATGGCTGTATTCCAAATGATGAAACAGAGAAATGTCACTTTTAACAGGAAAAAACAAACAAAAAAACAACAAAGCCAACAAAGAAATAAACTACTCCACCCCAAAAGATTTTTTCACTTTCCTACCTCCTAAATAACAACAACAACAACAAAAAAAAAAAAAAAAAAAAAAAAAAAAAAACCCAAATCCAAACAAACAAAAAAACACACCACCCCAAAGCGTCAGAGAATTTTTTGGTTTTATTTTGATTTCATTATTTAGTGCTGGAATTTAACAATTACAGGTTAGAAAACCTATCTGAAAACAGTAGGGCCACGTTGCAGCAAAGGTCTGGCCAGCATTAATCTAGTGTTTGGAAAATATTTGACAGTTGAGAGGGCTCCCCCTTTTCCTTCCGTTCCTTTAAAAGATATCCCTTTCAAAATGGAATCACAGCCCCTATCTCTGTTTCTCCAGATAGATTCCCTTCTCTCCCTCTCTTTCCCTTTGCATGAGGGGGTGAATTGAAAAATCATTTAATTATTTTCATTCTAATCGCCTTAATCCCCATTATACTAGGAGCAAATGATGATAATGGGATCCACATGGGAAGACCCCCGGATGGGGGTGTAGGGCAGGGATCCTCCCGGCCCTGGGCCTGGCAGGTGGAGACGGGCGGGGCGGGGCTCTAACATAAATAAAGCCTTGGACTAAGCCTTCTTAACCCGCGGGAAACTTGTCATCATTTCATTTTTGCTCCATGTGACGCGGCTGTGAAGTTACCCGGTTGTCACTCTGGGAGAACAGGGGACCCTCCTGAAACAGGAGAAGAAAAACCAAACCCCATCTCGCTGCCCCCCACGCCATCCCCCGCCTCCTCGGAGCCCAAGCGAGGACAAGCTGATCAATCTTCCCGGGTCGCCCCGGCAATCCCCGGGGGCCGCTCCGCCATCCGCGGCCGGCGACCGCGCAACCCGTCCGGCTGCGGGGCTCAGCTGCGGCCCGAGGAGGAGGACGAGGAGGAGGAAGGGCAGCTGGCCGGCGGCATTGGTTATAAGCACCGCCGTGCCAGCACTCCTATCCGAGACTGCAGGAATAGAGCCAACAGCGGGATCACCGGGCGCTGGGTTTTCTTCGGGCGTTTGCAGATCTGTACAAACACGGGGCCTGCCGGTTTTCATAAACAACTTTCAGGACACAGTCAATCAATCATGCTGGCAAGCAAGCAGACCAGGAGCCTAGGATATATACAAGGCATAAATATATACGTATAAACCCTGTCAATTTTGGAGTAGTTACAATTTTTTTTCTGTAAGCCTAAGGGAAACCGTATCTAGAAAGATTCTGACAAGTCAGGAAATCACAGTGGAAAAGTAGAAGGTATTGTTAGGAAGTTATGTTACATTGTAGGTTTTAATACCAGCAAGAGAAATATTGGAAAAGAGAAAGAAAAAAGTGTCTAAGCAAGTCGAAGATTTATAAAAAACATAAAATACTATGCTTACAGTCAGAGAGACAATTTCAAGAATATGTGGCTGAAAACATGAAATCTGACCACTTTAAAATACAATGCAATAGATATATCTGTAAAAGACATGAGTTTACCAGATTTTCTAGTCAGCAAAGTATTCTTTATGTTGCTGCCATTTCTAGTCTTAATTTGAAACATATTTTGTACCTAGGAATAGGTCCTTGCAAATGCACTGTGTTGTTTTGTTCTGTTTTTTTAAATGATCTTTTGATAATAAGAGCTCTGCACAGCATGGAGTTTGTGCTCTCTCCCTCACTGCATTTTTTTCTTGCTAAAGGACATGTGTGAACAAGGAACCCATAAAATGAAGGGTGCAACAGGTTCGAACATCCCAGTATTGCAGAAAGAATAGTTGCACATCAAGGTAGGAGAAAGATAATCAAGTTTCTGGATTTACAAGGGAAGGACATATTCTGTGCTGGTGTAAATTAGGAGTTCCACTGAAATAGATGACTGGTTGGTACTGCAGAAACTGAGTGTTATTTTCATGCTGCTATGATCCAAAACAGTGGCTCCTTCTTCTGCATAGTGAGCATTGAGGAAAGCCTGGGCAATGACGCTCAGAGAGCAGAAGCAGTGCTGTAGGAGAGAGCATCAAGAGAAGCTTTTACCAGCTGGTAAAACCTGCCAAACAAGCTTGTAAAATTGAGGATCAGAGTATTGGTTTTGCTCAGGAAAGACATTGTGACTTCATTGCCTCTATGGCACTATTGTCAGGAACAATTTTATTTTTTTGAAATTACTGCATTTGAGGTCTAAGTTTTCTCATCAAGAATAAACTTGGTATTTGGTCATTTCACTCTGTGGTTGTTATCTGTCAAAACAAATCCTATAAGGAGCCTAAGTCAAAAACTACTCATGTCAGGAGAATGGGTTTTGGTGATGACTTTCCAAGCTGACTGGGTTTTGGAGTTATAAATAGTTACAAAATTGTGTCACTGCCTTCTCAGAAACTCAATGTGTTTAAAGATGTGTACGGTCAGCAGAATAGGGATTGGGTTTACATCTAAGACCTTCACCTTTTAAGGACTTGGGTTTAAAATGGATGGGATCACTTACTTGTTTAAAGGCAGTTTCATTTTTATATAATAATTTATGCTTATCACCACGTAAGTGAATTCTTAATCATTCTTGTGGATCCAACATATTATTTTTCATAGCAATATATTATGGAGGCCTTTCAGCAAAACTTGCCTTGATTTGTGGCATGTAAGACTGATACAATGAGTGATAAATGTATTAACTGATAATCCCCAGTTAAAATACTATATGAAATAAATAGAAATGAAAGTAGACTCCGTAAATTCTTAATAATTTTGGTGTTATTTTAATGTTGTGGAAAAACTGTGAAAGCTCACACACTTTTTTTACCCTCAAAGATTCAGTTTGTTTTGTTGGGGCTTTTTTTGTATTCTGGGCTAAAATGTTCTTAATACTAATATAAACAATCTTGTCTGGAAATGAAGAAAGTGAAAAGGGAAGAAAGGGGGATAGAAATATACCATATGTATTGAAAGTATGAACACCCTTCCCCTTCTACACCATAATCTGGCTTCCTTCTGCCTCTGAGTATCCTTCTAAACTTTGTAATATGGCAAGAGACAAATGTCTTTCCAGAAGGTTTTACAATGCTACTGATGCACCAAAGGCTGTTTGTGAGAAGTGCCTGCCACAGCAGACAGGTTACCTCATCAGCCTACTGACACACAAATTCTCCTGTGCTCCACTATGTGGTACACCTATGTACTGAGGCCTGGCTACAATAATCACTGCTTGAGAAAATTATAGTTATAATCTAATACATATAGTTACATACTAAAATTGAGACACCTTTTCTTTTACACCAATATACTGCTGCACCTGTACAGGTGGGACTAATTTGTTTTACAGATCTCCTTTGCATCATGATCGTTGAATTTTACTAATTCTCTTTTCTCTGAGGTTAAATGCTTTTTGGCACTACTTGTATGAAGTAACAGTATTACTAGCACTACTTTCAGTAAGCATGAAGCCTCCAAAGTCTCAGCCTGCTTTTGGCTCCTCTTCTTTAATATGTCATCCAAGAAGATGTGAGAATACTGCTTTGTTCCAGTTGGTAACACAGTGACATCTATTACCTTTCACAGTGTGTTGACCATGGCTCTGTTAGGAGGTGAGTCATTAAAGATACTTCTAAACCTTTACTTCTTCCAATGCAATGATATCCTGAATCTCCTCTCTTGAGTTACCAATTTGCTTTTGACAGAGCTAGGGCAACAACTTTACTGGGGTGTAAATTGTTAGGTGGGTGTGGCAAGGAAAATGCAGATAACCTTCTCCAAGTATTTTCTCATATTCTGTATAAAATTCTTAGCTCAAATTTGTGGTGAACAACTTCTAAAGCAGACTAAAGGTCATTAATTAGCATGAAATTAATTAGCAAATGGTTTTGGAATGGATGGAAGCTATTGCCATAAAACTGTACACTTTGCAACATGGGCTTCCTTTTCTGTTGCTTTTGTATAATAGAGCTGTCTGTACTTAGAAAACACCGATACTCACTGAGACTACCTCTCATCTGCTATTTTCTCGTTTCTGTTATTTAACCACTGTGAAGAAATTACAGAGAACACTTTATATTTTAAAAATAATAAGATTAATAAGATTACATGCTATTTACTAA
The DNA here is from genome assembly GCF_036417665.1 of Passer domesticus. Taxonomy (NCBI): domain Eukaryota; kingdom Metazoa; phylum Chordata; class Aves; order Passeriformes; family Passeridae; genus Passer; species Passer domesticus. The sequence continues at coordinate 48,537,744 of NC_087477.1, forward strand.
TTTGGGGGGAAGAGGTATAGTTTGCAAAGAAAGACTGCTCTGTTTCCCTGTGGAGAGCTGTGGAGGGGCACAGATGCGTTGGGCAGGGCAGAAAAGCTGCTACGTTACTGCAGGAAAGAGGGAGGATGAGGTATGAATACATCTGGGACCCGGTGTCCTCTTAGAGAGACCATCAGTCTCACCTCTTCAAAACTTCCGTCTTGATCTACATTAAAACCAACAAATTTTAGCTTTAATGAAGTCTTATCACAGAAAATTTCCTTTGCTTTTTTCTGTTTTACTAATTTGAGTCTTTAGACTCAGGCTATACATCTTGATTTATGACTGACAATTTAACTTAATATTATTAAATATCACTAATTTAAAAGTAATTTTCAATACAGAGTCTTTATGATTTTAAATAAAATCTATCTTACATAGGAAGCCAGAATAATGTCTATGTTCCATTTAGATCTTCAGATTAGCCCTTTAAGTGCTGTGATTTTCAGTATATGTTATGCAGCACTACACACATTGTGAAGACTTAATACCAAGAAAAGGAGATCGTATTTTACTATTAAAAAGTTGAAAAAGAATTCAACAAAAGCTGATTACTAATCATGTAACTTCTGTATTTTATTACATACAGAAACTTTATTTACAGGGAAAAAAAGACTCAAGCATTTCTTACTGTATTTTTGCAGTGATAGATGAATGTTGAGTATTTACTTTATTTTTTTTTGCTATTCCATGGGAAAAAAACCCAAAAGAGTCAGCTTTTGCTAGTACAAATCAGAAATGGTACTGTCAGACTTCAGACAGTGTGGAATAACAGTAATAAATACTTTTATTGATATAAATTCCTAAGTGGAATATAGAAACAAGAAGTTACATTTAATGTGAAAAAGTACAGCATCTTGATGGTTACTAAGAAGCACGCTGAGAGATGCACTTCTTTAGCACTTGTAAAGAACTTCTGTGATTTCCTTGTTTGTTTTGTCATGCAGGTGATTAATGCTGCAGAAGGCAAGTAAACTCAAAAGTTCTCCAGTTATAAAAATATATTTCAGTTCTGTTGTGTTACATGAAATTATGACAATTAGCCTGAATTCTGGATATGAAGACAGGGAAACTGCAGTTGTGAAAATATTTTTTAACATCTAAAAACCAGCTAAGATAAAAGCAATGCAAAGAATACATGTGCCATCATGCCCCTTAAAGGAGTACATTCTGCCTAGTGCAGCAGAGCAGTACAAACTTTTTCACCACCTTCATCTCTGTGAAGCCTACAGGATTTTTTGCCTGCTGAGTTAATGGATAGAACTGGTGTATAAAGGGGTTCATAGGAGTGAATTCAAGGTCAGTTTTTTGATACAGCATTATGTGACTGCTGGACTTGCACAGCCCAGGCAGGCATGTTTTCTCAGAAGGGGAAGGCTGCTTTTGAAATTGAAAGAATCTTTTTGAGTATTTAATGTGTAAGAAAACACAACACTCAAGCTGTAGACCAACAGAACAAACTTCCACAAGGAAAACGAAATAAAATTGGAAATAATTTTCAGTATCAACCTTACATTTTAAAAGAATTACTCACTGTTTATGTTATGGTCATATATGAGAAGTATTGCAAACTTGTCAGTTTTGGCTGTCAGCATACACACTGATGCATCTGTCTCAAGTCCAACAGAACATTCCTTGCCACTCAGCAAGCTACTGGCATGCATAGCGCACAAAGGATGAGCTCCTCCTAACAGAATACAGTATGCAGATTGAGTAGATGGTCTTGCTCCAGAAAAACGTAGCTAAATAAGCTTTGAGACATATTTTTCCCTTTTAAAGTCTTTCTCTTCTGCACGGATTATAGGATTTTCCACAAGGTAAAAAAAATGGCTATGCCTGCTCTAAAAATTTAAGTTCACACTGGTATCCACTGTCAAAAACAGACTATTGAAATAACAAATGAGGTTCACTTCCTCAGAATGTGTAGATGTCCCAGCTTAGAGTTAAACTTTCAACAGCTGAAAGACAATACCATCGACACGTACCTGGCACTAGTTACTCGGGTTTATTTTTTCCTGGAAAGCAGTTTTGGGCGACAGAGTGGCGTCCGGGTTTCCCAGGTTGTTGTGCTGACAAACTGCAGTGGTGGTAAAGGCAGGGAGTCTGACAAAATCTCATTAATCATTTTAAATTAAATCCAACATTCCACTCCAACACTGCCAAGAAGAAAGCTAACTTTTACAAATGAATACTCTCTCTGAAAATAACTGGTATCCTGACCATATTGCTTTCACAAAACCATGCTTGATTTCTGTTAGGCACACATACACTATTCTTAAGCTTAAAAAACTCATTTTTTTCATTGCTGGGAATTAGAAAAGTGCTTTTTGCTTGTTTTCTCTATTAGGGTCTATGAGTGAACCACACAACTGAAAATTAAGAGCCTCTTTTTTCTTTCAATGAATTGAAGTTTTTTTTTTTCTTTTCTAATATTTCAAGTACAGAAAGTTTGTTTTTGCAAGTAAATGTCACATAAGAAATGGAAGTATTCCATTTAAATATTTTCTCTAATAATTCTCTATTCTATTTAAAATATTTTCCAAATATTCATATTTATATGAATAAGAAAGGAAAACTGCAAATTTACTAACATTAATATTAGTTAAAAAAACCTGAGGTGATAAAGAAGCAATGTGATCTCTTTTAGGTTTTTTACAGACACACTTCTGTAAAAACTCCTAGCTATTTGATTATGATTTAATCACACATGGCAAGTCTGAACTTTAAACATCTCATAAATAATATTAGATTATCACATAAAATTTTATCTTACTGAAATCAGTATTAAATGCAGAATATAAAAGTTTGTATTTCTCTTTCAAGGCAAAATGAAACCATAAAATGCCAATGGGAGACACAGGAATCTGTTCTTTGCCCACTTTAATAGTGCTTTTGAGCTTAGAGGATGAGATTTTACAATGGCAGAGAACAAGTCATCAGCCTCAATGTTTATTAGCTGTAATACATCCATGAAATATTTTAAAAGGAAAAAAAATCCCAATTCAATAGAGGGCACGTAAATCTGACTTTTCCAAATACTTATTATAATTTTGACATTTTAACATTTTCAAGGAGGTATACCTCAATTTTGTTTAAGTGCTTAAAACAATACCTGTTTTCTAAAAACAGAGCTATAAACAGTATCAGATTGCACAATGACATCCTTACAGAGAGTACAAAAGTATTACCACTTTGAAAAAGAGCAGTTCCTTATTGATAAACTTGTTTATGTTAAGAACATTAATAACTGCGGAATACTGAAGAAGAAATAGTAACATTTATTTGTCCAGCTAGCCAGTTTATTTTCTTAAAGCTGTATTTTGAAACTGTTTACATTTTTTTCTTTTTCCAGTGTGGGGGGTGAAAAGGAAAGGTTAAAGAGAACAAATTGAATTTTTTTCCCTGAATGCAAATTTCTCACTTGCTTCAGAATTGACAAACATGTCTCAAACTTGTATTTGTTTGGGCTTCTGTGTGTTCTAGCAGCTTTGATTTATTTTAAAAAGTCAAAGCTGTATAAATGTGTTGTTTAGAGTTTGAACGGAAAGTATTCTAGACAGAAATAGAGTTTGAGAAAAGAGATAATATCAGATGCTGTCTATAGCTAAGCTATGTGAATATCTAATATATGCCATTTTCCTTCAATAAATGCAATCAGAGCCTCAGACTTTATAATAAAAGCAAACACGAGCTGCATTTGTGTGACACTTTACATGGACACAGGTACACTCACTTTCCCAACACAAAGTTTTCCTTCTGTCACATCTGTGTATACTGAAGTTACCAAACTTTCAGAAATTCAGAACAATTCTAGTGTCTTTTAGGACAGAACAGTGAGTGTTTGCAGGGGATGGGCTGTAGGCTCACTTCTTACTTCAGTGTTGTGTATAGTGCATACAGTTAAGAGTTAAGGCAACACCACATGGCCAAAGTTCAAAGGACATGCAGTGGTGGAATCACACCAGCTTGGGAAACACTTCACAGTTATAAGCATGATCATGCTCATGTGATTTGGCTTGAGATCCTCTGCCTAAGTCTTCTGAAGTGCTCGATCAAGTAGCTATTTCCACATCCATGATTTAGTGACACATGGATCAATGAAGCATCATTATTTTAAAATGTGTGTGTAGACACTGAGTGCATTGAAGAAAACTGCATAAAACTTTGGTTTTTAAAGAGTTTTTGGAGGACAACCAAGAAAATTTTTGTCAATTTTTACGAGTACTGTTACACCTAATTAAGACTTTTTCTTTTGAAGACAGAAAATTGTTTAACTTCATGTAAAGCCTAGATTGCTAAAATGCAAAAAATTACTTCTCAGCCACTTTAGAGATAGACTTAAACTGGAAAAAGGACAGACGAAATGTCTGTATTAATTAGTTGCTTCGTGATTGCCTCTGAGGGAATTCACACTTGGCATGTTGCATTCACTGTTTTCTATTCCACTCTGAGTTAATAACATAATGTAGAGCATGAATTGGGTGCTAATCCTCTAACACTGTTCAAAATCCTGTTGTGAAGATCAGATGCTGTTATCTGAATGTCATTAGGGTTTTGTTTTCTTTTGCTCTGGCCTTGTCTTATGGAAACTTGAATTGTATCATCCTGTTTCTAATTTATCTTCTTGGCTGCTACACTGGCCTAGTAGTTTTCTAGACCTTGCTAGTAGATGTACTCATCTATTCCAGAAAAAAACATGTTCTGTCTGGCTGAAGGTTTTGTACTGTATCAGGGTAATTGGAAATTAGGACAAATGCAGACTAACAATTTGTACTCTCTTATTAGTGCAAAATCAAAACCAGTATCACTAATGTCAACCTAAGCATGTGGTTTGAGAAGAAAATATTATCTAAAAAGAAAAGTTCTAATTTCAAAATTCACTGAATTCTTCTTTTAAAAGATGTAACCTTTGAGGAGTGTTTCTTAGAAAAGTATATTCTGCTGTCTCCACTTCAGATCACTTTGAAGAGCCCAGAGAATGTTGTTCTTTATAACTGGTTTTACAAATTACATTAAAAGGTCTCAATTTTTTTTTTCTGTAATAGAGAAGCAGACACCTGTGCCTTAAACAAAGCTCTCCACTGTGTCACACATTCTTAATTTGTGTTTGAGATTAATTGACCACTGCAGAACGCATCATTGGACTTTCTGCAATACATGAAACAACACTGGGTGAGGAGTAGTTGTCCTGAGCAAGGCAGGTGATACTGCAAACCTGTCTGGAACACGACCACCACAATACTGCTGGCTCCTGGCTTTGGCTGTGTATGCTACATAAATGCAATGGCATTTACACTTGATCAAAGGTAATGCAATAAAAAAGTACTTTTTTGCATGCATTTTGGTTTGTGGAGCAGAGCTATAAACACTTGAACTAGCAGTAATAGCTACATCTTCCCATCATTTACGTGACCCTTGTATGGACTGTCCTTCTCACACCTAAAAAATGTAACACTCCCTAGGTGCTAAACAGAAAGCAGCAGCATAGGCAAAGGGCATAGCTGTGAGGGGTCATTCCTGAATTAAATTCTTGGCTCTGCAATAAGCTTTCTATGTAAAAACTCAGATTAGTTCTGTTTTACAGATTAAGAATACCTTCCCACATCATCTCATGGTACAGTAGGGAAAAAGAAGAAATATACTTGTTACCATGATGTATCCAGATGCTACTGATAGCTGAATATCATGTAAACAAACATAATCAGCAACAGCTCTTACTTCAACTACATGTTGTGTCAACTGCTCCGTGAGCTGTCTGAACAAAAACTAGGCAAATCCTTAGTCAATTCCTGCACAAGCACAGCAGTTCCACTGCTAATATTCTCCACACTTCAGAAAATGTCAAGACACAACCTGACCAAGTAATTTTTGAAGTATTTCCACAAATTTAGAGCTGTTTAAAATCTAGTTACATGACTGACTTAGAAAGTAATTCAGTATCTGACTCTGAAACAGCTCTCCAAACCTGCACAGTCACTGCTCTAATCTTGCACTGTCAGTTTTTACAGCTTTAGCAACGAGTCATCTGGTATACATTTGCCAAGGCATTTCCATCATTGACACTTCTAGACTGAGGGAACCAGTTGAAAGCAGCAACACGTTACTCCTACCACTTTCCCTGTTCAGATTTTTTCTTGCTTACTGTGTTGAACAGGTGATTGTAGCCGCTCTGTCTCCCAAAAACCAGTTATCTGCAAAATAGGTTGTGTATGTAAACAACGTAAACCTCTCTGTACACTGCATGATTTCCCCTGGCTAACCCTGTATGGCATCAGCGCTCATCTTTAAAATAGAGGCTGTAATCTTTAAAACTGAGTGAATAGCAGATTGGCAACATGGTAATTCAAGTTAATAAATATAGTATAAAACACTAGCTTAGATATTTTACAAGTCTTCTATAATCTCCTGGAATAAACTTTATTGTAGTATTCAGATCAATGTCCCTTGAACTTAAGTATCTGAGGTAGTTAGCATTGTAAAAAAATGCAAACGAAAGTCAAACACTAATTTAAGAGATAAAAGGAGAAATTTTAGTTAAAATACTTTACAATAAAATAATTATGATTATAAATCTCTTTAGTTAAATATATACACATTACATGGTATTCTAAAAAGAATGAACTTATTAAAGTTTCAAGCAGATCTAATGCACAAATTCACCACTTTTTCAGCTTAGACTGTAATGTCAGTTTAACATTCATAAACGGCTGTGTCAGACTAATGGCATTGTTTTGTGCAAAACTAAAAAAAATTATGAAAAGAAAATCCTTCTGTTCCCACAGTAAATAGATAGAAAAGGTAGTTTACACATACACACACTTACACACACAAACTTTTGATTGTATACAGAGGTTAGAATGACCAGCACTAAAATAACCCCCATCTCTACAAAATAATTAATATCTTGAATTGATGTAGTTTTTGAAAATTACAAATTTTAAGTGCTAGCAAATTGTGCTTTTAGGCAGCCACATGGCCAATAAGGTAGATGTTGTCATAAAGGTGCCCTACAAAATCTTCACTGATATTCTGTGCAGCTCGTCGGGTATTTCGGATGAATTCCCTCTTTGACATTTTGTTCTTCACGTGAGGGCTTGTTAGATCAATCGAAAGTAGAATCAAAGAGTAACACAGTACGTAAACTGCATCTAGACAAGAGAGAATAAATTAAAAAAAGTTTAAAAAAGAAACTGTGATCATTAAAAGTATTATTCCCTATCTAAGAATCTTATGGTCTTTATCATCTAGGCTCATAATTTTACATATATATACATACAACTACTCAGAACGATATCCATAGAAATAAAACTTAATACAGCAAATTTCAAAGTAATAACGTCAGCACACTGCTAAATGAGAATTTACAAATCTCTTAATATTTCTACATAATCCAAAAGCCACTAAGGGCTTTATATATTTTCATTTAAACAGATTCTTGAAGTTTGTATAAACTAAAACCAACATCCTGCAAAAGCTTTTCTTTTAAATATGTAAGCAGTTCCACTGCTGAAAACTGCCTCCTCCAACTAATTAGAAGTGCTTGTTAACTTGAATGTGGCCCAATATCCCCTTTCATTTCTCTGAGACTATCCACAAGGTAAAATGTTACGTGTGTAAGACTCTGCAAGAGAAACTTCAGAAAAGAAAAAAGCTCAAAGTACATACAAAAATGAAGGAAAGATACCATGGACATAAACCAAACTAATCAGCTAAAAAAAAAAGAATCTGTACGTTTTTTGATTTTTTTTTTCCAACTGAACCATTTTGTGCTTTTAGATATACACATTTAGGTGCTCATTTCAAAGCTATCAGAAACAGTAGCATCATCCATAAGTATAAAGACTGATCCACTGCTCATTTTTGCTTACCAGGGCTAAGGCCAAGCTCTCTCATCAAATCAGGATTACAAGCACAGAATCTGTGAGAGAACTTTGTTATGAGAGTTTCAAGGTACTCCCCACGCTCCTCAGGAGCATGAATGTGTCTGAAGAACTCTCTCAGTGCATTTGGCAAGAACTGATTTCTGAAGTTGTGCAGCGTCACAAGGTCATCCAAAACATCTCTCCTGGCAGAACAAAAACCCGTAGCATTAGAAAAGTTTCTTTTATCTGTTTCAATATGAAAATGTGTAGAGGTTAAAAATAAAAATTAAAGCTTTAGAATAGCAGGAGCTTTTGTTTTTGCTAGAAGGCAAAATTATCACTAACAGCAAAGCACAAAGATAGTATAAACATATATATATATATATTATCTTTAGAACAAAGATAATATAAACACGTTCTTTGCCTGTTTGTAGCCAAACACTATAAAAACATACATGAATCAGAACTCAAAGTTTGTAAGTATATTCAATCAAGGTCTACGCAGAGGCTTTGATTCCTTTAATCTGTGACAAAACCATTAAAAAAGACAGTAAAGGGAATAAATTGATGTGTGTCACACATCTTGATGTCTAAGTAGAAGCTGTTACAGGATTGTCTTGTTAAAACCAGTCTTCAGCTAGGCAAAATTTGCTCATGCAAGTCCATCAGAATGTGATGTTCTCAAGTGTTTTGCACTGAACACAAACACATATAAAAGATTCAAACTACATCTGTATTACCAGGTGTGCAAAAGACTGTAGAAAAAAATTTGGAAGCAAATTTGAAGTGAACCTAAGAATATTTTCCTATGTTTAACCTGATTTTCACCTTGCTCATGAGATTCAATATTTAAAAAAGTAGTTTTTATATTTATTGTCTGATCACACTCTGTTTATGAAGGGAAGATAAATGGCAGTAGGAGTTGCTAACCTTAACATGCAATCTCATCCATTAAATGGTTTTGCATTTTTATTATTATCTAAGAGATTAATAAATCTGAAATTTTACTGCACAGGACTGCCAGTGGTGATAACATTACAGACTCCTTTTATTCCTTTAGTAGTACAGGCTGAGGAGGATGAGAAGCAGGAGAGGACTCCTGTTGAAGTGCTGTTGGCCCTCTGTTCTTCCTATTCAGGTGCAGTTACTGTTCTCCTTCGTGATACTGCCCTCCCCAACCTGCTGGCATGAGAAAACACTGTGGAGACAACAGCACTCTACAGCAGGGACACAGTTCCCTTCTGCAGCTCTCATGTCTCCAACAGGCTGCTCCCTTCCCTGTCAGGAGGCGTGTACAACTTCCAATCAAGAAATATCAGACAACCAAGTAATGGTGGGATGATTCAACATTAGTTAAAAAGCTATCATCCTTTAGTAAAGTGATAATTACTTTTTCTAAAAAGGACCCACAAGAATGGGAAAACAAACCATCAGTCAAAAAAAGTAGCAAAATATCTTTATAAGATTTTGTGAGGATGTGAGATTTATCATTTATAGGTGATATTTTTGAGGATTCTTATTAAGTGCTACAGTCACATAAATACTTAAATGGAGTAACTATTCAGATTTAGAAGAATCATTACTTAGTTGCATTTTTTTGCCTTTTTACATCATTGAAGTGGCATCTCTACATTCAAAATATTGACAAATGGGGCTAAACAATGACAATTAATAGAAAATGTCTTAAGAGAAATTTTAATTACCTTTCATCAAGGTAGATTCTCAGCTTCTTCCAATTCAGTGTTCTTGTGCAAAAGATAAACTTAGCTATTTCTTTCGGTGAATCATCTAGTATGCCTTTGGACATAAAGTAGTTGACTCCCTGAGATAAAATACATGTACATATAAATATGTTTAATCTTCATAATGTATTTAGGAACAAGTATTTTACTTCACAATGTAGGAATGTAATCCTACAAATTAACTGGTTTTTCAGAATGACTTCTCCTCCTCTAAATCACATTTCAACATGCAGAATACACTCTAAAATTATAAATCAAATGCCAAGAGACAATTTAGTGTTATGGTTGAGATTTTACACACAGTCATAGTAGAAAATTTTAAATTATGAACCCCATAATGAGCATGATGGTTCTTTAATAAGTTCTTTACGGTGTGTATCCGTATTTTGTTTTTCATACTATTGTAATGGTATTTAAAATGTTGCAGGGACCATAACTGGTAATTTCATAACGTTTGCAAATAAGAAAATCTTAGCCATAATGTGTTTTGTCTTCAAAATCTTTCATTAAAACAGTAATGTTCTCACATGTATACAATGTATCACATTCAAATAGATGCATTAAATGCATTTGTTTAAATGTGCAATAATGCAAATAAACACAAGCACGCTGATTTCAAAGCATAGGTAAGTATCAACATATATAAATATGCATACACATAAATAAGAACACTATGCCTAACATAAAGATAGTTTAAAAATACAGCATTGCATATAATTTATAGTCATGATTTCCAGAATTTTACACTTTTACCAAACACACATTTCTTATAGAATAAACACGGCAAATTTAAAGTATTTCAGTGATATTCTGGATTCTCTCTGGTCATTGAAATATCCCAAAGCTTAAAACTATTTTCCTTACAATCTCAGAAATCAAAACCCAACTAACTGATTTTAAAAATGTTCACACTTTTCAACAGCAAAAATCTAAACCTGAGAATAACTAACCAAGTTCTTCCGATTCAGTTTGACAGGGGCTGGGAGCAGTTCTCAGCTTTTGTTACCAAGAAGTGTTGCAATACTTAAGTACAACAGATTGAGTATAGCATAAGAATGAAATGTAAAATGAGTAAGATAGTGCATTTCTGCATAGAATAATGTACCAAGGCCACAACCTAAATCACCTTTCAAATATTTCTGAAATATTTTTTTCATAAATCTTCTGATATCAAACTTCACAATATTTTTTAAGTCTGACCTTTTAGTTTACCTTACAGCCACAAAGATGTAGGGGCAACCTGTCATTCAATGTATAAACTAAATTTCCCAGGGCTCTTGAATTTTGTGTGAAAAAGAAATAAAGGACTGAGCGCAGGTTTGGAGCATTTTGTGAAGTATCTTAGTAAAGCAAAGTCTTAGCTGTATCAAGCAGGTAAATAGTTAGAATATACATTTAAGAACACAAATCAAAAGCCAAGAAACATGTGTAGTATTAACTAGCTGTTTTTACCAATCCATAGTTTTTGCTTATATATTTATAGAAAACAGCAGTTAATCAAGATACATTTATTTTGTTAAAATAATGGTTTATACAAATAAATAAAAACATAAAGGTTTTTAGAATAAACCAAAAAATCTAGCAGTGTTATGCCCCAATTTTAAGAAAAATCTATATTTAGGATGACAATGTAATGTGTATTGCTCTATCATCTTGCATTTCAGTCCAAATTAGATCATATCTAAGTTTGTCATGGACCACATGTTAAGTACCTTCTTGAGTCAGAGCTAAATAAGAAATTAAAAATGGGAGATAACAACAAGGATTTTGGCAATTTATGTAAGATGAGTAGCAGAGTATCTCCTTTACATATATCCTGAGTTAATAAGATTTATGTGTTTGCTTCAGTAAGAAGTATTAGCTTAAGGTAATACAAACTGAAGCCTGGTGGGGAAGTCTTGAATAGCATTCCTGCTGCAATTAACAAACACTTCTGCAACACATCCAGAAAATACCTAACATGACATAGAAGAGGCAGGATGAATGTAACACCTTCTTTAAGATAGTGGGTTTGTTTCTCTGTGACGGTAAATGCTGCAGTTTCTTTCTCCTGCACTAGCTTGCAACTCAATGTAGGATCTCCATCTGACAGGCTACAAAGACTGCATTATTCTCTATCTCTAATTCCTTTCTCCCCTACCACGCATAATGCTTGACAATATCTTTCCCTGTGAATGCCTTTTCCTCAGCTCCTTCACAAGTAAACAATTAAACAAATAAAATATAGTTCACCACATGCCATGGTTTTTAGTTGTTTTCATTTAATCCTAAGCTATCAAAAATACTTTGCAACAGTAGAAGCCTGATTTCTCTTAAGTTGTTAAATTTTGTCTCACAGCAAATGAAATTTTTTTACAAGATTTACAGCATGTCATTGAATCTGTTTTTCGTAACACCGTAAATACTACCTTGAAAACCTCTCAGAACCTTGTTTCAAATAAATCACTTCTGGAAGCTAAAATGGTCGCTTGTGGCATATATACTAGCTGAAGTAGGTAGCCCTACATACTATTAAAACCTATGCTAAGATTACTTATCAGTCAGCTGGTGATTCTCTTAGGAAACATTTGACTGCAGTCTGGTAGGCTATTCTGTGCCATGATCTGTCAGCTCTGAAGAGACCTTTTTAACACTTGGGAAACATTGTGGAATGAGCACATACAGTATTTTTTAAATTCTAATTCAGAGGACTGTAATATTCTTAGCATTAGAGAATTAGGAAGGATGCCTTAAACTGTGCCTCTGTGGCAAGCATGTTATCTCTGAATTTCAGACAGCTCTGGATAAAATATTAATGTATGGAAGTGTTGATTTAAATTATACATGCAAACAATAACTTTAAATATAGACTAACAGTAACAACAGAAGCCATTTGTTGTATTTCAGTATGTTATTTTTTACAGTTGTTTTTTTTTTCCTCGCACACAATGCTTGTTTTGCCTGCCTATTCTATTATGGCACTGACACTCCTTGCTTGTTTTCTACCTGTTTCCAATAGTTTTTGGATTTGTTTACATCCATATAGGATCTCTAAAATGGAAAACATTTCATTTTCAGTGTTAATTCCATTTCTGCATTGACTATCTTCTCTGCTAAGAGTACTTACAGAGGACTTCAGTACAGCAGTCAACATTAAAACTTTTGTAGTTGCCTTTGACACCTCTGTTTAGATATGCATACAAAACAAACCAGACATATCCTAAGTTAATGGCACAGAAATTTTGGAATCAGTGTCTAGTATAGTAGGGTCTCAACTTCTGTTGGTGATTCTAGGTAACATTGACATTATTAGTAAATAATAATTAGATACATATGGTATTATTGTTCTCATTTTTCTAGGGAAGTACACTATCTTAATAAATCTAATGGTGTATCTTCTGGAACAATGCAGAGTATTGATGAACTATTGTATAATACAAATTTTTAAGACCATTTTACTAAGTTAGGAATCAAGACATTTGGAAACAAATGTGGACACAATATGTAACATACATTTCAAACAGTGTCTCTTTCACTGCATGTCTTTAAAATACAGTCTCACTGATTCAAACAGGATAGCAGAAATCGCAAAAAGACTGAGGAAGTATTTTTCATGTTACACAGAATCCATAACTAATAATTTACAAGATTAAACCACTCTGATTTTAACACTGAAATATCAAAATGTTTCAGCTCAATACTCCTTTCCAACTTTTTTGATAAATCATACAAAAGAATTTCTTTCCTCTGCAACATGCACACAGTTATACTATTTCTCAGACCAGTAAATCTCAAAACTGGCTTGCTTAGTAGGTCACTATGAAACACAGTAAGTTTCAAAAAACTGCTTAGAAATACAGCACAGTGAACAATCCATCATCCACAGACTATCTATAATTAAAAGTCAGGTAAGGTAGCTTTACACAGGTAGCTAACAATTTATAACCAGGGAAAGGTTAGAAAAACCTGGCCTCCCTGTCAAAAACTAAGGGCAGCTTGCAGAATGAGACAACTAGAATAGTGTAAAGACAGGTTTAGTATAAGCACTGTCTTACTGTACTTTATTATTATGCTATGCAAAGGAAATCCTGACCTCACTAAAGACAGACAGTTTGGGTACAGTAGATTCCAGAAGGTCCATAAAAATAATGCTATTAAATAGATCAGTTAGAACCACTAAGAACCATCCTTTCATCATTAAGGATGAAAAAAAAAAAAAAAAAAATCTTTCCTGACCAGAAGATTCTTGTTTGTACCTTTAGTTTCAATTTTAGCTACATAGCATTGATCCATGTAATAAACTTGACAAAATATTTTGTAGGGAGTTACAAACTGGATACAAAACAATGGGAAATAACTTCTGGTTGCTTACAAATTCTGAGTCATAAGCACACAAGATGAAATGAGCACTGCATGAGAAACATTTCACATACACCATACACTCTTTAAACCAGGGTGGCAGATTAAACAACGTAATTATATTTGAGTGCTAATACTACCTCTAAACTATCCCCTCTCACCAAAGAAACAACAAAATCTTGTCTACAATGGTGGTGCCATATGAAAAAAACCCAACAAAACCAACCAACCAACAAAAAAAAACCCCAAAACCAAACCAAACCAACAAAACAAAAAAAACCCAAAAAAGCCCATCCCAAACATGCACTGGAGGTTTTTTTTTTTTAAGATTACATGTCATGTGTTTAGGCACATCCTTTTAGCAGAATGTGAGCACCTGCTATGAATTATGCAAGCTCATGCACACAATCAACACGTTAAATTACAGCAGATATCACAACACCATGCACACAACAATGGCTAACCAGAGAATCCTACCACAAAGTGTGCAGATGCTCTTCCCTACCCCGTGAGCCACCGCTAGCTCTGGAGCTGTTGCTGTGGAGCCTGGTTACCCATTTTCATGACATGGGCGGTGTCCTTTGGAGAATCTTGCTCCTGTGGCTGTAAGTATTCCTATTTTTATAGTACTTTGATCAGGTCTGTTATCAAATGTAAAGCAGAGTTTGGCAGGAAATTCGGAGACACAATTTGTAATAGTGGAATGTCATATCATACGTTCCAGTCACAGTGTCCTTATAATAATAATTCTGCCAATATCACAGTTGTAAACAGTAAAAGCAACAGTATTTGTGAATTCTCCTGAAACTCAGGCCCTGAATGATTCCTACCAGGCTACGGTGCTCCACAGGGAGAGAGGAACAGAGCCCTTAGGAGATACCCTGAGGTTCTCATCTCTCATTGAAGCAGAGTGTTTGTACTTCTATTGTAAAATATAACCACAATGAAGAAGCAAGAGTAACAGAATAAAGTTAATACCTATTTTAGGTATACCATAAGTTAGCTCTAATTTGCAGATCTTAATTGCCTTTAAAAACAATGAATCTTCTATTACATGCCTTTTCTGAAGGCTCCAAATGCTTTAAATATACCAAGATTACTATAAATAAGATTGAAATATAATGGTACATTGTAAACTGAGATAGTTTGGACGGGCAATGCTGCTAGCAATATACTTGATATATTACTGAAAACATGTAAGTTACCTAAATATTGCATCTAGTTTGAAAACTTTCACATTTATTACCAAATTTATGAAAATTCTGCAGAAAACAATACTAATCACTCAAGTGGCCAGGTGCTGATGTCTTGAAAATTACAAAATAGTCTATCTGTGAGTGATAAAAGTAACGGTCTCTTAATCAAGCAGAATATGAGATAAAGCAAGAACTTAAACGAAATTATATTATTGCAATGATTCAGAGAACTGGTTTATTTATTTTTCCCTACGGTCACAAGTTCACTCTGTATCATTTCAGCCACGTGAAATTTGCTTCTAGAAGTGTTTCTTTTCATATCTCAATCTTTTTTCTACTTGAGATTTACTCAATTACCACTTCCATGCATATGTGTAACTATATGCAGGAAGTTAACAGCATTTTGTTCAGTATTGTGTACACTCTCTTCCTAGGAAACATGAAGCAGGAGTCTTGTTTCATACACAAAAGGCTCTCTCTGCCACTTGGGCATTAACTGTCTATCTCCCAGGCAAAAGCTGTCTACTCTCAAACTGTTTTCTTCTTTGAAAGTTGACAGACTGAAAGCAGAAACTGACTTTTCCAGTTAGTTACATGAACTTATATATGGAAACCTTTCAGTCTGACAAGGGATTTTTTTTTAAAAGATAAATTTATGTTGCTCTAGAAGAAAAGATTATGCACAACAAACACCTACAGAAATTAAATCAAACTGATTTTCAGGATAGTTCAGCAGTAGATCTTTTTCATATTTCAAGATTTGCTCCTTGATAGTGGAAATAGGTGAAAATCCCCTACAAGAAAATGTGATTGCGATAGAAGTAATCAGACTTTATACCTCATC
Source organism: Passer domesticus (assembly GCF_036417665.1). Lineage (NCBI taxonomy): Eukaryota > Metazoa > Chordata > Aves > Passeriformes > Passeridae > Passer > Passer domesticus. The sequence goes on from NC_087477.1 coordinate 48,553,765, forward strand.
CTGCTTTGCCTAAACGGAACCAAACTCATACTATGCATTTCAAAATTTTTATTTATGTAAGCTCATTGTTATGCTCTTACAATTCACCTCTGTCTCTTCAGTTAGGATATTTGCCTTGTTCCTAAGTTAATACGTGGTAATGAATTTCTGGCATCCACAGAAGTGTACAGAGCACTTAACAGGCAAGTCATGTAAATGATGTACACAGGTACAATACTCAAAAAGAGACCAGAATACTGCTGTAGCTCAGTATTAACCATCCCTACAGTAAAACAAGCAACGATTAAAACTTTGTTTTTATATGGCTATAATTATAAAAAAAACCAATCACAATTATTATAACTGTTTATTACTGTCAGCAACAGTTCACTTACCTCATCAGGGTTGGCATTAAAGGTGAGACTGCCCTCATCTAGCTGCATATACAATTTTCTAAAAGAAAATCCTAGAGGCGGATTCTTATTGTATATAGAACAGTGACCCCAAGTGGATTTGCACAACCTATGGAAATAGAATTAATCTATTATAAAAATTCCTTTCCGAATTTCATGGATTTTACAGAAGCAAAATGTAATCAACACTGCAAAGCTAATACTCGAGCCATAGGAAAAGTTAGAAGTAGGCTGCTGTAACAGTTATTAAGTCTTTTTGCCATGTTTTTCTAAAATCTTCAATTATATGATTAACGTTTTCTTCATACAGCCTTTGGTGTATTTGAGTGTAATATCAAAACACATCCCAATAGGTGGCATTATAATGACAACCACACAGCAGAGACCTCTGGCACTCCTAGAACCTGGAGAACAGCAACAAGCTGTTCTCCTGGGGTACTATGACAGATTAAAACATTGTGTTTTTTTTCCTGTGTCCTAGTGAATTGGACACTGTATCTGCACACAATTATGCCAATAATTCAGCACTTTCCCCATCTGTCCTTCTTCACCCAGCTCTTCTTCCTCTTGTCCTAATTGGCCAGTCCTAACAACTAGATCCAGTCCCCTCCCTCTCCATCTTCTATAACTTTTAAGCTTCTTTACTTTTTATTCCACCCTGACTCCACATCAGTTTCATCAATATCTGTCCCTCATCTCAGTTTCTTTGATGATACCATCTGCAACTCCCTTTCTACACACTCTAGATTCATTATTGAACAGGTAGTTCTGCTTCAACACACCTGCCCTGTAACTAATTAGGAACAATTTTTAGGACCCAGCAGGTAGTCACTGGAGACATGGCAAAGATTCTGTTTTCAATTCTGGAATCTGGCTCCTATTTGGACTGAGTTTGGAACTGCAACCACAGTACTTGCCAAAGGTTAAACACACCCTTACACGTGTGGAATAGGGAAGATTTTTACAGAGATTATGCAAATTGAGATTTTTATTTATTGCTAAATCAGGACACATTTTCAGTACCAAAAGAAACGTGGTATGAATGTGAGTATTATTTGGAAAGACCACAAAAAAATGGTTGAACTGTTTCCTAGAATGAACTTCAAGGAAAATATGTATTTCCACCCCACATGTTAAGAATATATACTCCATGTAATTAAGAAGCTCTACTATCTTCAAGCTTTGGTCTAGGGAATTTATTTTTATTTAGGCTGGTTTGATACCAAGAACTGAGCACAGTACAAAGCATATTGGTAAACTTAGAAGCTTACTGGTATCCTTCACTAGAATTCCTGTTTCCTGTCAATACAACAGTCCCCAACAGCAGAACAATTATGACTAAGAAGTTACGCTACATTATCCTTTTGCTAGGTTCAAAAGCATAAGAAGGGAAGCTGCTTAATTCAAATTCAGCTGGGCAAGGAAACAGACGAGGGGAGGAGCAGATGTAGAGCATAATGAAAGGTAAATAAGCAATCTGAACAGCAACCCAACTGCTACAGTAGTAATACTGTCTGATAAGGGAGCAGAAAATGTTGTGAAAAAAGTGAAAAGTTTTGTTGACTACCTACTCTAAAGGTAAGTATGATTTCATAACTGTTTCCTAGTGCTGTAAAACATAAAATACCAAAGAATATGTTAATTACATTTTGATATTACACTATTTTATCTTAAAAATGTTCCTTTATTTATTTCCCAGACATACAAATTCTGCGTATGTTATATATAAACATGTTTCAAGTGTTAGGCTGAAGAAATTTCACTTGAGAAAAAACGACATTTTCTTTCCTCCCTCCATAACCGTCTTCCAAAAAAGGTACACCTAATTTGCTTCAAGTGTAGTAGATGAGTTCTCACTTCTCCTCCTTTGGAAGTCTGGCTGAATAGGTTTGCTTGCTTAAGCTAGACAACTGTTCAAAGTTCAGAGAAGTAACGATACAAACACCTGAGATGTGCTGTGAGCTAACACAAAAGTGAAGACAGGTCCCTGTTTTTACCCCGTGCTATCTCAAACACCAGGTGTTTAACAATACACATGTATACTTGTTCCAAGCATGCTTGTGTATGCAGTAATCTCCAGTAACACCCCATACTAATTAGAAATCCAGAATAACACATTTTTAAACGATATATATTTGCTCTATATAAATCTCATTTAACTTAGGAAACCTTTGCTAGGTTAGGAAGACAAAAAGCACTTACTGAGGAAAATTTAAAATCTAATACTTTTTACTATGCCCAGGTGATAGTTCTTTTATCGGGCTTACCCTTGCCAGAGGAGCTCATCATTAGCAAGATCCTGCCAGACACATGATGCTAGACAGAGATCAGTTGCATTCAGGTATGACAAAATGGTAAAACTGAGCTCTGGTGGCAACATTTCCAGGTTAATGAATCCTTCTTGTTCTTTAGATTTTCTCGTCTTCAGCAGGTGGTAGATGTCAATGCCTCCTTGAGCTTGTTTGCGATGGCTTGTATTGGAAACATTGTTAGCAGGTACCCTCCTACCATGCTCTCTGGTAAGATAGCCTTGTCCACTGTATCCTTGCTGCTGCAATTGCTGGTTTCTAGCAATTCTCCAGAGTCCCTGACCCATCTGCGAGCCTGCTGGACATAAAATACAAATTAGACATTGACAGCTATCTGTAAACATTTGTAAGACAGACTCAGCACGTAAGTAAAATTTTAGGACTGATCTGAATGGGTAGAAAGTGAGTTCTGGCAAAGTTATGTTGACCAGGTAATCAGCCTTCACAGGGGAACTGAAAAATGCTGAAAACAAAATGCATTAAAAAAACCTAGATTTTTTTCAAAAGTTTCCATGATTGAAGAGCTACAAAGTTAACAATAAGCTTCTCCAAAGAGTACCAAATATTATCTATATCACATGGAACTTAAGAAACCTTAGGCTTCAGAACATTTGGAATCTTCAGACTTCCTTCAAAATTTCATAAAAATACCTTATTTAGAGTCAATGAAGGACTCTTTAGAGTCAATGATTGGATAACACAGTCACTGACACTGAAACAAAGTTTAATGACTTCAGTGATAATGCAGTAAGAATTTTGAGTGCTCAAAAACAAGAGAATAAGTATCTTCTCAAGCTTTCTTACCTAGTACCATAACATAAAGCCATGACAAGATACACACATACTTATACAGAGAATATCACTGCAGAAATAGTATAAAAAGCCCTTTTGTAATGTAAAAAAAATAAATTTAAAACATATTTTCTATTTTAAGGACAATAGAAGAAATTTCACAGAAGAAACAAAATGAGACAGAATTTAAAGCAGCCTAGAACCAGCTGCCAAAAATCCACAAGCTCTGCTATTTGTGTAGCAGCTTATATGCCATTTGTTAGAACACATATAATTTTCCCAATCACGTAATTACTTTCAGCTTTGTAATAATCCAGGATGAATGCTTTCACAATAAAAGATGAGCAAACCCATTGTTATGCAGCCTTTTAAGTAATGGCGTCAAAGACTATACTTCAAAATTATTTTGAACCTATATTTTCAATCTTCAAATTCAGTATACCACTCAAATGCATGTTTTCAAACTTCTAATAATGTAATCTTATCTAGTAATTTAACCCTCTTGATAGCTTGGCTGGAGTAGCTACCACAGTAAAAACAGTTTATTTGTCGCTGATCTTCTCTAGCTCTGTCAAAGTCTGATTTAAATTCTAATTGTGTCTTCCTCATGTTACTTTGCTACTGCATAATAAATTCTTTTGCAGTGTTGACAAGCATGATAGGATGCTAAAAGTAATCTAGATTAATGCTGCATTAGTATTGGATTCTACTTTATTCAATAAAAACCAACACACATTCTAGATATAAACACTCTCCACTTTACAGTAACTGAGCCTTACAGCTGCTGATTTGCAGCCACGATTATCCCAACAGGAAAAGGTTCCTTCCTTCGATGCAAGCCCATCGAAGCTGAAGCTTCGTTCCTAGCGGCTGCATTGCAGCCGAGGCCCGCTGGTCCCCGACCCCGTAAGGGGAAAACCCTTCAATCCCGACTCCGGGCAACCGGGCCGGCGGGTGGAGGCACAGCCCGTCCCGCAGGCCCGGAGCCGCCCCCGGGAGCCGAGGCCCGAGGCCCGAAGCCGCCCAAGGCCGCACCGCGTCCCCAGCGGCTCCGCAGTCGTGCCGCCCCCGAGCCGCTCCTGCCCGCGCAGAGCGGCCCCGGCCCGGCCTCCCGGCTCTGGGGGCGCCGGCGATCGCGGCCCGGCGGGTGCCGCCCCCCGGCGCCATTGGGCCGCCCCCGGAGCCCCGGCTGCCGATTGGCCGCGCCGCCCGCCCGTCCGCGCCGCGGAGCGGCCCCGCGGGCCCTACCTGTGCCAGCGCCGCTCCAACCGCCGCCGCGACGAGCCCGGCCCGCCTGCGTGCGAGGGCCGCGCCGGGCGGGAGGGGCTGCGCGGGCCCGGCGGCGGGGACAGGCGGACAGGCCCGGGGAAGGAGCCTCGGCAGGGAGGCCGAGCCCGCCGCCGCCGCCCCGACTCCTGCCCGGCAGCTCTGACGTTCGCTGTTGTTGCTGGAAGTGACGTCCGCGGGGAGGGACGCGCGGGGAGCGGAAGTGCCCGTCGGGCTCGGCGGCGGCAGATTCGGTCTGCGCCCGGCGCGCTGCCAGGGAAAGCGAGGCTCCCGGCGCGCTGCCGGGGAAAGCGGGGCTCCCGCCGCACGGGTGAGCGTCAGCATCGCTCTCGGGGCGGGCTCTGTCCCCGCCGTGCCGGCCGGCTCCTAGCCCGGGGTCTCTGCGGAGGCGGCGACCTCTGGGGAGGGCCCGGTCGCCGGCTGTGGTAGGGGCGAGGAAGGGCGGTGGGCAGCCGGCCCCGGTGCCTCTCTGGCGAGCTCGCCGCAGCCCGCCGTGCCGTGTCCTGGCTGCGACACGCGTTTTTCCCGCTGGTGCCCAGGGTAACCAGCCGAGGACGCGCAGTCCCTTGTGCCCTTCGCTGGTGAGCCGGTGGGCACAAGCCGGTGGGCACGGCGCCGAGGTCCCGCATTTGTCGGTGACGTTTGTGCAGCTCGGCGGAATGCTGCGATTTCCCCCAGCTCCCCGCCCTGTGCGACAGGAGAGCCTAGATCCAGTTGGAAGAAATCAAAAGTCTGCTTGTTGGGCATTTCAAAGACAGCGTTTACAGTGTTGACATACTTGGTAACTTGCTTGGGGTAGTTTTTTTTGTTTCTGTTTGTTTTGGTATTTTTGTTTAGTTTTTTGCATTGATCCTTTGAATGTCATACACAGTTTTGAGAGCTGTTCTTTGAGCCACTTCCTCAAAGCTCTATATTGTCTCTTTAAACTTTGTTATACTCGATTTTATTCTTGATAGCTAGCACCCTGTAACTTCTGCTATGGATTTATGCAGACAAAAGCTATGTATCTTATTTTACTGTGTGCACCTTCCCAAGATTTGCTGCCAACTTGACTGTTACTTTTATGATCTCTTGTAGTGATAGTAGTTACCAGTTTTTACATCCACAGGTCTGGTGTAAAAAGAAAGGATTGTTGATACTTTTGGGAAACAACCTATATATGATTAGACAAAATCCTGTGAGAGTGTCTTCTGTGAGTATTTGCACTGCAGATTAGAGCCTCAGTTTTATGTCACATTCATTGATGTTTGTCTTAATAGCTGTTTAAAATTGCGAAACCATAGAATGGATCACATTGTAACATAATGCAGGAAGCATAGCTGCCTCAGTTTTCAAATAATTGGTTAAATTCTTCCAAGCTTTGAAAAGTAAGTATTGTGTACTTCTGTTTAGTGCAACCAATAACCCAGGACCTAATGATTAAAATAAAAGAACCTGATGATTAAGTAGGAAGAAAATCCTTTTAACAAGGGCAGAACACATGGGAAGAGCCTAATCTTGAAGATTGCTGATAGAAGCACAAGCAGCACCATAGAAGCACAAGAAGAAAAACACTTTCAACAAACCTAGCCCCCTGTAAATGGAAGCTTTAAGTGTTTCTTGAGACCATAGTTTCATTTTTAGGCTGTGTGACCGTATCTCTTCACTGCTTGCATTGGTAGGCTTCAAAATAATTGTTTTGTAGCAAGAAAAGAAATGTAGTGAAGATAGTGGCAGGTAATTATCTCCCAGGTTCTAGCAGAAAGTTGAATTTAAGTGATTATTGCATTTTGTAATTTTTGTGTACATGTTTTTTTTGAACAGATGCACTTTTTTATGTTTATTTAATAATCTGAAAGAAGACTAGCGTTTGGAATAATGGCAACAGGAGACCTAAATGGAAGTTTAAGAAAAATCGAACAAGGACTTCGCTTGTTAAATTATCCAAGAGATGTGGATTATACAGTGTAAGTGGCAGTGTGAAAACTTATGCCAATGCATGATGACAGCAAGATGTGTAAACAAGATATGTATAAGTATTAGCATTGCACCCAGTGATAAGCAGAATATGACTGGGAAGTTGGTGTGTGGTCTGTGTGAACTGGAATATAAAAGTACGCAGTTTTGCTCTTCTGAGCAATTCCTAGAACAATTCTGGGCTGTATTACTGTCTTGCTCCTCTTCTGCTGTTCTTCTCTTTGTTTTGGCTAATCTCACCGTTTGGATTTCCTTGGAAGTGCTTGCAAAACTTCCTTCAGGAAATTTCATCCTATCTGAATGTTGAGCTGGAAATGCTGGTGGGCTTTAGACTTGACAATGTTTAAATTATATTTAGATCACAGAAACATTTTTTTGAGCATTTTAGAGATAACAGCAAAGATGGCTGAGTGAGAGATGTCCAGACAAACAAGCCTTAAAATGAAATATATTTAGATAAAACATTCTGTGTATTTATTCCTTTCAGGTTGAATGTTGGAATTCATGTAATGAAAAGCTTTTGTTACCTTCTGCTGTGTAAAATACTTTTGTTTCTTTATAGGTTAGTAAAGGGTGATCCAGCTGCATTTTTACCTATCATCAGCTATTGTTTTACATCTTTTTCAACTTGCATAGCAGAGCTTTTGGTAAAGTGTGAAGTGGAACTGACAGCCAAGAGTGACTTGCGTTTTATCGAAGCTGTTTATAAGGTATCTCTTCATGTTCTTTGCTAAAGAAACATGGGTTTGAGTACAACTTCACAGAAATTAAACATTTACTATGAGCTTTACTAGAAAGCTAAAGTTTTTGGTTGTGATCATGAATTCTAGATCTGTTAGGATTTAAGGTGAGTAGTAAATGTGCAAGTTTTTGGGTTTTAATGAAAATAAGAATGGGTGGTGCTAGCCAAATCTCAGTTTTGAGACATTTGCAGAAACAGTAATATTGTTAGATGTTAGTTTTGAAGAACACAGAAATGTTTATTGGACAATAAGATTTATAGAAGTGACCTTGGCAAAAATCTTAACCACCAAAAAATCACAAGGAACTCAAGAAATTGTAATGTAAGCACAGTTTAGAAATACAGATATTTTGAAACAATATGCCATTTTAATACATAAAGTTGAATATTAACCTTTTATAAATCAGAATCAAATTCTTAACTGATTGAAAATAATTTTGAACTATCCTTAAAATATACAAAAACATGTTTTCATGAAAGGTGGAATGATGAATTAAGAAATAGTGTCTTATTCAGACTAGCTTTCCATCTGAGAGGCTGCTTTATAGGCTTCTTTGGGAGCCGTATATAGCCCTCTGATGTATTTGTTGAGATTAATGTAACTTTTTATTGTAAATTCACTTTAAAATCTCTTAAAGTTTCTTTAATATTAATTTCTATAGTCAGTTATTTCTTGAATCTTAAGACTGTGAGTTGAAGTTTACAAGAGTGATGTGAATGGTAGAGGAGAGATGTTTAAGGCCTAGTTAAAAGAAACAGCTGTTTATTTATTGCTACATATAAAAATAATTGAATGAGAAAAGGCATAACTGCTGAAGTGCAGAATGAAAGACAAGATTGTAGTAAAATAAGAATATGGGCATGCCATTTCTACAGCAAATTGTGAGTGATTTTGAAAGTGAAGTAAACTCTTATTTTGTTGCAGTTTCTTCGAGATCAATTTCAGTATAAACCAATTTTAACAAAAGAGCAGTTTCTTCAGGTTGGCTTTGCAGAAAGAAAAATGCAAATTGTTTGTGACATTATCAACTGTGTAGTGAAGAAACATAAGGAGTTGAGTAACTCTAGTAAGGTACTGATCAAATGGTTACCTTTTCTATAAGTTTCTTTTGACGTGTTTGGGGCTGCAGATAAACTGGAAGAAAAATCTAATTGTTGTTTTTACAGTAAGTTATATATTTTCTTTTACACTTCTTGATGCAGTGAACATGTGACTTAATAAACTTTTCAGATAAATTTAAAGGCAAAACAAAATCATCTCATATGTTGAATTTCTGTAACAATTCAAAAATGACACTTTTATTTGTTTCTCAAATCTGATTATTTTCATTAACAATACTTGTAATGGCATTATTTTTTATCAGTGTGTGTAGTGTATTGGTCTCTGTTTTAATGAAAGGAATTTCCAGTCTTTATATTTTAAAGGATTTTGTTTCCTTTGAGGTTGTAACAAGTCTGCAGGACTTTTGCATACTTAATTTGTCAGTTTTGAAGACATAACTACATTTTTAAAATTTGTTTTACTTTCAACTCTGTTGCAAGTTGTCTTTTCTATTTATAACCATCTATTGATGCAACCTAGCATAGGTATTAATGAGTATAAAAGTATCCATTTACTTCTGGATCTGTATTCTCTATAAATAGGGGTCTTATTTAATTTTTTTTTAGATGTTATTGTACTACAGAGGTTTAAATGTGTTGTGTGGGGACGCCATGAAATATTCCTGTCAGTCAGTGATGGTATTAGAAAGTGGGATGTGGAATCCTGAAAATTTTCCTGTGTTATTTTTTTCTGTTCACTTTGGAGGTTAAATCCCAAACGAGAAAAAAAATCAAACCTTTTAAAATTGAAGTATGGTCAAATTGTGGTAAAGGTCTTGCTGATCCAAGTCGCAGTGCTCTGAATTCCAAACAGGTATGAAAATAATTTTTATGTTTTATGTCTAAAGGTTAATCTTGTTTGTAGTAAGTCAGGCTCTTGCTGTAATTTTTTTTCTTTCATTTAAGTTTTAATACTTAATCAAACTAGTTTTGAGGTGGGCTGGTGTTTGTTTTTCCCCAAAGTGTGGTTGGCTGAAATAATAGCTGAAATACAGAGGATGTTGCCTCTCTTTAACTGAGTGGTTGATCTCAGAGTCTTTCTGGTAATGACCTAGTGCTGTTGTTAGTGCAAATTTGAATTATATCAAGTGTAAGGGAGAGCAATGGAAAAAGATACAATGGGACAAAGAAGTTGTATGGTGTTTGAAGAGTGAAGTGTGCTTGGCCTAGTACGTGTTTTCAACACAGCTTTCAAAACACTGTTTGGTGTTTTATCTGAATCTGTTCAGGAAGTTTTCATAATGTAGCATTCCTTTTGGCTTTGGTTTGACAAAGGTAAAATGATTATGCATTAAGTAAAAATGTCTATACATTATGCCAATCTTGACATGTGAAGGAGGCAGCTTTCCTGATATTATCTGCTAAAAGGGTGCAAAATAAAATTGTAGAAAACTTGTAGGTCTATGACTGCCTGTTAATAGCTGGTGGTTTCTATTTGTAAGGAAAATACTGCTTTTATCAAGGAAAACTTCATGAAGAAAGTATTTGGAATGGCTTCTTTATCTTTTCTAGTTGTTTAATAATAGCACTGAATGGGATAGATGCATGTGTTTTAAGAATTCCCTAGCAGAGGAGAGTTTCAGCTTAACTAAAACATTGAGGAATCTGTCCATGTTAAGATGCTGCACAGAACTAGTAATTATGCATTCTTAATCATTAAGTATTTCATTTTGTGATAGTGTCATAAGATTTAATCCACCTAGTAGGAATTGCAAAATTTCTCCTTGTTTTCTCTAAGGGAAGTCTTCAAAGGAAACTAATGAATATCTCATAGGGCTATTTTGCTGACAGTTGTCAAGAAGAAGGAAGAATTCTCATCTTCCTAGTTAAACCTTTTTTGTTCTTAATGTTTTAGTCATGGTTTTGATGTAGAAACTGTCCATACATGAAATTCACTGTAGGTAATAACGTATTTTCCAGTCCACACTTAGAAATCTAACAACCTTTAAATTAAGGGAGGACTTTGAAGTCTTGATTACTGTTTATAGAAACAAGGTACACAGTATATATGGTAAAGTGCATGCATATTTGTTTTACAGTTCCTTCAAGTCTGTGTGATTTTTTAAAAAATTAAACTGCCTGCTCTTCCTTTCTGTATTTTGTAACCAGTTGGGATAAGATAGTTACATTTAAATAAATATTGAAATAGTAGATCTTATGTGTTATTACTTTGCTAATGAATTGAAATATTCTTGTTACAAATAACACCAGCAGTTTGTTTGTTTGTTTGTTTGTTTTTTAGCATACTCAGAAGAAGCCTCTAGTTGAACGGCACTCAGGAGATGAAGTTAGTCGTGATCTTTGTCCACTACCTCTTCCAGCACAGGGAGAGACTGAGGAAGAATTGTGCCCAGATCATGATATTGTGGAAGTTAACTGTGAACAAGTAAGAACTTCTATTTTAAGATGTCTTTTTATTACAGGATTTGTCTAAAATGATAAAGGTTTTTACATTATATCTATGCTTCAGGAGCATGCAGCTGATATTTAATAAATGTATTGAAAAAGTTGGAAAAAGGAAGTCAGTTAAATTGTACTCTCTTTCAAGACACTGTTCTGTCAACAGCTTATTTTAGAAGCTGTGTTCCCTGAATAGGCTTATTTTGGTAATTCTGCAAGAAAAATAATTTTCTAATGTAGCAGGATGTGGCTACTGAACTTGAAGATTGTACTTAATTTGTTTGATCAAACGATGAATTGTTTCTGTTTTGAAATTAGAGGATATGTTCTTATGGGTATTTTCAGGACCTAGAAGAAAACTCACAAATTGAGTTTTTGAAGAATCAGCTTGCGGATTTCCAGGAAAAGCTTAATAAGCTAGATTGGATGGAAGATAAACTACAAGTTTTAGAAGAGAAGCTGCAAGGAAAGGTGATCATAGATGAGAAGGACTGGAATAACTTACTGAATCGAGTTTTGCTTCTTGAAACAGAACTGTTGTTACAATCCAGAAAGGTGTGTTAACTTCTCTTTTAATTCTATAACAAAAATTACCCAAACAGTCTTGTTGGTCTGTTTCTGCCCTCCCTGCCTCCTGATGTGTTTTTTTCACTGGTTTTAAAGGTACAATCTGAATGCAAGTGCTGTTTGTGAAGTTGATGGGGTTTTTTTCTTAACTGTTAAATTCTATTCTCAGAGACTCTATGAACCAAAGCTCTCCATCTGTTCTCATTAGCAATGATTCAGTGTCATTTTATTTACTACTAAATTTGAACATGGAGTCTTCATTCTCTACAACAAATAGTGACAAAAATAGATGGCATGCACAGTGGAAAATACAGGGTTAATCAAAGAGTTATTTCTTATTTTAGTCCTATGTGTAATTTATGGGTCCTTGACATTTCTAGTCTAATCAATGGGGTTTTTTCTCCTATTCCCACTCTCTTCCACCAACTTCCTAATTTTTGTCACTGATGTTCATTGCACTTTTGAATTTGGCATGGCAAATAAAGCCTCTTGTTTCATTAAGATTGGGTTATTTTTCATGTTGTTGAAAGTTTCTTGTGTGCACATTATGTACTTTGATATATGTACACATGTAAATGTTTTGAGTTGCAGTGAACCATAGCATCACTTTGAAGTTAGTCATGTAATCCAAAAATTTTATTCTCTCGTGCATCTTGTGTATCCTTAAGATACTGTCAGATGCTTTCCAGAAGTTGAAAATCCTTGTGGAAAATAGTTGATTGATGTTGCATTTTTCTTAGCAGTTGTAAAACTACTGAATTTATTCACAACCAGGAGCCCTGTACATTTTGCTGCCCCCACAAATTTGAAGATGCTTCTAATACTTGTATTAGAATGCTTGATAATACTTACATGTTTTACTTTGTGCCTTGCAAGTGTGGTGGTTATGCAAAGTCTTGAAATAGACAGGTGTTCAGACTGATCACTAGGTTATTTCTAAAAGCTCAAACTCAATTAGTAAGGATAGATAGTCTCAATCACATAAAAAAAAAAGTTTTAGGTCAGTAGTAGCTCTTGTGATTTTACCATCTGAAACCAGATTCTTATGGATCAGTAGACATGTGTCCAAATAATACCACCAATGAAATGTTTTTTTTTCTGGCAGCAGTCTAAAGAGGCCTTCAGGTGAACAGCCACAGACAGTTTTTCTCCTGGTTCAAATGTATTCTTTTCAAGAAGTTACTGTAGCACATGGGAAAGCTCATGTTGCAGACTAGACTTGTTCTTTTGTTTTTTAAAATTTGTTTTTTTACTGCTTCACTAACATGTTTATTGCAGTTCATATGGTTGGAACAATATTTGGAAAATACTCTCAAAAAGTACTCAGAAATTTCCAGAGATAATTATATTTCTGTACTGCTGAAAGAATTACTGAAAGAATTCACCTGCAGAAACAAGTTCAGTTACAGTTTCTGTGGCATTGTATATACAAATATATAAGTTATAATATTATAATACATAGTCTTCAAAGTTAACTGTTTTGCAATAGACATTTGAAAACTGCTAAGAAATAATTCTTTGGGCCACAGAATTGCTGCTTTTTTGTTTAATGAAATTGTATCCAAGTCATGCTTCACACATACAGAAACAGTTCAGAATTACTCCTCTCTTACTCTTGCACTTTACAGGGAATTTTTGGCATCTAGCCAACATAGCAGGAGCACTAAGATCTGTCTTTTGCTGCTGCCAGAGTAGCAGCAGCTCTGCATTTAAGCTCTGGGAAAGTCTGAAAGCTACCAAATCTATTTCAATGAAAGGAATTGAGCAGACATAGTCTGTGCAGATTCTATTTTTGTATTTTTTAAGAGATAAGAGATTAATACAGTTTTTTTCCCCAGCATTTTGCCATATAATACCTACTATTTCTCCTTCATTCATTTATTTGGGTGTAGTATTCCTCTGTTAGCTGATGTAGCTACTCCAGTATATAAAGTAACATATTTTGGAGGCTGTGATGTCAAATCATAATGATAACTCATTGGTAAAAAAAGTCTAGATGTTGTTTGAGTGTTGCATTTTTTCAAAAATACTATCGTTTCCTTGCTTATGAACAACCTTTTTAAAGTTAGATCAAGTTAAACTGAGAATGTTTCTTAAAAGAGCCCTCTCTCATTTAGGAGCCTAGGAAACCAGGCTCCTAAATAGCCTTATAAAATAGCCTTCTGGGTTCTAAGCATTGAGGTGCAATGAATTTCAGTTAGTCTGTGGGCTATTTTTCTAGGACTGAGGACTGTATTTTTGAATATCAACTGGCAGTAGAAGAAGGCACATTTACTTTAAGCTAATGGCAACCAGTGTTGAGATGAAATGATTAGTACAGGCTAAGAAAATTCTGATTGTCCGTTCTACTCATAAATGTGTTATATGGACTGTATTTTGGCCTGGTTTCAACCTCTTCATGAACAGCAATATTGATATTTAAAAAAAAAAGCCATTATATAGATTAGTTTTTTGACAAAGTGCATTTATAGAAATGTTGAATTTTTTTCGTCCTGTGAAGATGTTGGTACAGTGCCAGCATATCTGGATGGTGTAGCAAATACATACATACCAAGTACTTACATATACTTTTGTTCAGTCAGAAGATGATTTAAACAGGGTGTATGCCTAAAATGCAGTAAACTTGTATTTCAGAGAGACTTACCTAAAGACTTCAGCAATATAAATCAAAAAAGAACTTCTAGTAGCAATCCAGTTTCTTTTGGTGAGTATTGATGATTTTCCTTTTAATTAATGTAAATATACTAAACACTTCTTGCTAACCTTGACTAAAATAGTTTAAGTAGGTAACTGCAATTTAGTGACCTCCGAATTTAAAACTGCAGATTAGAAGTTAACCTCCTCATCATTTCAAGTTTCTAACTTATTTTTTAGATGATTTAATTACTATAGCATAGTAAGTAATAGTTTAAAATAGCTACTAAAAATATCAAAGATGCAACTTTAATTAAGGTTCTGTAACTAAAGCTATGAATAACAATACTGTCTGTCAATCTGGACTTTAAAGCTGTTATCGTGTTTTAAAAATGTGCTGTTCTCAAGCACAAATGGAGTTCTTTTTGCTGCCACTAATATCTTTTAGGTTGCTGTTTTCTTTTTTAATGGGGCTCAGACAAATCATGATTCATAATCGTTGTTGGTTTTCAACTCACTGCTGAACGTTTTCTGTATTTCATCTCTGAAGCAGTTAGCAGCTGTCCAACTGGCATTTTTGATAAACTTTCTTGTTTTGAAGCAAAAGTCAAAATCTTTTTCTTCCCTTTCCAACTTCTGCTTAATTTTGATAATCTACAAAAGTAAATGAAACAGATTTGAGTGGGAAAGAAGTTAAAAGCACTGCTCAGGCCATGAGTAATTCTTCTGTCTTCCTCAATGGTAGCTCTTTAGCTCTTAGCTCTATTAGCTCCCTCTGTTCTCTTCCTTGATTTGGCCTGTTTCCCTTGTGGCAGCTGTTATTCCTACCACCAGTGGTAAAGAGGATATTCTATTTTCTATTCTCACATATTAGGCATTTTTGTCCAGTGTTGGGCTTTTGAATTGTTATTAAAAAGGAGACACAGTAATCCAGTTTCCATGGAAATTAGGAAGGCAGTTCTTGGTTCTATCAAAGCTTGCTTTTATCCTGGAGTTTCAGAAAAGAGACCTTCATTTTACAGGACTCAGAAAGCTTGCAACCTGTTTACTTCTGTGAAAGTTTAGTGGTGTGTTACTGACACTTGAGGACTTCGTAATAAGTAAACAGGCAGGTTTTTGAAAGAGAATTTTCAGAGTCCCCAAATTCTGAATTTTTTATTCCTGCTTTTCTAAAATTCAGGAAATTTTAGGCATAAAAGGTATGAGGACAGTCTTAACTCTTTTATCTGAGAGTATAGTACTTGGAATCCTTTCAGGCTCTTTTTGGTTGTAGCACTCTTCAGAAATCACAGCTGTACCAAATAAAATATTATTAATTTTAGGTATTTAAAACAGTTTAATATGAATTTTAGATACAAAATGGTGTAGCTACGTTTGTTCCAAAGGTATGATATATAGATGGTGACTTTACTAAAAAATGGGTATGGGAACATGTGTGCTTTCAAGATACTAAGTTCTCTTCGCTGACAATAATCTAAAATTGCAAAGAATATCACAGCCTTCCAAATGAAAAAAAAAAGACAAAAATTCTGCTACTTAGAGGACAGCTTACTTAGCACAAATTGAAGACATGTTTGAACTGTTGACTGTTTACAATAAAAATAATGTAAACTATATGTAATTACTATTAAATGCTTGGCACTGTAATCAGATCTTCATAAGTTTTGGTTTTACTCTAATCTTCTTAGTAATCTTTGGAATTTGCTTTTTGTATATTAAATATATTATACATAGTGTCATATTGCACTTGTTTTAAAAAATGAGAAGCCTGTTTTGGACTCTCTAGTAGCTTTTTCTTTCCCCTCTCTAAACAATGCATTCTCTTCTGTTATTGCCTACTGTAAATCAAGTTATTTGATAGCTGACCTTGCAAAAGAGAGCAAAAAGGCAAAGGTGACATAAAACTGAGCATTTCTCTATAGATACAGAGAGGAATGAGGAGATGCCAGAGAGTCATCTTCAGTCGTCTGGATGCAGTTCACTGTTATCCACAGACCAGTCTCCCAAAGACATGGCCATTAATTCTCATGATCTGACAGACATTTCAAAGGTAAGTAAAGCTGGTGAATGCTTGGTTGATTTCCTTTGAGGTCAAGAGAACAAGTAAGCATTGGTTTTAGTTGTATATACTGATAGAAAAACAAGGAAACTATGCAAAACTACATCTAGGTCTGTTTCATAAAAATACTTTTCATATGTAAACAGTGCTTAAAGTCACATTTTCTCTGAATTTAAGTTGAAAGTCCATCTGAAGAATGTAAGCTTTGAAGACTTCACTAACTATGTTGCTTTTAAATTGTAGGAGACAATAAGACAAAGAATGGAAAAGATAAGTAAAATGTAAGTAATAGGAAAGGGCAGCAGGAATTTATTTCCCAGGAGGGAGCTGTGCTGGACTGAGGCACACAGAGAATGTACATATGTGTTCCAAACCTCAAAGGTCTCTGCATCAGGTGTGGCATTTCCTTATGGCTCTACTGGATAATAAATCCACTTACAGTTTTGTATTTGTGGGATGAGTCACTGTTTTGCTTTCTAAAAAGCAATAGAAAGCACTCTTAATAGTGTTAACTAGAGATTAAAGAGTGTTTAGAATTTCGTTGATAAGAAATAGGAATATTATTTATTTCTGATTGAAATTCCCTGGTACTTGCAATTTTTCTTCCTGAAAAAAATATTTGTTATCTTAACTGTTTTTTATTATTTAAGGAAAAGTAAAACTAATTTCAGCCTAAGCATTATAATAACTGTATTAAGATCTATTTGTTATTAATTCTGAGAGCTAAAGTTTTTTTCTTATATTTTTATTATACTTGAAGAGAAATGTATTGCTTTACTGTGTTTCTCTAGCAAGAGATTTCTCTTCTCTAAGTGTGTGGCCTATAAAAAGCTGTGGCCTTTTCTGTGATTTTAATTTTCTTGTGTGGGTTACTTCTTTTTTTGTCTTCTTGAGGTTTATTGATATGTGGTAGGCATTTAAAATAGAAACCAATTGCAGAGGAAAAGGGAGGGTTGAGAGAAAACGTAAGGGGTCATGTTGCTTATTAGTATTTTGAATAATTAGGAAGTTAAAAGCCAGTCAATTATTTTGTACCCTGTTTTATTAAGTGTATGTAAACAAAATTTATTTTCAGAATTGAAGAAACCTTCAAATTGTTCAAAACGCCAAGCCCACCTCTAGGAATACCTGCAAGCACAGGTCTTCAGACCTGGTCTCTCGAGACCTATGGATACCTGAAATAATCTGTATGTTTATACAGTGTTCAATTCTTAATATATTGAATTTGTAATGATCACCAGTGCCTTTATTGCTTTGAATAAATATTTTACTCATGCATCTGTGTATTGATTCCCTCCCCACAACCACAATTTTTGGTTTTCAAGACTGTTCAAATAGCTTCTTCCCCCCTCCTTGCACTTTTGTAAATTGAAGTCATTACAGCAGTGTATTCTTGTGTTGACATTTGTTAGCAGTGTGCTAAGTAATATGTTTTTTAAAGTGTGGGCTTGAGGACTGTGGTTTACATCCTGTTGGAAACATTCCAGCTGGAGCTTGCATATTACACCCAAGAGGCATTCTTACATACCATCTTACCATCTGTACTGTTGAATAAGTCTTAATAAAAAACTTACATACACAGTTTCAGATATGTACCTTTTTTGTTGGGTTTTTATTTTTAAATATAAGTTTTCATGCTGAGCTGGAGAGCACCAACACTTTATGGCTTCCATTAACACTGACAAAGTGAGGGTCAGTTTGATCCTAAACACAAAAATGTGCAAGTAAGTCTACAGACTTTGACTGCAAGAGATGTGTTGAGTGTTTTAGTGCTCTTACCCAACACATTTTAAGACCAGCAGCACAGATGGAGACCAGTCAGTATACAAAGAAACACAACATTTTCATTATTTGAAGCCATATTAAGATTTCTGTTTAGAGACATAAGTAGATGTTAGACTTCCATAAACATATGATCAAACCAAAGATGTGTGAGGCTTGATTAGATTTATTTAATTGTTTATTGCTTTTTCTAAATTGGTAGTCTGTCATATCAAGGTTCCTTTGTGTTTTAATACTTCACTTGAAAAGATTTTTGGAGTTTAATATTACAGACCAATCAGAATTTTTTGGGGGGCAGAGTTTGCAGATGAAGGTAAAAGCAGCTGTTTAATATGCTGTAAAAAGTGATTTCTATGTTTTACAATAATTATGATTTTTTTTTCCTATAACCATATGGAGTATAAATGGACTTTATTTTACACAGAAACAGAAGAGCTTGTGACGATCTGTTATGTTATATAAACTAGTTCTGGGGTTTTTATACTTCTGGGATTGGACTTACTTTTTCAGTTGTTTAAAAATAAAAGAACGTATAAAGATTGGATTGTAGGAATGTGTTTTGCTCCTTAATTGAAAATAGGCCTTGCAAATCACTGTTCTTTATTCTAACAATGAAATGAAATGAGGTTTCCGTCTAAATGTAAGAACAATTAATGTCTTAAAATAGGACTACAGCACCATCTTGTGGAAATCTTTATAAAGTCATCCAAGAAGTAAAAATTAATATTTCTGTCTGCTTTAAGTCGCTATGATCAAATATTTTGAATAATCTCTCTCTTACTTTTCCTCTTTGCCTTGAAGTCAATGATGCTTTTATGTTCAGTGAGATGTTTATTCTCTGTGATATTTGATAAAGTTTGTGGCAGGAACAAGAGGAATGACTTGTTTCTTGATGTCATGGAAAAAATGAGAAGTGTTAGTATACTTGTTTCAAATTACAGAGATTTATCATTGAGTGCATCTGGGGAATGCTGCAAGTGTTAGAAAAAACTCTTTCTCTTTGTGTGCAATTCAATATCATCTCTATTTAGTGATATAAAATTGAAAATCCTAAGTTGTTCAAATATTTACTTCTTCCAGCAACATACATAGTACTGAAAAGCTAAAATCAAGGATAAGGAAAAACTGAAGTTTGAGCAGTGCATTATTGTCTTGCAAAGGTTAGTTCTTCTGGAGAAGAACTCCAGGGAAGGGGAAAGGAAGGTGAACAAAGTATATTAGAAGCTACTAATTGTGGAAATTATTTAGTT
The DNA here is from genome assembly GCF_036417665.1 of Passer domesticus. Taxonomy (NCBI): domain Eukaryota; kingdom Metazoa; phylum Chordata; class Aves; order Passeriformes; family Passeridae; genus Passer; species Passer domesticus. The sequence continues at coordinate 48,573,036 of NC_087477.1, forward strand.
ACTTTGTATTACAGGTGCTTAAAAATCTTTACTAATCCCTAGTGAACAGGTCTTGAAACAGCCTTTTTCTGTCAACTACTTGTTTTGTTAGGCATTATTGCAAGCAGTTGCAGTTGTAATATATTCTACCTTAAAATTATTTATTTGCTAATTATTTACAGTTATCTTTTCAAACACTTTATACCACATATAGTTTCTGTTCAGGTTTTTTTTTAGGATCTTTTTTAACTGTGTGGTGAAAATAACTTACAATCCTCAGACAGCAAATTATGCTTCCTCAGGAAAAGTATTATATCTCCAAAAATGGTTTAATGATAGTATTTTGCCTCTGCTATCTGTAAGCAGATTTCTGTGTGATAGGGATCTGTGTTGTGGTCTTTGCAAGATACTGGGGATGATGCACTCTTGTCACCTATGCCAGATGAGCAGTCAATACAAGGATAGTGGTTAAAACACTTTTAACTTGAGTGACCCAAATGGGGAAAAGAAGTTGTTCCAAAACTGTGATATTCCTTCCCCTGAGCATCCTATGGCTTATTTAATGAGGAGTAGTAAAGTTAGTATCTCCGTTTAGGCAACGTGACCTTATCTGATAGAAGAAAGCTGTATCAGTCATTGCAAAACTCATTCTCTTTAGACAATTTAGAGCAGATGCTTGATTTGGAAGTGGTGAAGCTTTTTATTCTCTAGGAGCAAGCTGCTCTAGTTACAGGTTCACAACAATTAGCAGTAGGTGTGGAGCACTGATGTTCTAATGCAGCATTGTGTGTTGGTTTTCCTCTCCCCTTTCCCTATGCAGTTATTTTAAAGAAAACTTACTTATGCTGTAAAGCAAAATCACTTGATAGACTCAAAATCAACAGAAATATAATTTTTCCAGTGTTAGGTTTATAAAGATAAATTTTTAGCATAAGCAGTGTCAAAGAATATTATGCCTCAGGGTATTTTAATCAAAGGTGAAATTCTGTTTCTAAAACATACTGCTAGGTCTTCATAAACTTTCACACTTGCGTGTCTGTTCTCTTACCTGGTGCTGCTGCACTGCATTGAGTGCATGTTGAAATATGAACTGGGATTAAGAGTTAGAGAGCCTTGAATACTTTCCACGAATGCTGAGAATAGTTTCACAAAGCTGAAGTTTTTGGCAGCTTAAGGGATTTCCTCCCAGTGCTGATCATTCCCATCTGTCTGTGTTATCAACTGTGTTTTGTAACTGATGTGACTTAAATATACCCTTCTGAAAATAAATAGTGAGGGGTATTGGTTATATTTTTTGGGTGGTCTTGTTTTTTGGTTTTTTTTTTTCCTCATTTACGTCAGCTCTGTGATCAGCTTATGACATTGCATCCAAATGTTTGTGCCTGAACTTTCAGTTGGAGCAGCCTGCTATGCTGTCAACAAGTAACTGCAAAAGGAGAGATAATGGATCAAGTTGGTGTTTTACTGCTGAAAGATATCTTTCTCTGAGTCTGCAGAGCAGTAGAAGTTCCTGTGCAAAGTCCCAGTGTACATATTCATGAGAGCTTGTTTAGTGTATTTTTGAATTGATTGAAAGGGCAAATGTGTGTCTGAGAAAAACATGGAAAATAGGATTAAAGGAAATCTAAATGTACAATTTGGAATTGGGTCAGTTTTCAGAAGCCGAAATAGCTCTGTTTAATACATATGCTTTTGTTTTTTGTTTTTTTTTTTCGCCCATGGCCAGTTTTCTTGGATTTAGAGGCATATTTTTCATATGTCCAAAAATACCTGAAAAACTCAACCGATTCTTTGCTGTGTAAAATGACCATAAAATATAAAGGCAAATACAAACCCAATCCTTGGGGAACATTCTTTGTAATCTTTTGTATTGTGGAATAAATATGTAGGAATATGTAACATGTTTAAAATATTTCACATAGGCAATCACTGTATTATAAAAATGAGAAACATATTCTCCTTACAACCTTTGTTTAACTGTAGTGATAAACTAGGCAATATAGTTCATGGATTTTGAAGCATTTCATTGTTATCAATATAAGCAAGTTTCAATATGCAGGAAGACTCCTCATTTATTTCTAGCAGTGTGTTCATTTGCTCCACTGGTGATCTAATAGAATGTAAGCACTACACCTTTCCTGTCATGCTGACTGATGGTCTGGCATTGCATAGTCTTTGTCCCTGTATTGTTGCATAAGACACTGATGGTAATTTCTTTGCCTGCTTACTCCAACTGCAAAATTAAGAGATTCCCCTTGTTTTTCTCTTGAGTATGATGTGTTTTGGTTCATTGTTTATGCCCACTTTAAGAATTACTTAGGAAAAAAGCCAACGGAAAAAAATGTAGTCTCTTTTTTTCTTGTAATTGAAACCATCCCATTGGAACCTATTGAAGGAACTAAGGAGAAGTTCATGAACTTACTCGAGCTTATGTATTAGTGGTAACCGAGGGTCCAGCTCCTTGTAGTTATAAAAGTGGTTGACAGCTGTGATAATTTCAGTTAAAGTAGTTGTGCTTTTGTGTGAACTACAGAAAAATAGGTGCTGATATGGTAGAAGATTACTAGCCTGAATGCTTTATCAAGTTGCATTTTAAGCTGAGATATAACAAAGATCAGCAACTCAATTTTTTTTTTGTAGGTTTTTTCTTGTATTACTGCTGGAACATTTCTTATTATTATATATAGCCTTTTTCATGAAGATATTCCAGCAAACAATATATTACTCTTAAGTATTTTGTGATTGAATGTCATACTCAAAAGGTAAATATTTTTGTTTGAAACTGACTTTGACTGTGTTGATGCACTAATCATAAGTTGTCTTGAATATAAAATAGACAGAGGGAAGGGACACAATAGTTATGTTACTTTAGAAAAATTACCTTTTGTTCTTTCCAAGCTAATGATTGAGAAGGCACTGAGATTAATGCTGTTTCTTTGTTCTTTTAAAGACTTCAGCCTTAAGTGAAAGTATTTTTGTTGCAGGAATGTCTTTGATAAGTGTTTGGATTTTAAGTGAGTTTTCTGATGGTTTTGCCCTCATTTTAAAGACTGACATAAATACGTGCTAATACTGATCTAGTAGTAAGTACAAGCAGCACCAGTGATCTGTAGGTGTTCTGGGTACTAGTAGGGTTTGTGAGCTTTGCTGTACAGGTGTAGTTTCACCTTAGCAATACATAAAGATAAGTTGTCTGTGAATCCCTTCTTGCTTAAGGAGAGAAGTTGTCTTGAGTAAAGAGCAAACTGAAGTCCTCATAGAGGTGAGGCCTTGAAATATCAAAACCCAGAATATGGACAACTTTCCTCTTATTGAAGTAAGGTCCACAGGAAATTCCTCTGGAGGAGATAAAAATGGAACTACAAGGGAAGCAGGAAAAGGCTCTGCATGATCCAAAAATGGGTATCAGCAGGACATATTTTATAAGTCATGCTTTAAAAGTTACGCTCAGAATGTAATGTGTCTGACAACCAAGCAACACAAAATGCCAATGGGGTGCATTTAATTAAATGTATACTCATGTTGAGAACCATTTGAAATTAAAACAGCTCAAATGAGTAGGAAAAATACACTGTAGTATGGTGGTCATCTGCATAAGACAGGGTTAGGTACCGTACCCATATGAACACACCAAGCAACCTTGTGACCAGTGGCTCCATACCTAATACACTAATGCTTAGATCAAAATTGTTTCCAACCTCCTCTGGGCAGATCTGTTGTTATCTCAACTCTTCATGCCCTACATTGGGCACCAATTAAGGCTGTCCTGGTTTAGGAATGGTGTTCCCCAATTCAGTGCCCCCACTGAGAGTCCAAAACCACACTGCTGCTCGTTCTCCCCGTTTTGCTCTCCCTTTTCCTGCTGGGTGGGGTGGAGTTGAGAATTGGAGGCAAAAAGGCAAAGATCATGGACTGAAAAAAGAACAATTTACTAGAAACAGTGATGAGATAAGAAAAACAGTAATATCAACAGGATTAATAACCAAAGGGTTCAAAAGAGAGTGATTCCATGCAAAATGCTCACTGAGCCTAGAAGGAACTCCTTCTCCCTGGACAAGTGTCCCTTTCCCTGCCTTCAGCAATGAGGTAAGGTGATATAGAGTAACCTCCATGTCCTAATCACACCCTCTCCCTGCTACTGCAAAAAATTAACTCTGTCCTGGCTGGAACCAGCATAGACAGAAACATTGCTTCAGCAAATGGTTACATAAACGTTTAATCAATACAATGAGATGGAATATGACAGTATCTTGACTCTTGTGCAAATCACAGACCTGTAAATGAGAGGTGACAACTTGACACGTTATCTAAAACTGCACAGGTGTCAGAGAGGGTTTTTGAGCTTTTGGTAATAGACCTTCCAGACCTGTGCTGACTGATATCAGCAACGCACTTTGGCACATAGCAAACTTTAAAATGTCCGTCTAAATTAAGCTGTCATTTAGCTCCTCATTTACAGTGTCTTCCATTTGAGTCCCATCAGGCATGCTAACAGTATTTATTTCTGTTATGCTTATGCATTTAATGTTTGAGGTGGGAGGGGAGCGAAGAATGACTGGTGTAGTTTTTTCTGTCTACCTGAGTGAGGTTTAATATGAACACTTGAACCACAGCTGTAGTTCAGAAGCATATGGCTGCTCAGGTAATTACTCTAAGTCCATGTAAATAAAATTGTTAACTGTAGCCAGTGTGAGCATTCCTAAGTTATCAGTAACTTGAGGAGCTCAGGTCCTGACTTGTTGCTGGGGCTAATGTTGAGGTCAGCAGAGGCTGGAGGACCCAGGAAGTCTGTGAGTCAGAACATGCCAATCTCTGTTGCATAACTGCGCTCTTGCTGATAACCGGGCTGGTTTGGTGGCTCCAGTCTTAACATCCTGGACAGCAGCACATACATCACAAACTGAATGTGAGAGCTGAGGTTAAATGGTGTTCATGTTGTGCAGTTGAATTGTCTCATGCATCCCACCATGACTGTTTTATGTGTGCTTTTCTGTCTACCTATGGGAACTGAAGGGATGAATATGTTTATAAATATTCATAAAATATTTGAAACATAATTGATACTAGTTTCTAACAGAAATGTTAAAATCAGGTAAGGATAACCTGAACTCAAGGTTTCTATTTTTAAATGGGCTCAATGCTTCCTGTAAAAAATTGAAGTAGTGTTTGGAGTGGTTTACGAAATAATATCCTGTTTTCATGTAAAGTCTGTAGTTCAAGCAAAAATAATCACAGAATATCCTGGATTGGAAGGGGCCCACAAACATTGTCATCCTGGCCCTTTGAAGGACCATTCCCAAGAGTTGAATGTTTTAAAATCTGAATATTAAGTCAGACAATTTGGTAAAGGGTCATTCTTTTTGTTGCTCCAGTGCTAGTCATTGCACAAAATTAAAAGTTGACTCTTAACAAAGAGATCCTAAATAAAACATATAAAGTAGGATACATATTTTCTATTTTGGTGTATTTTACTGGAAAATGTGGACAGACTTGTCTACTATAATGTAAACAATTTAGTCTTTAAGCTGCATTTTTTTCATGAAAGATTGACATTTGCTGCTTTTTCCAGATAACAGTAGCCAATGTTCTCTTATCAGGAAACGGATTAGCTGCAGTTCTGTGGGTCATGGAGAAGATAAGAACAACTTTGAATAATGAAGCAATGGTGATCCACAAGGTCCTTGTGTTTGAAAAAGATGAAACACCAAACTTCCCAATAATGTGACGATCTGCCTTTTTTCCCACATAAAATTTCTCAATCACTTAGAAATATGAACTTCAGATAAAGATGTTAAATTATAAAGCTTTATATGAAAATATTAAGCTTTTAATCTTTAAAATTATAAAGCTGCCTGCAATAGAGAGAATATTTCAAAATTATGTGGTTTTTTATAGGATAAATTCAATTTAATATTCATGAACAATAATTTTTATTGTTTATGTGGGCCCTTATTTGTAACATTGAGTCTACGTTCCCTCTAATCCCAACGTCTAAGAAAAGATATCCAAAAATATGGCCTTAAGATCTCTATAGAAGTTGCTGGGCTACATTTCTTGCATCTCTAAATGTGTCTCTACTCCCCTGCTAGGGAGGATTTTCTTGATGTCAGTGAGGAATGCATTACTGCACATGATTCCGGCTCTCTTGCTATTATTATTAGTATGTATGTCATTTGGTCCTTATTGCATGTTCAGTAAGAACTGTTTTTGTAGCTGAAAGGGAGTTTTACTCCCCTTTCACTTCCCTTCCTTGTTTCTGGCCTACTAATGTTTCCCTTCTTTACAAATTGAAGCTATGCTTTTCTGTTTCAGAAACTGCTTCTTCAGTTTAATGTCTGGATTACATATCTGGGGAAAGAGAGAAGAGCAAGCTCATTGCTTCTGCTACCAATGCTAAAGCTGATTCTCCTTTCTAGTTTTGTCTTCATATATTTGCATTTTGTTGAAAAAGAAAAAGATCAACACTGTCCATACTCTACTATAAGCAGAACAGCAGAATTAATTTTGTGATCATGTGAAATTAAAAAAAAATATCCCAAAGCAGGAGCATTAAGAAATGTCAGAAATACTGTTCTGGCTGTATTATTGTGACATGGCTTTAACACATACTTGCTACTCCAAGCCCTTGTGTTAACTTTTTTTGAATAGCATTAGCCTTAAGCAATTTTTATCTTCAGTAAAGAAGAAATTTTTAATGGTGTTTATTACTGTGTCAGGTCAGTCTGTGAGTATTTTACTTGCTAATACTTTCTTTTATGCCTTGAATTTCAGAAAGAGACATATAGTTGTGATGGATTTTGTGTTCCAGTGAATCTAGGGACAAGGGAGAGAATAAATTAACAGGTTCAGTCAAGTACCATGACAAACGTGCTGTTCTTGTTATCTAATTCCATTCTACTGGTAGAAATTCTGTATAAATTAGGATAATTTTTCAAAAATGTCCACAGGGGACATTATGCAGGCTCTTGTAGAATGTGTAGTATGAGAGAGGTCATAGTCTAGAAAAGGTAAATCTGGAAAATATTCCATGGAAGCTGTAAATAAGCATACTAGTAAGATTGTGACTACATCTGCATAATTAGCATTACTGGAGGGAAACAGTAGAGACAAAAAACATAAACAGCAAACATCAAGTATGAAAACATTGTTTGCAGAATAGGAAGAGGTCAGTGGAAAGGAACCTGAGTATTTCCAGTGTTATTTGGACAGGTAGATGTTATCTTGAGATTCCGTATAATCATACCAATACATCCTTGTCTTCCATATTCTGTTTGAAACCTGGATTCTTCAAAGCAAAATGTGATGTCTCTGATATTTTCCAAAGGGGCTATTTTGCCTCTGTGCAGTGAGATACTGCACATCCAGTATCTCTTTTTGAAGAGAGAACATTAACTTAGAACTCATTGCAAAGTCAGATTTGTCATATATCTTGTTTAAAGTTTGTCAGCATTGAACTATTTCAGCAAATTGCTTTTTCACTCAGTATTTTCAGTAAATATTTTTTCAGCATTTCTCATCTTAACAGGATGAATATTATTAGCCAAAATAATCATGCCGCAAGATAACCACCTCTTCCAGAACATTTATTTTAGATTTGGATTTTATATTTCTGCTTTATAACAGTAGGAGCAGTACACATTAAATCTTGTTCTAAGAGCCTCTTTTAAGTTTTCTTCAGCTTTTTGTTGTCTGACTCTTAACAAAATGTCATTCTAGAAATTTCTGAGAATTGTCTGAAAGAAAAATTCCCCAAATTCAGGAATGTCTGCAATCATCAGAACCACTTTGAAATGGCAGACTTCTGTATCCTTATATTTATCTTTCTTTACTTGTTCCTCCTGATTTATCCAAACAAAACAATTTTATCTTTTCCCTTTCTTTTTTACCTTCCTTAAGTCAAACTTTGGGTTCTTTTTGGCATATTAGGTATATATGAAATGTGACTTGTAATGGAGAATATTGGAAGCATAATATTAAAAAGAAGTTCTCACCTAAAAATCCCATTGAAATGAAGATGTTGAAGAATGGTTCTGCTTCTCCTTTTGAGTCCTTTGGGGGTATTGTATACCTAATGTTTATATGACATGAAGAAAATTAGATATTTGTCACAGAAAAAAATTGATGGATTCTAGGGAATGAGCATAGCTATCACATAATTGCAGCACAACTTTGAGTGCAGCATCCTTCAAAGGGAATTGAATTTCATACTGTCAGTAGTGTAACATAACTTATTACTTGGTTCTTAATAGCAACTTTAACTTGGAGGGAATGATTTTACGTTTAGACTCCATTAAAAAGATAAACAACTTAAACTGACCACACAGCTCACTTAACCATGGTGTCTGTTTAGTATGAAGGACTTAATGAATTTTTTTCCTTTTTCTTTGGATTTCTGGGGCCTTTTTGGCCCTTTCTTTAACAACTTGTCTGCCTGAGACCTTAGGGCTACACAGAAATGTCTGAAGAAATTGAGGAAGATTCAAAGCTCCTTACATAGCTAAAATTGCATCAGATGACCTGCGAGAAACAGGTATCACTGCAAATTCAAGTTAATATTAAGATTTCTGTCAGCAAAGGCAATCACTTAAGCCCTTTCTTGCAAAGCAACCAAATAAAGTATTACTCAAACATCTGTCAGCAGAGACTTGAGGTCTAACCCTCAGCTAAGCTAGAAACCCATAATGAGGGACACCTGGTCCAAACTGCTTTTGCTTAGACAAAGCTTCAGCACTTCTTTGATATATTGGTAGGCCACACTTGTGACAATAGAAATAATCTGTCCAACCTAATTTATGCAGTCTGATTAACTCTTCTTCATTAGGCCTTGTTGTTTATGTTCACATTATAAAAATTTTCTGCATATGAATGTATTGTGCCATTCTTTAAAACTGTTCAAATTTAAAGTGCTAGTTTTCACTTATAAAGCAATTAAGCATTTAATAATTCTGAGATAAGTAGAAGACTTCTGATCTCCTTTCTATACTTATGTACTACAGCAAGCCAGCAGAACCCCCTTCCTTCCTTTTCTAAAATGGTCAAGATTCCACTGTTTATCCATTATATTCCTAGTGACTTCTTCCTCTGCTGTAATCTGTATGTTTGCTAATTCAGTCTTTGTCACAGGATGGTTTTATTTCATTTAGATTCTCCACCTTTTTAGGTACTCAGATGCTTCTAGAAGTTTTTCAAAGCTCAGGTTTGTCTGAAAGCTGTGAGCTAAGAAATAAGACTTCATTTTGCATTTCCAAATAGGGAAAAATGGTAAAGTGAAGGGCTGTTTTTAACAAAACAGTGGATAATCATTGTCACCTCAACAGAAAGCTTAACTGCTGCTCTTGACTTCAGATGGGATAGTTCATTTACTTGAAAAAGTGTAAGAAGGGCCATTAATTAACAGTTGTTTATAGAGCATGATGGATGTCACCTTATAATTACTGATATTCTACTGATAGTCTCCTGAATCTTAGAGTTGTCTTGGAGTCCCGCAAAAACATGATCTTTGTCTCTTTTTTTCTCTCTTTTATTGACTAGTGCTACTGTTAAAAAGCTTTAAAGTAAATAGCTAGTTTTTAAAACTATTGCTGAACCTGAAGATATTTTACACTGTTGTTCATTTTGTTGTTAACATTTGAATTTTATGGGTTTCTTATGTTGCGAAAAACCTGTTTTCTCTTGTAGCCTTTTTGTAGGGATCCCTGCTTCTTTGTTTCAAGCACTATCTAAAAACTCTTGAGAACAATTTAAATTGGCGTTTGCTTGCGGAGTGGATCTTTCTTGTGCTGTCCTAAGGCAGGATATTTTTTTGAAAAGTGAGTATATACAATGGGAATCCTTAATTTCTCAACCATGTAGATAGAAATCCTCAGGGACCTTAAAGATCATCTAGATCCAGCCCACCTGCTGTGGACAGAGACTAGACCAGGATGCTCAAAGCCCCATCCAGCCTGACCTTCCAGGGATGGGGTATCCACAGCTTCTCTGGGAAACTTGTCAGATTCTCACCACCCTCAGAGTGAAGAATTTCTCCCTAATATCTAATCTAAACTTGCCCTTTTTGAATTTGAAGCCTTTCCACCCTGTCCTGTCACTACATGCCCTTGCAAAAAGTCCCTTTCCACCTCTCCTGCAGGCCCCCTTGAGCTACTGGAAGGCTGCTTAAAGGTCTCCTCAGAGCCTGCTCTTCTCCAGGCTGACCAAGCCTAACACTCTCAGCCTGTCTCCATAGGAGAGGTGCTCCAGTCCACTGAGCAGCCTTGTAATCTCCACTGTACTTGCTCCAACAGGTCCATGTCCTTATTTTGGGATCCCAGAGCTGGATGCAGCGTTCTAGGTGGGGTGTCACCATAGCAGAGCAGAGGGGCACAATCCCCTCCCTCAGCTTGCTGGTCACAGCTCTTTTGATGCAACCCAGGGCATGCTTGGTTTCTGGGCAGCAAGTGCACATGTCTGGGTCATATTGAGCTTCTTGTCAACCAGAGAAAGCAATCTGTGATCAGGGAAGGTCTTTGCAAACAGTTTATCAGCACTATTCAGGCAGTCTAACCCAGCACTGTGTCTGTAGAGCATTTAAGTTAATTTTCCTTCTAATTAAGTAAACCTGAAGTATATCAGTGAAGGTTTACTTTCCTGGAATTGAAACATAGAACATAATGTAAGTGACTGAGTTGCTCACTAATTGAAGCAATCAGTCAAGATAATGAGGGAGGATTTTCTAGTGAGTGGTAGTAGTGATTGGGGGGTAGGGGATGCATTCAGAAATTCCTTGAAAATAGAAACATAATTAGTGGGTACAGACTCAGAAGGATTTGTGCTGGGTTTGGCAGTGAAGAAGTTGTGCACTCTGGACTCGGGAATGATCTTTGAAAAGGTTGTTGCTTATGTTTGGTGTACTGAACTGTTTCATTCTCTCACTAAGCAGGTTTTTCTGATATATGGCAACTATAGAATAACTACTGGCTTAAAATGGAAGAGTAACTGCAATTCTAATTTAAATTGAACTGTTACTTAAGGGTGGAAATTTTTCTTGCTTTCTGTAGTTCTTACAAGTAAGTATGTGATCTGGATGGTGTTCAGCACTCATTAATCATGTTTGCATACCCGTTTTACAGCTGGATTTTCAAATCTGGTATTAAAGTTCATTTAACATGCCTTCCAGAAAGTAAATATGTCAGTAAGTTTTGGTTGGTTTTACATACTCATTCTTCAGGTAGTTCAACTTGGTACAAATCTATGCTGCATTCAAACTTTGCGCAGAGTTGGTCAAGACTAGTTTCATTTCAGATTATGGAGTGATTCAGGAACACCTGGAGCCAAGATTTATGTCTTTACCTAAATTTTGAAAGTACTTTGTTTTTATAGCTCTTTAGAGGAAAGGCAGGAACTGCATTAACACTTGTTAGAGCAACAGTTAATGCAACGCTGACTAGAACTTAACCCCCTCAAATATTAATGTTAAAATGTCAAAAAGAAAAAAAAGGAGGGGGAATGGGGAGTAAGTTTAAATACTTGTTCTTGGGAAATTACTTATTCTCCTTTAGTTAAGAAGTAGTCAAGTTTTAAAACTTTTGTGAGATATTATAGTAATGTGAACAAAGTTTGCTTCTTTATTTGCTGCTGATCTGGTATGAAAAGTAAAGACCTTAAGTCCCCATAGAAATTATTTCACTGGAATAAGTATGTGAATATTTTAAAGCCTGACAGGTTATGTACATCAGTCACAGACTTTGAAACTGATGTATTTCTCAATTGAAATACCTCATTGAAAATTGTCCGTTGGTTAGGTTTTTCTTGTGCCAGGGAGATTCAGACCCAGTATGTTACAAATCTAGATTTCAAGCTGCAAGGATTGGAAAACATATAGCTTTGAGTACTTCTGTATAGTAATGCTATATCATTTAGAAAAATTGTGTCTGCATAATGCTGTACACATATTTAAATCTTTTCTCAGAGATGAAAATTACATTGTGTGGCCTCAGGTCCCATAATCTACACTGTGTAATTCCCTTGCTTAAAGTAGATAGTAGAAGGCCACGAGTTATAGAAGTTCTGGCAGGTTTCAGCACTCCAGCCTTCTTTTCCAAACTGTTAAATAGTGAAATGATACCATCTTTTGCTTTCTTTAGAAAATTTCAATCAGCTGGAATTGTTGTTCATCACTGACAGCACTCCATTCAGTATCATTTCACTTGAATCATGGTGATAAATCATACTTTGCAATTTCTCTCAAGAATATAAAACCATTCCAACACTACATCTGTTAAGAATATAGTGCTTGTCTTTCTATGCAGCAGAATGTAGATTTAATCACCACAGCACCGTTTAGAGGTGTCCATTCATGGATTTGAATATTTTGACTAAGCAAGATGGGTTACCTTCTGAATAAGAAACAGATATGTCTTGGGACAATCTCTTCTATTCAAGTTCTTTTCTCTATGAAAAGAGATTTTGAGATATACTTGTCTAAAATATCTTCAGGAACTTGAAAGCAACAAGTGTTTCCAGTGTTTCTGCAGCTGTGCGAAATGTTTTGCACCTCAAAATGAAGGTGATGAATTATGGTTACACAAAAGGGGCAAGAAAATTCTATTAAGACAGTCAGCAAAAGTTGCTTTTGTAACTTCCTTGAAAATGACAAAATTTTTCCTTTAATTTTTCATTTATTTTGTGGAGATTTTTATGTATTTGAATTTTCATTTATTTTTATAACAGTGCTGTGATGCATTATTTTTGTCTGCCTCAATAAATATGTTCTGGAGAAACCCACATTTTTTCAGGTATTAAAGTGGCCTAACAAAAGTTAACAAATCTTATCTAAAGAGACTATAAACTCTTTGTTTCTTGCCTAAATCCCCATGACTCATGTTCATATTCATGTATGAACATTATCTTGTCTCCTCAACCTGTATCCTTTCTGCCCCTGTCCTAGTTTGTGCTCTGGACAGGTTTTACTCCTGTGCAGCCAATGTGACCCTATGGTGGTCACAGTCTGCATGCTCCAATTTGGGTTAGACCCAATCTGTCCAAATAGACTGAATACCTGTCAGTAGTTTGAGTGTTTTAGCTCCCCCACATTCAGCAGCTGCCAAACTTGTTTTTATCAAACCTGACACACTTAAATTTAATCAGAGGTATCTGTAAATTTGCCAAATAAGTGACAAAAAATGAAAACAACTCTAGTTTCCCTTGAAAACTTTTGCACTAACTGCATGCCAGCAAAGTGCTATAAATTATTTTGATATACACTATAATGTTGTAATTGTTTGTACTTTTAATTTTACACTGTGACTGTAGTTTGAACAAAATGATGATCAACTTAAATAAGGATGCCCAAGCACAGAGCTGTCTCTCAAGTGCCACCAGAATTCAAAAGAATTATTAAAATATAAATTCATATAATCTAGAGCTCGATAAACTTGAACATCTCTTTTTGTCCAGTTCTAACCAGTGCTGAGAAGCTTTTCACTCGGTCATTATCCAAAACCAGCCAGCTCATTTACACATATTTCCTTGGGGTTTGGTCTGATAGATGTCCTTGGAGCCCTTACTGCACTGATCAAGCAAGGCTGGTGGCAGGATTAAATGAGGGAAAGGCTGTGAATATTGTATACCTGACTTCAGCAAAGCCTCTGATACTGTCTCTCACAGGATTCTCCTGGGAAAAAGCTGGCATCCCACATACTGGACAGATGCACAATTCACTGGGTTAAAAACTGGCTGTATGGTCAGGAGTGGCTGAGGGAGTTGGGGTTGTTTAGTCTGGGGAAAAGGAAGCTCAGGGGGAGACCTTATTGCTCTCTACAGCTCCCTGAAAGGAGAGTGTGGTCGGGTGGGGGTTGGCCTCTTCTCCCAAGGAAAAAGTGATAGGTTGAGAGGAAATTACCTCAAACAGCATAAGCAGAGGTTAATGTGAGGCATTAGAAGGAATTTCTTCATGGAAAAGATTGTTAGGTGTTGGAACACAACACCATCAGGGTGGTGGTGAGTGTTCAAGAAGTAACTGAATGTGGCACATAGTGCTCTGGTCTAGTTGACAGGGTGGTGATTGGTGAGAGGTTAAACCTGGTGATCCTGGAGGTCATTTGCAGCTTAAATGATTCTGATTCTGTGACTTGCCTTTTGTGTTATGGCTTAGGACAAGTAGTTTTCTCAGTGGTGGGAATGGAAATATGTGTCTCTACTTTCAGGAACTGTCTTGACCACCAGTCTATAGAACAGGTCTTATAAGAAATGTGATTTGGTGGTTTTTTTCCTGTTTCACAAAACTTTTCACTTATTGCATTATATGTACAGCTAGAAGGTAAGCAGTCTTGGGAAAAGCAAGTGGAATGTAAACTGTCTCTCTGAGAGCTTCCTGATGACTAGACCAGAATTTCATGGATTTTTTTTGTCATTGTGGCCCAGACAATTTCCTCTGGGTTACTTTAGAGATGTCATCACCACATGTGTTTTAAGAGAAAAATACCTTCCTTCCAATAATAAGAAAGTGCTTGCAAAAGACTATTTTTTTTTCTTTTCCCCGAGAGTTTTTTATTATTGGTTTATTTCAGGGAGCAGCTTAAAGGAAACAAGGAATGGCTGGGGTCAGGGAGGAAATGCATGGGAACATCTTAAACTGGCTTTACTGTCTGAAGACAAGACAATGAATCATGTAACTACACTCTAATACAGATGTTTGTATTCCTTTGAGGGAGAAGCTGGTCAAGTGCTTAAGTAGTTCTGCAGCACCTCTAAACTTTTTAGATGTGAAATTACAATTTATTGGACTGTGAATTGCTTCACAGTCCCTATCAGAATTTTGTAGTCTCAACAGTAAAAAAAAAATAAAAAATTAATACCTTTTTATATAGTCTCAAATGTAAAGCTGCATATTTTCATAACCAGCAAATAAGTTATTAAAATATAGGTAATATAGATAAAAACCACAAACAAACAAACAACCCAAGTTACATATAGCCCAAGAGATAAGTACTTTGGATATGGTCTGTTGGTTATTTTTTTTTCTTTTTTTTTTCCTCCAAGAACAGTTTTAAAACAAAAACATAATTTCATTATCCTTGGCCAAAGAGTTCATATTCAAGGAAGACATTTTGTGGGGAATGAACTATTCTCCCTGCCACCATGCACTTGGATCTCAAATGCTTTTCTGACTTGGGACCTCTGTCAACACATAAATACAGAGGAAAACAGGCAAGATTAGCAAGTGAGTTATAAATAATTGCTTAAATAAGAAGGATGGAAAAACGGGTAAAATTACTTAAGGAATATCATTTTATGATAGATACTTGCAGGTGGTAAGTGTGTATATTTGTTGTTCTTCTTGAGCAGTCTTTGCCAAGAGAGATTATATGCATCAACTACTTTCCCTGATTTAATTTAAATTTAAAGTGTTTTACTAATTTTGTCTCCATTCAAATGGCACAAACAATTAAAATGAAACTGCCTTTATTTGCAAAGATCACACTTTGTTCTGCTTTTCTCTGAACTGTTTCTTGTTTTCTTTCTAATGTCTTATTTTCTTTCAGTTGTCTTTTGAACACATGCTCACCTGCTTCAGAGGATCCAAAGCTGGTAATAAAAACACCCCATAATATATAACAGATGCAGAAGTGAATATAAGTGGAAACAGTTGAATAAGGGGAGCAGACCCAGAGCTGTCATCAAGCTCTTCATAGTCACTAGATTTTTTTTCACCTGCTCATGCAGTGCTTGCTCAAGACCCGTTGGCAGTGACTATATGTTTCATCTCTCACCATTTTTCTGCCCTCCACCTCACAGGCTTTTTCTGAAAGTTTGTCAGTATATTAAATTCATCTTTAAATCCTGCTAAATGTGCTAAACAATGTAAAGTGGTTGCCATTAAAAAGACAAATATATGTGCTGCCAGTATTTTAACTAGGACCTCCTTCTAAAATCTGTCCTTGGAGACTTTCTGGAATCCTTCCATCTTCAGAGAAACTGGTGTGGAAGGGTGTATGTCAGCTTGGTGAGGAGACCATTGGAGGGCTCAGAGACCTTTTGACTATTTTTCTTTATAAACAGGATGCATTTTGGGAAGAAATATGGAAATTCTACTTGACAACATTTTACGCCGTACTTTGAGTCTGTAGCCTAGTCAGGGTAGACATACAAGACCTGTTGAAAATACCATGGGTCTGTGTGTAAACTTGAGAGCAAAAGAAAATTTATCTTTCTTCAAAAATATTTTTAAATAAATTGAAGTTTGTTGTTCTCTATGCACATGTGAAAGATGTGTTTACAGAATTTTCTTCTAGATGTGTGAAGAAAGTTTTGGACAAGATGTCTTTAAATAAGATGCCGAGAAGCTTTGATTTGGATACAAATTCAATACTCCAGAAATTGTAATTTGTTGTGCATTCCTTTCCTTCCAGGAGTGTTTTCAGATTCCACACCAGGCTTTGCTGACTTACATTCTTCGTGGATTAAAAAAAAAAAAAAGAAAAAAAAAAAAAGAAAAAAAGAAAAAAAGAAAGAAGAGGTTATTAAAACAAGCTTAGAATTGAACAGCTGATATGTAGTAATACAGTCAGTCACATTTTTCATTGTGAACCTTATCTCCATTTGTTGGTTGTAGTAATGTGGTTGTGCAGTAAACTTATGAAAGAAGGACCTTCTTGATGGCACACCAGAATAATTCTTTTGTGTTAAACCAGAACACTTAAAATGAATTTGTCAATTTGATTTTATTTAAGTTCTGCTTGTGTGTCCTGTGGTACTTTGCATTACAATGCTGGAGTGTGAAATAAGCTATAGAGACAAATACCTTTTTAGAGGATGTGTGATCTATCTCTGTTGGTAGCACAGAGAACACATCCCCAGTTTCCTACCAGAGAGTACAGAGAAAAATAGTTTTGGTCTCCTTCCCTTTCTCTCTTCTCTTTCCATTATCCCAAGTGAAATGAAATGCAGTGCTCCTAACAAAAAGTTACAGCTTTTTTCCCCCCCTAAATTAAACAGTAGCATTTCTGCAATTGATTGGTGCATGTTCAAAGGAGTTTTGTGTTTTGTGGTGTTTAGTGATTCGATCTATTTGTGTTCAATATGACTGTTTGACTTTCTTTCTAGAGCTGAGCTACAGGGTCTTCTGCTTTCTATTCCACAGACCTCTTGAAATCGAACATCCTTCTTTCTTCTGCAGTCTAGTGTCACTTGCCTGTTCAGAGGCAGAGCAGGACAGCTGTGAAAGCCAGTTTCTCATATTGTGTTATACTTCCTTTCCCTCTGCTCAGTATATGCCTTTAAATATAAAGTTCAAACTTTATTCTCTGCTGTAGAGAGACCTGTCTCTCTGTTTGTTCACAAATGCTTTGTATTGGGCATTATAAATTATAGACAAATTATAAGTGGAACTTTTTTCTCTTTTGTTTGCAGCCTCTTTAGGTCTATGTGGTTGATAGTTTTAAGTACGCATAGAAATAAGCACTCACTAAAACATATGGATCCAAGTGCTGACCTCAGCTACATCACTGTAAATCTGGACAGGAACTGTTATCATTTGGTTTTATGCTGGTGCTATTAAGATAAAGAAAGGGAGTGATTTATTAGTGATGAACAGAGTTTTTATAGCCGTCTCAGCCTTGCACAAGTTTATAGGGATGTTTAAGTACCAATACTCACAGATTTAACTCCGTCTTTTATTATGTGTAAAAAACTCTTAAGACAGGTCATTCCTTGCATAGTAAGTGAATGGTATGTAAGGGTATATTAATTAAAAGTCCTGTTATTTGAAGAAATTACTTGTTGGATTTTCTTTAAAGTTTCAGAGCTCTTGTACAATCCTTAATTCAACTAGTTTATTTTTTATGTAATATTTTGTCTGATATGTATCACTATTGCATGAGCATATCCTTGGCTCAAAAGAGGACTCATTAGCAAGACAATGAATGCTTGTAATTTCTTTCAGGAATACGGACACATAAATGTGTTTTGACACATTTTCTGGACATCTCAAGAAATGTTAACCAACATTCAAAAGGGAGGGAGGCACAAAGAAAACTTATTTCAGGGGTATTGATTGTAATTCAGAATTATCACTGCTGCTTGGTCTCTTCTTGTCTTTTCATTCACAGCTCTCTGCATTTTTTCAGGCTATACTGTAAAGAAGAGAGGTAAACAGATAAATTTGCATATGTAGAAAGAATAAAGAATAATATATTTGAAGAATAAACACTTCAGTCTAAAAACTTTTATATTGGTATTTTAAATATTTAATGAGCATAAAATACTGTGATCTTATGTCTTTTGAATGGTGTCCAAAAAAATTAACATTGTAGGATATACTTAATTATATTATTGATGAAAGTTTTGAACATTTTAAGCATTTTTTTAATATGCAAAAATGAAACTTTTTGTGAGAAAAATGCCAATAAAATAATTTTAATTCAGAAGTCACAGAAAAGGCAGGAATGACTGCTGTTATAAGTCCTGACACTGCACCACTGAAGTCTGTGCTGATATTGTCATGTTAACTAATCACTGACTCTGGATAAACTGTACAATTTCTCCTTAAAAGGGCACCACAGTCATTTAATATTTAAGAGAATTTGAAGGGTCAAGATATATTTATCAACCTCATCAGAGCAAAACCAAACTTTTAGGAGGAATGCTTTAGAAATAAATCTTTTAAAGAAGGAAAATCCTGCATTCGGAAAACCTGTTCAATGTCCAAGGGTATAGCACTGAAGATATTGAGTGTATAATTTTTCCATTGATATAAGCAACACATAGGAATTTTCCTGAGATACATATATAAATAAATGCAAAATCAAGGCCTTAAACCAGCTCAGAAATGCTTAGCTCTCGATGTCTACAGCTTTTCAGAGCAGGCACTCCTTTCACTTACCTGAAAGTGGTTTTTATCTTGACATGCATATATAAAACTTTTATGAGTTCCCAAGAATCTGTGAGAAATTATGCAAGTGTACTCTGGGGGAAAGGGGCACAAAATTCCCTAAAGGTGGATGTTTAAATTATACAGAGAAATTGTGAACTAACATCAAATCCTTATTGAATAGCTCATGGAGACATGGTCCTTTCAAACACACTGAGTTGAGAGATCTAAAATATTAAAGTGTTTTCTGATGTTCAGCTTTAAGGCAATAAAAATAGATCTTCAAATATTTATGTATGAATACTGGGCTTATACAATAATAATGGCCATCAGGAGAATGCTGCAGATTTGCCGACCTACCATTTTCTGTGCTGGTATGCTACACATATGTTTCTTGCTTATATAGTGTCAAGTACTGTGTTTGAAGTGGAAATTATTTTATGAAGATTTTTTTGTACAATATTAAGGCATGCTATACATTGGTCAAGACAAAGACAGAGAGAGCTGGCATGTTAAGGTACAGAAAGTATGTTTGGTCTTAGACCAAATGTACAGATATATATTGATGGGTATACATTGTTTTAAAAGATTGGTTGTTTCTATTAATTAATTATTTTCATGCTTGTTACCATTTATTAAAATTTAATAAACAGGTGGGTTCAGAATTTCCTTCATTTCTACCTGGATTTATTCTATCTTTACTTGAAACTCCCCCACAATCAAGTTCCACTTCACTTTCCTCTCTTTTGCCAAAAATCCCAGGCTGTTTTGGGTGTTGACCTATCTTGGACAACAGTACATTCCCCGAAGTGTCTGTGAAAAAATAACTTCATGCTATACAATATTCACATATTATTAATTGAATAATATTTATTTAAACAAGTAAACTTATTGCATAAAACTTTCCTATGATTTTGTTATTGTTTCTCGCAACTGGATTTGCTGCAGGGGGGATGAGGATTTCTGACTTGGTGGGTTTCAGAATGTGGTGCTGCAGCTGCCCTTGTAGAAGAGCCTGAGGACAGAGGAGGGAAGAAGATCAGGATGTGTAGAGACTAATTCACATCCTTAGATTAGTGACCATTTAAAGTTATTTCTTATAATCAAAAAATTTCAGCAGCTGTACAGTTAGTTCTTGTCTTTGGGAGCAGAAGCTTAGCTTTACCTTTCCATTTGGTTTCAAAGCACATCAACATCTCCATTTTAACAGACATGCAAATTTAACAGGCAGGCTAACTTAATAGGCTATGCAGAAGATGATCTTATATTTTCAGGATAAAACCAGCATATTTTTGATAGAATTATGCTTGTTGCTAATACAAGCTCCAGCTCAGCTTAGCAGCTGTAAAAGAAATGAATTCATTGAAGTTCCCTATTGAACCAGCAGTTGTGGACAGAGAACTACTTGGGTGTTTCTTGGGTTTTGTTTTTGGTTTTTAAATGTGTGTTTGAAATAAAAAACAGCTGGATTTTTGTGATTGGGAATTTCACCTTTTTCCAGGCATGTGGTCCTCCTATATGTCATGAGGATGATTCTAACTTTAGTTTTACATCCAACTCTGACTGTAAAAGCCTTGACAGCTTTCAGTCAGAAAATTTATTGTTGTTTTTCTCATTCTGAAGTCTACCACCCTGAGGTGGGCAGAATTTTATTAAGATTTTAAGGTCTCTTTATCACTGTTAATGTAATAAAATACTATGTCATAGCAGCTAATTGTTATGCTACATATTGAACTCTCTGCTTATTGACACAGAAGATCTTTTTGCTCTTCCAGTAGTAAATATTATCTCTGATCTAGGTAGGCCTATTAAGTGACTCTCTTATGGTTCATCATAATTAAGGAGGGTCTTATTGGTTGTATTGGCAATTTTCCATCAAGTACAACCTCTTCCATGTCTCCCACCCCACTTTGGGCAGTAATCTTCTCTGCCCCATACATGATGGACAAAAATTGACTTGTTTGTGTTTTCGGGGCAAACAGGACCAAAATTGTCTCTTTTGTGGCATTCAGGATCTTAGAATTCAATAGTCTTCCTGCTGAAAATAGAGGAACACTCTCTTAGTAAAATGCTGTATAATCTTCATGAGCTCAAGAATGCCAATATATATTTTATGGCTGTGTGTGGGATATAATGTGCACCAAGAGATATTCATATTCATAGTGGCCTGTGAAAGTGTGGTAGAGAGGGATAAGGGAGCCTATTTAGGAAGATTGCTTGAAGATGGAGAGGGTCCAGATAAAAACATGGAAGACTGGAATACATGTTTTTTAAGTATATCAAATTCACAACCCCAAAAAAAAGGGCATCGGAGCACATTTGCAAAACTTCAGACTAGATCCCAGCTGTGGTTTTGCTGCAGTTCGTGTTCATGCTGCACAGTTTTGTATCCTGTGTTATGGTATTTTGCTTTTTTAACTTTTATGGGTGGTCCCTTCAAGATCATCCATCTCAATTAAAAAAAAAAAAAATTAAGAAAGTTGTTCTTTTGCTGAGTCTAACTGATATAACACCATTTGGAACTGATTGATGTTCATTTACCACCCCTGAGTGAAAAATACCTGCCTTGTGGTTCTTGCAGCCTACAGTGGAATGGAAGTGGGTTTTAACCTGTAAAGGGTGATGAAGTGCTTCCTTCATGTTTGCAGTGGAGCTATTCCCACTCTGACTGTGAATTCTGCTCAGTGACAGCTCCTCCCAGGGTGAGAAGGTTGTACAGGTGTTGTTGGGGGCATTGTTTGAGATGCTGAGCAGGTGCTGTTTAAATTGTAAGTGAGAGGATGTGTTTGAAAGGGGGATTTTACAAATCTGGTTCTGGAAAATGAGAACATTCCATTTGGTCACAGCTGCATTCACTGTACTATGATTTTTTTCTCTCTGAGTTGCTGGTTTTATCTGAGTTGGTCTTTGAAGTACTAATTTGGTGCAGAATATGTCTCATCATTTCTATGTTATATAGAAAAATTAGTTGAAGTTAAACTGATACTGCCCTATTAAAAAAAAAATTAAAATGTTTACCAGTCTGATAGGTAAGAGCAGTGTACTAAAAGAAAAGGAAATTTCCTTTTGAGGGGGTGTTTTATCCAGGAAAGCTAATCAATGGAAAATGGATATTTTCCACAAGGTGGCAGTGTAGGTGCATTTTTTTCACTTTCCTGAATTAAAGAGTTCTGAAAAACCCAAGAGAGGATTAGTGGTAAACTAGCCGTTTATGATTACAAAGTA
Organism: Passer domesticus; assembly: GCF_036417665.1. Taxonomy (NCBI): domain Eukaryota; kingdom Metazoa; phylum Chordata; class Aves; order Passeriformes; family Passeridae; genus Passer; species Passer domesticus. Next base: position 48,595,087 of record NC_087477.1, read on the forward strand.
ATTACTAAATGTTTTCTTAGTGTAATTATTGGTAGTGTTTCAGATTTTTGGTGATACAGAATTTCAGAAGCTTCCATTACCACTGGGTTTTAGTATAATTATTTAAAATACATTTAACTGTTTTCTTGCTGTTTGTTTTGTGGTTAGAAGACATAACCACTCTAAGCAATGAGCATATTATATTTTGAAAACATCTGATAAAGTCAAATCTTGTAAGCTGGAGAGTTAATGCTACTTTTTGGCTGAATTTCATTCACCAAATGTTTGAAAGCAGACTTCTGTGCATTATTGTATAATCAGAATTTCTGTGTAGAGACTTTTGGTCTTTTCCTTGGATACCCATTTATCTTTGTGTGAATTCTTAAAGGCCACATAATGCATTCAGTCCTCTACTTGTTATTAACTGCTGTCTATGTTACAAGCTTAAAAGCAAGGTAGGATGCTCTTAAATAATAGAAATTGTGATTTGAAACTCTTCCCTGCATGTTGCTTGGGGTTTTTTGGTGTTTTTTACTAAATGCATGGAGTTAACTTGAAGATATCTTTCTCTATTCAGTATAATAAAAACTTCTCACTCATAAGTGCTCCAGGTGGCTTTTTGCACACAGTGCTTGAGTATTTGCTGTTAAGTGATCTGATTTGTAAAATATAAGTTATTTAATTTTCTGGAATTTAAATAAAATAAGTTTCCCTCACCTGTTTTCCCAAGTACTTATAAAGGCTGGAAAAGAATAAAGGTCAAACCACAGTCAGTGCTGTCCAAATAGGGTATTAAGAGCATATTGAACCTCTAGTGTACAAATTCTGTTGATTTCAGTTTGTAAAATTATCATTGAAGTAGAAGTGATAGAAAGTTTCTTGGAATTTTTTTTTTGAGGAATGTATTGCATTCAAACCAAATTCAAACCAGATGACTGCTACACAACGCAATCTGACAGTGTAACAAACTCAGTTGTGTTTTAAAATCCCATTAACTGGCTGTTAAGGTGGTTTGGTCCAAGTTGAGGGTAGCAATAATGAAAACCCAGAATGTGAAGACTTAGTTAGGCTTCCTACAACTTGATTTGATTATAGCCATGGGGAAGTAGAAAAAAACAGATGGGTTCTTCAGTAAGAAGGAACCATCTTTCATCACCACGTAAAATGTAATGGTGTTTATCTCTTTGGAATACCTTGCTGTGTTGTAGCTGTGCACAAAATCCATGCTACAGTCTTGGAGGCCTAACAAGTTTATCTTTGTCCTTTTGGCCTATTTCTTATCTGGCTGGCACAACCAAATCTGTGTGGGTTTCAGGGAAGTGTTGAGGCTTTTAGTGCTTTACACAGGTATGTTACTGATTAGCAATACGGCTGGTTTGTGTATTATATGTCTCCACAACTGTAGTGAGGATGAAAACAACTTGAGAGCACGTGGAAGATAGAATATGTTTAATGATTAATTTATGATTAATCCAACAGCCAGTGATTTTGTGCAAAATGTTTATTATTTTGTTGCCCAGTAGGATTTGTGTTATGTTACCTAGGTTATCCTACAATTTCAATATGCTTCTTCCACTTATATCAGCTTCTGATGTTCAGGAATTTCACTAGTTGACTGACAATTATTGTACTGAAAAGTATTTAGTAATATGTTTGTCAGTGAAGTCATGGAAATTTACTGTACAGGTTAACTACTGATGTTTGTTTAATTGATTTCAGTACCTTGTTGAGGTCTCAGTCACTGCCCTGAGGAATTTACAATCAAAGATACCTAGAGATAAGAAACCCACATTCAGTTTACTTGGTGAAAATTGTTAGCCAAACCAAACATGACACATCAAACATGATAGATATCATATACCTTGCATTCCAGCATTTGTGATCCAGTAAAAATAATTCAAAATTATAAATTAAATACAGGAAAAATAAAATTTCAATTAGGATTGGTGAAATACTGTGGAAAATGAGGTAGCTTTCATTGCCCAGTGAAAGCTTTAAAAGGAGCAGATTTTTATATTAAAAAATGATATCTCAAAAGTTGAAGACAGGATTATTTATTATTCAGAGCAAACTGTTTACACAGAGAAATAGCCCAGAAAGGGTTGAGCTTCGGTATTGTGTATAAAAATCAGGAGGAGAGAATTAATGTTGAGTACTAGGAGATTTTCAGTTATTCCACAGCATTTTGATGAAAGAACTGAATTTTGAATTATGAATTTTGTGTGGGAAATTACTTTGTTTGATTGCCTTCAGAACAGAATTTTTTTTCCTGAAAGCAATTTGTCTAATTTAGCTTATTGGGTTAATGAGGCCCAGTCCTGGAGATGAGTCACAAAATGTGCCAATGTCTTGGCAAGCTCAATGCCAGCCTGCTTGATTCTCAGTTTTCTCTATTTCAGAACACACTACTTCATCACATCAGTGTCAGTACTTCACAGAGCATTCAAGTGCAAGTCCTGCATAGTTATGTGTGCTAAAATAGGCCACTGAATTTTAATCAGACTTAAAGCTGTCCTTTCATATCTCATCCAACACTGATAGTGATGTATTTTATCACTTACAGAGAATTACTGCACATAAATTGAATGTCTTGTCAGTAAAACCATTGTTATCTATGTAACAAAATTGTTACAGATCCATTGTCAAGGTCACCTCAATTCTTACTCAGTTTGAACAGATTTATATTGGCTTTGTGCAGTTGGATGGAAAAGATAAACAAAATACAAGAAATGTGTTTTATTTTCAAATTTAAAGATTAGTAAGGCAGATAAATTGAGTAAATCCAGATTTACCTTATTCATTTTCAAATGCTCTCATTTGTTCAGATGACAAAAGCTTCATCAGAAGAGAGAAAAAAATTTGAAGGGGGAAAGCTATGTTCTCTAAGGAAAGAATCTTTTCAGTCTCAAGAACCTGTAAAAGGAATTTTGGATTACAAAACCCAGACAAGTAGCTCCAGGAGCTTTGATGACAGGAATTTTAAAGGGCAAAAGCAAACCACTTTTAAACACTGGTAAGTAGAAGGAAGAGCCATCAGAATAGTTTAAAAAAGTAAGCACTGGAACAAAATGATAAGAAGGAAGGCTTAGAGAGCCTTTTCAAATAGGGAACATGGTATAAGGGGTAGAGGAAAAATACATCACTCTCTACAGTTACCTGAAGGAAGGTTGTAGCCGGGTTGGGGTCAGTCTCTTCTCCCAGGTAAAAAGCTATAGAACAAGAGGAAATGGCCTCAAGTTTTGCTGGGAGATGTTTTAGGTTGGATATGAGGAAAAATTTCCTCACCAAAATGCATTGGAACAGGCTGCCCAGGGAAATGGTTGAGTCACCACCCCCAGAGGTATTTAAAAGAGATGTAGAGGTGGTGCTCGGGGTCATGGTTTAGTAGTGGACTTAGAAGCACTGGGCTGAGGATTGGAGCAGATGTTCTTAAAGGTCCTTTCCAACTTAAATGATTCTATGACTATTGAGTGATACAGAGCATGAGAGAATATGCATATGATCCTTGCACAGAACAAGACATCAGACTTAATAAAGGTAATTACTTGGAATAAAATAAAGTCTGCTTTTCACCATGAGAGGGAAGAGGTTACTAGAAATTAGGTTCATCCTCTACTATAGCTGTGTTTGTGAATGTTGAATGCATAAAATGCAGGCAAATCATCAGGTCTGGTAATCACACGATGTTAAATTCGGTAGCAAATCTTTGACTTTTCATCTACTAAAGGAGATATGAGAAGCAGTGAAAAGTATCTGATTTTTTTTTTTTTTAAGAATTAGGAATAAGTTAATTCTTTACTTTTTCTTATCCTTTCCAGCTCCATGTCCAATAGAATAGAATGATGCTATTTTATTTAATTATTTTTCTTATCCAGGTCACTTCAATTAGAATAACACTTCCAAGGGGTTTGTGCATTGCAAACTAAGTCTAAGCAAGCTCAGGAGTATGTTTTAACTCAGATGGCCTCCCCAGCTTGTGGATTTATGGACCCATATATTATTCTCTTTCCAGTTTCCAAGCGGCAAAATTTAATGTGAGGAACAGGAAATGTAAATGTCACTTGAATAAAAACAAAAAAACAAAGAAAAAAATCCCAACAAAAAAAATATCAGCAAACCCAAGAACCTCTGCAGGAGTGGGATGTTAGTTTAGAGCAGAGGCAGTAGACTGTGTAGTCATTAGAGCTGGGTAGGAGCTGTGGCTGTGTTATCTGTGCCATGGATATTTTGTACCTGTTGAGAGTGCTGTACTTTGATGGGAGTCACAGCAGGAGATTTGTAACCTGAAGCTAAATTGTCCATTAAGGGATCATGCTACTGCATTTTTTGCTTCTGTGGTTCCTGAAATCCTAAGCAAAGGGGTGTGTAACTAACAGGTCTAAGGAACAGCACCTTTTATTTGATGTGTTTCTAGTAAGGTAGTTCTGGAGTTGTAAAGACTCGTGTGGAGCCCTGACAATCCTGACTTGCTCTGGATCTTGTCAGCACCGCTCATATATGGTAGGGTAGGCTCATGGCATCATTCTATATTACCAGCTATGCACACAGTTACAATATGTCCTTCAAAATTCTGGAGAAAACAGAATGATAAAAATGATCTCTAAAGGTCAGAGTGCATTTCCCTTTGTTTGTCATAAAGAAAGAGAACAAATGAGGAAGCTCCTGGCTGATGATGTCCTGCTTGAAAGTGAATGATTTCCTTCTCTGTTTCCTTAGAACTTTATAGCGCTCTTATTTTCTAATTCAATCTCAATCACTCAACAGCAATATATCGTTGAGAGCTGTCATGTGTCTTGTCCAGTTGTTAATCCTTTTCATATTTCAGATTTTTCTTTTCCATTTTCCTGTACATCCTGGCATCATACTGTGTTCACTAGCAATATGTTCTTTGGGATGAATCACACATGTTATGGCACTAGTAATATGGACTGGAATATCTCACTGGACTCCCCACAGTAATATCAATAATAACAATAACAATAACAATAATAATAATAATAATAATAATAATAATAATAGTAGTAAAGTATGAGTCAGTGCAGGAGTGGCTAAGATTAACTCAGAGTTTCAGGAGCCAAGAGATGATTCATCCTTTGAAATAAAGAGAAGCTGCTAATAAACATTAATAGACATTTTCAGTTTTGTTTGCAGCATACCAGTACTCGCTGTAGATACTGAGGAAGCAACATGAGGAACTGAGAATGTCATACTAGCAGCAGTTTTACAATTAATGACTTATGCATGTTGATTTGTCACTGCTGTAGATATTGACAGTGTCAAGATATGGCAAAAAACCTCACTGGTTTTGCTGCTGTGGCAGATTTTTTTCACAGTCCTTAGTGCTGATCTTTTGCATTTGAGATTTCCTCGAATTTCTGAATGCTAAGTGCATATCAACAACAACTACACTAATTTATAGTATTTAAAGTGGCAAATGACTCAGATAACATGAAAGTCACTCTGATACAGATTCACTGGACAGTAGAATGAATTTGCTTTCCAGAAAATGGATGTGCTTGCTGTTGCACCTCTGCCAAATCATTTTAATTGGGACCTCATTCTACTCTGCCTTCTACAACAGTTACTCTGCAATTTGTTGTGACAGTCACTCCTGAACTCCCGACTTCCCTGAAGCCATCTTCTCAGTAAAATGCTGAACAGTACCCAACTATTGACCATGTGCTCCCAGCTCATGGAGATCTCGCTTGCTTTAGGTGAAAAACAGTGTGATGCTCACTTTTCACAGCTGTCATGCAATGTCTCTGACCTCCTTGCTGGTGTGGCCACTTGTAAGAGAGCATTTATGTTTTCTAGTCACTGCATGTGTTTGGACTGGTTTTGTCTGGTCAAGGGAAAGACACGGGTGGGAGTCAAAGTCGAGAATATCACTCCAGAGTGATAACCTCCCATTGGTACCCAGTGTGATAGACAGCTTTCTGCCCTCTGGAATTCCCTTCCTCCCAACACATTGCTCAGTGTGCGTGCTAGTCTGATGTCATCTTTTCCTGCTATATTTAACGAACCTACAACTGCTGCTTCTCTTGCCTGTGCAGTGCCTCAGACCACAGTGGCCACTAATAACTTATCTTTCTTTTAGAAAAAGAAACAGGAGAGAAAACACAGATGATACTTTTACTGGCCATGCTTGTTCATGTCCTTGATTTTTTGAAAATTATTCATTAATATTTTTTTTATTATCAGGCATTTTTAGTATCAGGGCCATAAGTTGGCCCACACCTAATGCATAAAAAAAGATATGACAGGCACTTTCCTTAACAAAAATACACTCCTGTCATCTGAGTGTCTGTAAAATTAATCTTCAATACATGCTCTTAAGCTATGGTTTTGGTGTTTTTTAATCAAGAGGAAAAAACCCTATAATTTTCATTCCAATTCCTCTTCTACATTATTGGTTTCTCACTGACCTTGTACCTCCTTTGAGACTACCATTCACATACAAAAATGTCCAACATTTTTCTGAGCTTTCCTATTTGTCTTGAACAGAATTCTCCTGTACAAAGGTGAAAATATTCAGAAATAATTTTGCAATTTGTCATCACTTTCAGTGCTCAAATATTTCAAATTCAACATGTGCATTGTTAAATGTTCATTAATTCTCTCTCTCAAAAAAAAGCCTGGCTTGAAACCTTGAGATAGCTGTTTGGGTTGTGCCTGTATGTGCCTGATTTCACACGAAAAATTAATTAAAAATGAATGTAAAGTACATACCTGTCTTTAGAATTTGATGTTTTACTTTCTTTAAGTGAAAAATGTTGAATAGATAGTGATTTCAGAGAATGCCTTCATCCCTTCTCTTAAATTATTTTTCCCTTCTCATGGCTTATAGCAACTTCATTTATGAATGGATCTGAGCTGACTGTTGTGTATTTGACCTATAGCTTGTTCAAATTTTTTATATGTTCTGATCACTTCTTTCTTGATGTTTGTGACTGTACTGGTTTTGGCTGGGATAGAGTTAAACAGTAGCTTGCATGGGGCTATCCTTAGTATTTGTGACCAAAACAGTGTTGGTAACACAGGACTGTTTTTACTATTGCTGAGCAGTGCTTATGCAGAGTCAAGGTCTTTCTGTTTCTGTCCTAATGAACCTATGAGCTTTGTGCTGCACGTGAAGAGTTTATTGATCTGCCCTTCTTACCTGTTTAAAAGTGGGTACTCCTTGGCTTCAATGAATAATCTGTTTGCATAGAAAATATTCAGACAGTGTATGAGTAGCTACCACATAGATAACACAGTGGAATTATCTGTAAGACAGATGGAATTAAGAACACATCAATATTTTTTTTTTAAAGAAATGTAAAACAATACTTTTGTGATCAGTGGAGTGATTACTACCATTTTGTTGTGCTGCAGGTTTTATAAAATCAATAGTTTTGTCCTGTCTAACAACTCTTCAGAAAAGAGAGGTATTTTAGTAATAACATGTAATATTAGTGAATTTTATCCACCACAAGCACTAGGAATCCTTCTGCCTTGGAAGATGAACTACTTTGTACAAGTACTTTATTTTTTATTTCTCACACTGTCTAGTTATTACATGTTACTTCAGTGGCATTCAAGCAGATTAACTTTCTTTCCCTTTCAGATTGGAATGCACACACGTAACACTTCTCTTTTTCTCAGGTAGAACTGGTAAGTGTTATGTAAGTCAGATACTTCCTAAAACTTTATGTTACTCAAGGAAACTATGCAGTTTTCCCAGGTTGAGGCATCTTTCCCATACCTTCTTACAAAAGAACTCAACTCTATTTAATTAGCATTGACGTGATATTCACTGACGATTGTACAGTGTGTTCAAAGATCTTTGTGTTGCAATATGGTGTTTCTTTTCATTGTGGGATGACTCTGCACTACTGGCCTCCATCATAACAAATTAAAGTTTAACCCATTCATGTTCTGGAAATAACGGGGTTTGCCAAGTACCACTACATTTCTGTGTAGGGGTGGAAACCTTCCTTGGTGGAAAGGTTGCATCTTGAATAATTTCATGGGGAAAAACTGTAACCATTTTGGGATTTCTGGATAAATAGTTCTCAGACAATAATTAACAACATCTATATACACACAACAAAGTTCACATTGTTGAACACGGAGAGAGAAATAAGGGAAAGAAGAACAGGTGAGAGAAACGAGAATCCAGTTTTCTTTATGCTGAAGATATATGCTTTATGTTCAGATTCCTAGTAAGGCAGGGAAAGGATTAGAAAATTGCAAGACAATTTAATATTGAGCTCTCAGGCAGATTGAGTCTATTGTGTTTTTTTTTTTCTGCTCTAAACAGTAGACTAATGCCTCCCAATTAAATGTACATTTCAGAGTGGGAACATTCCTGCGGCCTTGTGAAAGCCAGACTCGAGGTGATTCATAGTAAGACTCTCCTTTGTGGGAATCCTGAATCAAAATACTTACAGAGAAAATAATGTAGATATCCAGCATCCTGTAAGACTGAACAGTGCTCCTCAAATTCTTTTTTTTGGGTCTATTTTTATTAATGTAGTTCTGTATAAAATGATACTGCCACGTGAAAAGGATGTAAATGGGATACTGCCCCTCCTTCTGTTGTGAAATAAGTCTTCACAGTGCTGTTAGTTTGGAAATTTAAAGTACATTAGTCAGTTACTAATTATTTATTAAACAGAAGAGTTGTCAGTGTCAGTTATTTTGGAAGTTTGCATTGTTGTGCTGATTCCCAGAGTATCTCACACTAACTGTGCAAAATTTTCCTTCACTTTTAGAGCACTTGGTGGCCTCTCTCTTTTCTGTCTCTGTTTTTGTGACATTCAGCTGTGACATGGCCTGCATCTCTGTTCAATACTATTAGTTCAGATGCAACAATGAGGAATTATTTAGCATAATCCACTGAGCTGGAATCCAGTATAACAGGATGGAGTCTGTAAAACAGAATTCAGATTTGAATGTATGAAATCTTCTTGAGAGTGAATGTATGAAGAAAGGGACATTTGGTAGGAGTTGTGGAAATCCAAACATGGTAGATTTTTGTAGAACAAACAATCTTATCTGGAAAGTCCTGTCTGTATGGAGATATGCTGGATGATATAACCCAGCAGGGTCTATCTAGGTTTTTTTTTGGGATGCCATAGAAGGACTGAATACAAAAGATAAGCAAGAAAGTTAACTTTGAAATCCTATATTACTGTTCTAATCATCTGATATGAAAATACCCAGCAACAAGAGGAACATACTGGTATTAAGGCAAACTGCTAAATCAAAACTCTCCACAAAGTGTCATTTAAATCCTTCTGCAAGGTTGCTTATTTTTCACTCAGTACAAGAACACTTTTTCACTGTAACTTTTCCTAACCTTTTTTGAAAATGATGATTTTTTCACCAGAAATTTTATTCACTTGACATCAGATATTGATGAATAATATTTTTGAAGCTTTTGATGGAGAAAGTTACATGAGTTTACAAAGGATCATGTTATTATAAAACTTTTATTTACACTTATTTAATGCTTAATTTTCTTTTCAGTTTTCACAGTGGAAATACTCAACATTCATATTGAAAAGCTCCTTTTCCAATTTTCTTTTTCAAATCAAATTTGAGATTACTTTGAAGAAGTCATGACTTCTTACAGGTAAGCAGAGTACTAGGGCTGTGGGAAAAAAATTAAATTGTTCTTTTGGTTGGTTTCACATCATACCTTAAAAATTATATGCATTTTTTGAAGGTATCTATGACTTCCAAATTGTGTTGTCTGATGCTCTGAAGCAGCACCAGGTTCACTAATAAAGTAGACAGTGTGAGGGAATGTTTGATATTGCTAGTACATTTCCATAGAAAGTTGTGTAATAATATCTAATAAATTCTGAATTTTTATGATGGCCAAATACATTGCATAATTTGAACATCACTGATATATCTTGAGGGTGGTGGTAGAGCAGAAACCTGGTACAATTTGTTTCTGTATGCTGCCACTGGCAATCCTGCACTAGAAGTGTGTCTTCTGCCTGGGAAAAAGAACGGTCTCTATCATTAGGCAATAAAATTGAGTAAGAGATGGGATCTTGTGATGTGATGGAGAAATGAGATGTTCTCTTGAAAATACACTAGGAGGTCAAGAATCTTCATGTAACATCAAAGCCAAAGGACTAAAGAACAGGCTGCTGCTTTGTAGAGGTAACAAGATCATTCGTATTTTTTTTACAATTGTTTTGATGTTAGTTATCTTCTAGACATGAACCAAGTTCAGAGGGTGGGAACAGCTGTCCGTGTTGATAGGGATATCTTGTTACTGTTGCCTGCTTTCTTCTGACAGTGATAGTGACTGCTATCAGAAACAGGATATGGAAGTTTGACAATTCCTGTGTACTCATACATCCACTGTTTACGTAAATCAGAGGGAAATACTTTCACTCTGCCTCGCTTGTAGTTTTAATGGAGAAAAGATTCAAAGAGACTAAATGAAAAGCCTGTATGCCAGAAAAGTGGTTCATTAAACATGCAGGAGAAGCTGCATGCATTTCAGATGTGTAACTTTTTTACTAATTTTTTCTTTCCTCACGCTGTAGGATGATGGAACACAAAAACATTGCTGTCTCAATATCAGTGATTTCTTAACAATTTTGACCCCTGTTTTCTGTTTAAAAAACTCCAAACAATGTAAAAATAGCTGCTGAATATTCCCACTAATGTACTATGTCAAACTGTAGTCAGTTTTGGTGCTTAGGATCGGCCCTGTTTACAGTGACTGAAATGGATAGATTTTCCAAGTTTATTGGATTTATTTCAGTATAAATTTATTACCCTGCATTGCATTGCAATTTTTTTTTTTCATTTTGTTTGTTTGTTAATGTGGAAATGTTTTAGGGAAAATAACAAGATTAGAGTAACTACTATACAGTGTGTTCCCAAAAAGCCCAGCAAGAAAAAAGAAGCTAAGATTGCGACAGATAAGGAATGTCATTACGAACACAGCTCAGGGCTATTCTGACTTGTGGCCATAAATGCAGGAAGTAATTTTCCTCCTGGATCCTTTTTAAATATAGGAACAAAATAAAAGTCTGCTGATTGCAGGTATAATGTGTGGGAGACACTGAAAGGTCATATAAATATCTAGGCCATAAGATGAAAATGCATCTATATGAACTCGTAACTTCTAACTGTTACATTTTTTAGAATGTTACCACTACTCCACCAGTATCTGTGATGAAATTACTTAGCGTCTTAATAGTACTTCCCTTCTTAATAGTCAAATAATGTGGTAGGATGTCCCCGTTCTTATGCTCTGAACAGTATGCTCACAAAATTGCTTAGAAAAACTCTTCAATTGTGTTTCCATCATGTCAAGTACAAGAACTACATTCAGAAGCTTTGGGCATTTTAATAATTAACTGGAGAACCATCAGGATTGATTAAAAATCCCAGACAAACACCACATATATGAAACAAATTAACCCCGCTGAGATAATAAATAAAAAAAAAAAAATCTAGAATACTACCTTCTTTAGTACAAATAAAATAGTGTATATTGCCCTGCACATTTTTATGTTCTTTTTCCTATGATTAATATGTTTTTATTTACAGCAAAACCAACAGTACTCTCACTGCTTTCTTGTGAACATTTTGCTAACATTTATGTTTGCATATTATACACATGGTCTTTAATCTCTCTATAAACATGTTCTTTAGAAGGAATTTTTTGGTGATAAAATTTAGTTGCAAATCTTGCTATTGTGTTTTTGACTTAACTGCATTTTTCAGTTGTATTTCACAGTTAATTCTTGCAAATTAAAATTGGCATCATGTTCAGCAAAAAAATATAGTTTATTTCTTATCTGGCCATCTCATTTTCCAGTAGCATATTTCCTGCAGTTCACTGATTTTCCCCCATTTAAAAAAAATATATCTTTTATCTGTAAACATTTTTTCCTTACTATTTATTCTGCATTTTAAATTAATTATTTTCCACATCTTTGTTAGAAATAATTAATAACTAAACCTGAGGGCAAACCGATTGCCTTCCTTTTAGAGTCAGACCAGCACTTTCCAAAACAAACATGAGTAAAATTCTGGTGACATATACAGTTTACACATTACAGGAATTCATCCCTTAAAATTCCATCTGAAAATTGAAGTTCTTAGAATATGAAATCACAACACTTAGAGTGAAATAATCTTCTGTCTAACTGGGTAAGGGGTAGATGTTGGTGGTAATCTTGCATGTTTCATTTCTCAGGGTTTTATAAAGAAAGTGCTGTTTTGCTTTCCTCCACTAATTAAATGCTTGCTAGGTGCAAAGAGCAGCACTGTTTTGTATAAAAAGGACAGTTAAAGTGGTTAAAGAGCTACCCAGACATTTTTTAAAACATTCCATCTATTCCACCAAGTGTCCGTACAAAATACTATCTCCTTCAAAGAAAATTGTAAAAGCTCATAGACTTTTTGAAGGTGGGACTTCATCTTTAATGTCTTCCTGTTTCAAGTGCTCCACTGAAAATTGTAATAATTCATTTCTGCACAATCAGGCATTGATACTAAAGGGTGTGCTTCATTCATGTGAGAATAGGTACTGGTAGTAAAACATAACATAGCAGTGCAGAATGTGATTACAAGACTGGGATTTCTCCAACGTATTTAATCGTGCTTAAAATTCTCTCTGTCTGGATCCCCAACAAAATTATGGATATTAAAAAGAAATATTATGAAGTAATTAGCATTCCAGAAATCATACAGCAGACTCTGGGGGAAAGCAGGGAAGCAAATTAAGTAATGCATATTCCATTTCATTAGGGATTAGAAATTGTGTTGATCAGTATATAAACAAAAGATGGCAGTTAATTTTTAACTCTAAGTGAAGAAAAATATTTGAATTGAATCGGTTGAACTAAAAATAAAATTAGTATGGTTCATTCACTTCAGAGTTTGACTCGGTCATCCTTCTGGATCCCTTCCAACTCTGTGGTTTAATGCACATTAGAATTTGGCTTCAGTTGCTCTAACTCCAGACTGCTTTTCCTAGAAGATGCTCACCTATATAACCCATATTCAGCAAAAAAATATGTTTCTGGAAAAGGGGTTTTTGGTGTTTTCTTGTTAAGAGGAAGAGTTTTGGTTTTGTTTGATATTAGTCATGTAAAGATTTAGGGGATAGGTCAAAACATGAGCTGAGTAAGAGATGAAACCAGAAAACATTGTGTAATATTTTTATTGTAACTTCTGGTGTTATTTGGAATGTCAGTATTATTTATTTTGATCTCCATTTTTCACTCTGTTTTCTAGCTAGATTTTTAAGACCTGTGCCAGTCCCAGACAGAAGCTGCTGGTACTGACTTCTGCAGGTTCCTCTTCTTCAGTAAGGGCATTTTGACAAAGCAGTTTAGGATAAAGTCAGTGGTTTGATAGACCCGAGGACAGAGTAAAAGGCTCCAACAAGTTCTTGGATGAAGGAGTGTGATGTAGCAAAAAAATAAGAGAAGGAAAGAGGTTGCCTGCTCCTGCAAACACAAACCATTTTTCATGTTCTAGTTCTGTCTTTGGTCGAGAAGAACTTGTTTGTAGAAGACAACGAGAGGACAGTCTGCCACTGCCTAAAGATCACATAGTATGTCATCAATTTTCTCTGGTTCTCCATGCACATTCTAAGAAGGTAACTTCTGCCAATCTTATAACAGGAAGTTAGGATTTATAATGAACACAATTTTTCTGAAGCAAACTTTTTTTACTCAAACTAGAGCTACTGATTTTGCAATGTACTGTTTCTTCTGAGAATAAATTTCACATGGAAATGTCCCAGAAAGTAAGGAATTCACAAGACATTTTACTGGCAATGTTTCTCTCCATATTTTCTTTTTAGTTGGTTCATAGATCTTTCATATTCTTTTGTAGCATTGGCAAGGTTTCTAGTGAGAGAGAGGACATTCATATTTGTTTAAAAATGGATTCATAATATATCAGAAGTTGTAATTTTTTTGGAAATTAATGATACATGGAATCCTCTGATGCAGAACATTCAATT